>NC_080388.1:69976042-70329981 GCF_028751815.1 Salvia miltiorrhiza
CTCCGGCCACCTTCTGGAAATTTTATCTCTCACAGACCACCTTCTCTCTCCGGTGGTCTCTCTCCGGCGATCTCCGGCGGTCTCTCTCCCAGATCTAGCAAAATTGAGTCCGGCGCTGGGCAGAGAACCACCATGGCCAGAGATCTGTCCGCCGCCACCACCAGCGCCCTCTTCCTTCCCTATTCTCTCCCTGTCTCCGGCGACAACCGCACCACCCTCTGTAAATATGCAACCCCACCCCAACAACCAAAACCAGACAATTTTCCCTAAATACCTGCAAATCCCTAAATTATTTGAGCAGATTTGCCCGTGGTGGAAGGCGGCGTAGGAGGAGGCGCGAAGCGGCGGTGGCGTTGGAGTCGGTGAAGACGGAAGCGCGAGGCGGCGGAGACCCGATGCGGAGCAGGAGGTGTTGGAGGCGGCGCGAGTTGCGTTGGCGGCGGAGACGCGAGGCGGAGCAGGAGGTGTTGGAGGCGGCGCGAGTTGCGTTGGCGGCGGAGACGCGAGGCGGAGCAGGAGGTGTTGGAGTCCGGCGCAGTGGTGGTAGAGGCGGTGAAGGTGGAGAGGTGGGAAGCGGTGGAAGAGGATGGCGGTGGAAGAGGATGGCGGTGGAGGAGATTGAGAGAGAAAATAGAGAGAGGCAGTGGGGTTGAGACGAGAGAGAGAGAGAGGAGAGAGAGAGAGAAAAGCAAGTGGGTATAAAGACTTAATTAAATGCTTAATTGAGTCCTAATTATTGCCAAAAAAGGAAAGGGGACTTGTTACATGGGACGGCTCAAAAAGGAATACGGGACTTGAATATTGGGACGGAGGGAGTAATAAAAAAGTGTGGAATCATATCCTAAAAAAATGATATACTTTTCACGGATATCAAAAACAGCAAAAATGACATACTTTTAACGAACGAAATGAGTAACTTTTTATGCATCTGCCACTGAATAAATAAGTTTACAAAACTCAAAGCATGTTCAACAACTTGAAAGAGCGATTATTTTTCTTTTTTCCTTTTTAGCAAATTAAATCCATCTTCAATCAAGTCCACCAATACATGCATGTAAATATAAATTAAATTTTCATACTCCCTTCATCCACAAAAAATAGTCACTTTTTTGCTATTTTGGATTGTCCCCAAAAATTAGTCATTTTTTATTTTTGGAAACTATCCATCACATGGTGGGCCCTATTCCCCACTCACAATACAATTAATTAACATTATAAATAATATTTTTTAAGTGAGCCCATTTCTTCATTTACAATAATACAATAATTATTTTTATTAAAATTAGTGTCGTCCATCTTTAGAAATATTTTTGATGGACGGAAGGAGTATGAATTTTCCTTAAAAATTATAAAAGAATATGAAAATTACTCAGAGGCCTACCAACATTACATAATTAAGGTGGATTTCGAAGTTTCATCTAAATTTGATTGCATTAAATCATGAGAGTAAATCCATGTTGTCCAACAATATTTATTAAGGGCACACCAACATTATTAAATCTGAAGCGATCGATATTCAAAAATGGCGAAAACAGAGTATGGTAAAAATTTGTTTTGCAGCTCTAAAATTGTGGTAATAGATGAAGTGTATTTATGATTATCTTTAATACGATAGGGTGTAAAGTTGACCGCTTAGAGATTGACACAATTGCGATTAATTGCTCACTAACTTTTAATAGAAACGAATGGACTTGCTTCGCACCATAATTAATTATGGTCATTTAAAAGTTTGACTACTGCAATAAGAGACGTTTTTGGCAACATCATAATTCATACATAGTGGCATAGTGGTGACTGGTGATGATCACCTTAAATGTTTATTTTAATCTTGTAACGCTGAATTAAAATTTTATTAAAATATATATATACGGGGAAAAGGAAAAAACCAACAACCCATTAAGATTCCATATCTTGTAGCGAATATCTCTTGTTTCGAGTAAAAAGATAACATCGATAACAAATAATCTTATTATATATATTTGAGGAAAATTATATGTTTACACCCTAAGTTCGGATTGATTATGAAACCTAAATCACATTTTGATAATATTAATATCGGATTAATTTATTAAATTTAATTTTAAACTGTGTTGAATTATATTGTATAAAAAATTCTAGTTGATTGTCGAAATCTCATAGATAGTGTAATTTATATAAAAATTACATTTTTTTTTTCATGATACAAGTTTTTGAAAAAAAAAAACCCTTAACAATAAAAAACAATAAACACTCTTCAAATTGTTATGCTTTTTTATGTAAATGTTAAATGACGGTGTTCATTATTAAAGCGCAAACCAATTTCACATCATATATACAACGAAATTTCACATAATATATATTAATTATATATAGAGAAATTATCCAATAAAAATGAGAATGAATATGAATAAATCAATATATAGGTTAAATAAGTTGCTTGTAAAACACGAATAATTATTCAAATTTGGATTTAAATAATAGAGGTGACGAAAAATTTCACCAATTAACTGAATTATGACTATTCATGTGTTACAAACAGTTTATTCAATCATATAACACACACACACACAAAGATATATCAGCGTTGGTTACTGTGAATTACGTACAATTTTTTTTGTGAAAACATGATAATATTGCATTGGATATATAAATTTATTGTATTTGTTGTGATTTTTTTTTTGTATTTGTTGTGAAATAAAATATATTTGAAAAAAAAATGGAATTTTCGCTCTTTATTTGTTCAAATTTAGATATTGTATTCATCCATTAAATAGATGCATTTATCGTAAATATTGACGATTGAATGATTGAAAATTACCATCCGTTCTCGTAATAATTAAGAGTTTTCATACTATACGTAGAATTTCAATAATCATTTAAACTTTCGATATAAAAGAAAGATTGAACTAAAGATAAAGAATTGAGATTTGTACTCTCTTGATATTTTACATTTTCCAAATATATAGTATATATATATATATATATATTATTATCAAAATATGATAGATATGTTAAGTCTTAAAATTGATTAAAGATAGTGACTTGGTCATTAACGAGGAGGACTCGGATGTGGAGGAAACTTTGGAGATGGAGACTCCGGATGGCACGGGTTTGAACACACCGCTTATTGACGACACAACTGTTGCTCTCGAACGTGACCAAACTTTGGACAAAAGCGGGGGTGTTTCGCATGAAGGTAACAAGGATTTGTCAACTCTTGGCCCGGACAATATTACTAGTCGCATTAGTCGGTTAGAGGAGCAGGTTAGTCAGAGAATGCAATTACTCTCGGACAAGACGACCAAGCGGGGACGTGGCCGCCCAAAGGGCACGGGAAAGGGCATGGGAAGTGAGCCGATGCAAGCAGTTCCAGAAGGTAGCATAAAAGGTCGCCTCAGGAATGCGGAGGATATGGGCTACAAGCCGAGGAACTTTGTTGTTGATTATAGCAATAGTGATAGCATGAATGCAATGAATAATATAGTTCATAGACGTTGGTCAGATGAGATGGACGACTATCCTGATTTATGGGATCGTTAGTGTCTTCAGGTTTCTTTGTTTAACGATCTCTTTTCGAGTTTCGTGCCCTTAGTCTGCGTTTTGTGCTCTCAAGGGATTTTTTTACTTTTTCTTTTATAAAAAACCTCAATTAATAAATGTTAAGTCTTAAAATGATTGGAATCTCAAAATTTATTGATGAAAAGAAAAACATGTGATCAACATGCTGCACTTGTATCATCAGAGTTTTACAGTGGATAAGAGCAGTAGAATAGGAGTGAGGTATCGGTGATTGGTTAGAGAGTGGTGGATGCATGTGGTCGTCCGTGGCGGATAATAGCTCTGGGCAAGTAGAATTGAATCAAGAAAGAGGGCAAAAGAGCCAATAAATGAGAGCCAGCTAAGAAGGAGCCCACAAGAATTAAGTTTTTGGCAGCGTGTCAAAGATCAAGCGGGGAATGGGGCGCTACGTGGCGGTACCAGATGACAGTACAACAAACCTCAGTATCGCCAAAACCCATTATTGTCTCAGTCTCTGTCGCCTCAAAGATACCGAACCGACAATTTCTCCTCATATCTCACCTCACGATACGCTAATCATCTCTTCCCCTGCTCACGGGTGTGGATGTCAATCGGGTCAATTCACCAGATTTCGAGCCAATTCTCTTGAATTGTCAGAAATATTAAAATGAAATTAATTGAATTATAAAAATTAAATTAAAATATTTTAAATATTGAAATTTCAAATTAGCCTATCGAACTCGAAAATTTATTTAAAAAAATTAATTAATATATTTCTTTTGACAATATTATATTTATAACAGACAAATACATGCATAAATAAAAGACATATCAACATCGACTTACTAATAACTAGTACTCCCTCCGTCCACGAAAAAGTGCCCCATTTGGGTGCTGGCACGGGTTTTAAGAAAGCTGAAAAAGGTGGTGTAAAGGTGGTGTAAAAGACTAAAAGGGTAGTGTTAATGTATTGTGGTTACTTTTACTAATCTTGCACTAACTATTTGGCATTATTTTATTAGGTGAAAATTCAGAAAATAAATATATAAATAAAATGGAAAATAAATAAACTGAAAATTCAGAAAATAAATATATAAAAAATGGAAAATAAATAAACTGGAAATAAATAAATAAACTGAAAATTTAGAAAATAAATAAATAAACTGGAAATAAATAAATAAAATAGAAATAAATAAACTAAAAATTCGAAAATAAATAAATAAATAAACTGAAAATTGAGAAAATAAATAAATAAACTGGAAATAAATAAATAAATAAGTAAATAAACTGGAAAATAAATAAACTGAAAATTCAAAAATAAATAAATAAATAAACTTGAAATTCAGAAAATAAATAAATAAATAAACTGAAAATTCAGAAAATAAATATATAAATAAAATGGAAAATAAATAAACTGGAAATAAATAAATAAATAAATAAATAAACTGAAAATTCAGAAAATAAATAAATAAACTGGAAATAAATAAATAAATAAATAAAATGGAAATAAATAAACTAAAAATTCGAAAATAAATAAATAAATAAACTGAAAATTGAGAAAATAAATAAATAAACTGGAAATAAATAAATAAATAAGTAAATAAACTGGAAAATAAAAAAACTAAAAATTCAAAAATAAATAAATAAATAAATAAACTTGAAATTCAGAAAATAAATAAATAAATAAACTGAAAATTCAGAAAATAAATATATAAATAAAATGGAAAATAAATAAACTGGAAATAAATAAATAAACTGAAAATTCAGAAAATAAATAAATAAATAAATAAATAAAATGGAAATAAATAAATAAATAAAATGGAAATAAATAAACAAAAAATTCGAAAATAAATAAATAAATAAACTGAAAATTGAGAAAATAAATAAATAAACTGGAAATAAATAACTAAATAAGTAAATAAACTGGAAAATAAATAAACTGAAAATTCAAAAATAAATAAATAAATAAACTTGAAATTCAGAAAATAAATAAATAAATAAACTGAAAATTTAGAAAATAAATATATAAATAAAATGGAAAATAAATAAACTGGAAATAAATAAATAAACTGAAAATTCAGAAAATAAATAAATAAACTGGAAATAAATAAATAAATAAACTGGAAATAAATAAACTAAAAATTCAAAAATAAATAAATAAATAAACTTGAAATTCAGATTATAATTAAATAAATAAACTGAAAATTAAGAAAATAAATAAATAAACTGAAAATTAAGAAAATAAATAAATAAATGGGATTAATTGTGTGGGTTAATTGCATAGATTAAATAAAAGTGTGGATTTATTAATGACATAAGTTGTAAATAAATTGAAAAGTAAAGGGTATGAATGTCCAAAAAGGTAAACAGGGCACTTTTTCGTGGAAAAAAAAAAAGGGGTAAGTAGGGCACTTTTTCGTGGACAGAGGGAGTAATATACAACTCTTAGAGATATAAAGATACAATAATTTTTATTAAATAATTATAATTTTTTAATTTTTACATCCTTATGTTTTATGTTAAGTTTGAATTAAAAATATAAAGAAGTGAAATGATGAGTATAATAACTCTATAATATTCAATTTCTAATATTGAATCAAAATATATTTTACAAATTTTTGAAAAAAAAAAGTCTTATTATACTAATTTTCAGAAATAAAGTAATGAAATTGAAAAATAAATAACGAGAAAATTTTTATATAATCAAGCAAACACATTATTTTCGAATCAGTTCTATAGCGTTCGGATTATTTTTGGATAAACGATATCGAATGTCAGACTATTTAGTTACAGGCTATTCGGATTGAATTTTTTTTTATCTATAATCCTCTCAAATTTTCGATCTAATTAGGTCAGGCCAAGAGTTTCAAAATGAATTAACATCCTTAACCATACACGCATATGTACCTAGATGCACAATGAATTCGTATAAATTAAATTTTAATTATGATTACGAAATTTTATTTTTGTCTGCACGATACATGCGATCGTACCAAATTTTTATCTGAAACCGTTGCAATTAAAAGCTTTCGGCTTAATTGCAAAATGTACTAATTAAAGTGCACATTTGTAGTTTTTTTTTTACCTTTTCTTTTTATTGCCAATAAATATTTTCTTCCCACCTTGTCTTTAATTATTGTGTGATTTTTTGATGGTCCATCAAACATTTGTACAAAAGTTGTCTCATTCTCTACCTAAAAAACATGCACGGTGGTCGTCTTCGTAATTATACATAGAAAGTGGTGGGCATGTTATAAATATTAGTATATGTATTTTTCTCTATATATAAAAATATGAAGTGTATAGTTACGTGTCAAAATATGTGATACATGTATACGAAAACATAATTTTAGGTTATGAAGAAAGTATACTCCATCCGTGCACGAAAAAGAGTCTCATTTGAAAATGAATATATATTTTATTAATTTTGTTAAAGTTAATGTAAAGAGAATAAATATATAATATTAGTACAAAAAATTATAGAATAAAGATACGGTTTATAGTTAAATATAAGAGAGAATGTATGATGTGATAGTTCAAAAAATGAAATGAGTTCTTTTTCGTAAAAAAAAAAATTAAAATTTAAAATTAAAAATTTTAGTTTTTTTTTAAATTTTACTGTAGTTATTAAACCCACATTTGAACACACTTTTACGGGATTAAATTGCCGGGTTTTTTTTTATATATATTTTAAATCATGCAATTTAGCTATAATAAAATATTCAATCTACTTATCAGAATAAATATTACGACAAGAACTTTAATACGATTTATATCATATAGAAAATATATTTAAGATAAGAAAGATGTCGAAGTTAGAAGTTTCAAATTAAATTATTTTCTTGCCCTCTCTCTTTGACTTTTTTTGTTAAAAATTATATATTTTCTTTTGATTCTATTTTATATTATTTATATCATTTATTATTATTACTATTATTATTATTATTATTATTATTATTATGCTCATGTGTCATGTCTAACTTACGACTTGGTTCCATTGAATTTTTTTTCATTGCATCGATTTAGCTAGGGCTAGAAAAATATACTGAAAACTCGGTATACCGGCCATACCGTACCGTAAAATACCTCAAAATACCGAATTTAAGGTATACCGGTTTTTTTGGTAAGGTATGATACCGTACCGAAGATTTACGGTAAGGTAAAGGTATGGATTTTCCAAATACCGGGGTATACCGATACTGCAGTATATACCGAAAAAATCAATAAATACCGTATTAAAGGTATATACCGAAATACGGTATGATACCGTATTACTGGTATACCGAATATAACTGCATATAACGGTGATGCGGTATCATACCTTATTCCGGTATACCTTAATATTCGGTATATACCGGTAATAAAGTACAATACCTTATTCTGATATACCGCAGTTGTCCGTATGTATTGGTATACCGAAAATCACGGTATATATCGTATCAAAATCTATAGTTTTAAAATATATAATATTTATTTTTATGTTTATATTTTTAAAAATATTTATAAATTTTATAAAATGATGTATATAATCTATATTATGTGAATATATACAATTGTACATGAATTTATAAATATCATCAAATGATACAAAAATAAATAAAATATAGTATATAGTATAAGTCATACAATAAAATAAAATTGTTTATTTTGATATTATATTATAGTTATAATATATAACTAAAATTATTGTTTTACAATAGATTATACATCTAACTTATAATAGTTACATATATAATAGCATAGTTATAATATTAGTATTATATTATAAATAATATTACGTCTAACATATAAATTATAAGTAACTTATAACATCTATATAATTTACTATATATTACATGAATGCATACAAGTATGCGAATATAAATATCATCAAATGATATAAAAGTGAATAAAATATAATATAGTATGTAAGTTATATAATTTACTATAACTGAATTATTTATATTGATATCATAACACAGTTATAATATAATATTCTATATTATATAACTAAGATTATTGTTCTACAATAAATTATACATCTGACGTGTAACATCTATATATATAATAACATAGCTATAATTAATATTGATATTATATTATAACTTAGATTACATCTAACTTATAAATCTCATATAACTTATAACATCTATATAGTATATAGTATATACTATATAACTTATAAATTTATAAATATCATCAAATGATACAAAAACAAATAAAATATAGTATATAGTATAAGTTATACAATAAAATAAAATTATTTATTTTGATATTATAGTATAGTTATAATATATGACTAAAATTATTGTTTTACAATAAATTATACATCTAACTTATAATAGTTACACATATAATAGCATAGTTATAATATTAGTATTATATTATAAATAATATTACTTCTAACATATAAATTATATGTAACTTATAACATTTATATAATTTACTATATATTACATGAATGTATACAAGTATGCGAATATAAAGTACGGTATACCAATTGAATTTTTTCGATTTTGATAATACCGATTATTTTGGTATACTGTTAAAGTGCGGTATACCGTGAAAGTACGGTATACCGAAATTCGGTAAGGTATACCGAAATAAAGGTACGGTAAAGGTTTTGTATATTTTCCATACCGTACTTAAGGTATACCGAACTAAGGTATACCGTAGGTAAAGGTATGAATTTTCTCCATACCGGAGATAAAAGTAAGGTATAAGGTATGGTCGATTTAATAAGGTATATCGTACCGTGCCACCCCTAGATTTAGCTTTCAAGGATGACTTTTTTTTTTTCTTCTTATGAACTGTTCTTTACACAGATATATTTTTTTTCTACTCTAGTGTTTTTCCTATTGAATTTTTATCAAAGAGATTTTGACTAGACCCAATTCTTAAATTTCAAATTTGTACATGTCAGGATAGTTTAGGTTTCGTTATTTTTATATATAGCTTTATTAATTCTCTCGTGTCTAACTATATATTACACGTTCTTGAATTAAGTATATATTGAATCTCTCAATTACATGATATTTTATTTTATTAGTGTTATAAATTACTCCTATGATGTATGACATATGTATTGATACCAAAATAGAAGCTCTTGGCACAAAAAGTAATTATACGGTGCAGGTGAGGGGACCTCGACCTCCATCGTAATTCATACATGAACACATCACTCCAAATCAGGAAACTCTCTTCAGCAGCATACATTGCATGTATATATATTGTTAGCTCATTAATATTGCACTGCTACACACACACACAAGTGAAAAAAATAAAGAAAGGAAACATGAATGGCACACAATGAATATTTTTGTGAATGTTACTACATATATATATACAACTAATAATCGTACCGTACTGATCTATTGTTTGCTCTGCATGTTTAATTGGTGATTCATCTAAAATAATTACAAATTAAAATTTGAACTCGTAATTTTCAATTAAAATAAAATCATATACTATATGTGAACTAATACAGTAGTTACTTGCGTCGTCACTACCAATTAAGAGGGTGTTTGGCTGAGCTTATAAGTTGTTTAGGAGCTTATAAGCTCCTCCAAAGTGTTTGGCAAAATAAGCTCCTAACTCTACCTCAACTTATTTTTTTATAATCTCATATGCAACAATCATTTTATAAATATTTTTCAGCTATAATTTATTATTTTCATTATATATCATTCAAGTTCATTTTTCTTCGATTTTCTCTCTCTGTAACAAAAAATTCTCTCTCTAGATTATAAGCTCAATTATCCAAACACTTTGACAACTTATAAGCTCTTAAAAATTACATCTTATAAGCTCTTGAAACATCTTATAAGCTCCAAGAGCTTATAAGCTTTTTAAAATAAGCTTAGCCGAACACCCTCTAAGACTATACTCTATCCCCTAAGACAGCACAGCATTAAAAATGACAATGGCTTTAATTAAATAACGTCAACGACTCAACTATAATAGCGAGTAATTCCTAATGTTTTTTTATACTAGCTACATTTAGAAATTAATTAAACAGCTCTTTATATATTCCACTTATGAAGTCGTGGAGTAGTTGCATTTTATGCGTGCAAACACGACGATGATAATTAATGACTTAGAGAAGTGATTAAAAATTAATTATTTGATGCATAATTAATTAATTAAGTTTATGAGAAATAAAATAATTGCCAAATTTTCGCCTGCGTGATTTTTTTTAAATATTTTTTTTGATAAATTTATAATATTAAATAAAGAAATTAAAAGGTCGCGCCACAGGGGACTCGAACCCAAGACTTTTGGCTTTAGGCATTAACCCTTTACCGTTTGGCCAACACACGCACACACCTGTGTGAATTTTGCATCTTACAAGCGAGGATAAAGAGTATATTTATGAAAAAAAAAAAAAAAAAACCATACTTGTTCCATTTTAAATACTCCTAATCATAACAAAATGGAAAAGAGATATCATTTTCTCATTATTCACTTATTACCTAAATCACTTTCATTTATCGATCGACGCCACTGTTAGAACTCAACTGTATATCTTCTAACGTGCCTAATCTATTTTATCCTTTTTCCCCATTAAAGAACTTAATTAAGAATGCATATAATTAAAGCCCTTTGTACAACTTATCACTATATAAGTCTAACTGCAAACTTGTAGTACTCATTAAATCGAAATGACTAATTTCATGCCCTCTCATCTACTAACCACATTGAGATACTCCCAAATTAAATATCACCGATGCTTCTTTAATCATATGACATAATGTACGATGCTAAGGTTATAAAATATTTTTTTTATATTATTTTTTTACCAAAATATATAATGATGAGACACGTACTCTAGCTAGTGTCTGGTGCGGCCGTCTTCACCGCGAAATTAAATCTTAATTTTCTTTTTCTTACCAAAATCAAATCTTAAATCCTATATAAGAAATAATTAATATATATAGTTAATTAGTCAATTGAAACAACATGATTAGCATACATCCAAACGCAAGATTTGGGCACGTATAATTTAATAAATACAAATGAATCTCAGATGATTATGTTAAATTTCCAATTAATATATAATTTTCCTTTTCACTTTCCAGCATAGATAATATGGAAATTATATACTTTGTCATCTGGAAAAATGATCATTTTCAGATTTCAATGTTCAAACCTTTTTTCCCCTCAATTATTTACCTTCACCTACCCCCATTGTACATGAATGTATCCTTTCCATCTAAATTTACTTTATGAAATAAACATAGCATATTAGCATGTATAATAAGATAATTCCGATGGTTGACGTGCGAGTGGGATAATGCAATAGTTGATAACTAATATTATACAGCTATACAGTATTATGACTCGTGATATTATACAGCACATAATTAAAGGGGAAGAGTGAAAAGGCAAAGTCCAAAACAATTTATAGTAAAACATGAAATATAACAAAGACTTGTATGAAATATTTGATAGAGTTATTACTCTATACGAACAAATACCAAAAATTACTCTATACGAACAAATACCAAAAATATTAAGGAATCAATTCATTTAACGGTGCAGTCCATGATGAGTTCGAGAATTAATGCAGTCGAATTGTAATTTTAGACGTCCAACGATCAAAATTGACACCTTGAAAAGATAATTATCCCAAATAATGAACTTAATTTCAAAATCTTTAGTAAATTTTAAATTTTGATACTAGGTGAATGTGTAAATCTTCCAAAATTTAAATACTTCCTCTGCCCATAATAAAACTTTCTAAATTTCTTTTCTTTCGGAACGTTCACAAAAAAAATTCTCTTTCTATTTTTGGACTATACTTCACCACTAACAATATGTCAATTACCCTTATTTTTCACATTTCTATCACTCTCAATACTAATTACAACGTATTTTCATTATAAAGTTATTTGAGGGGTGGAATAAATATCTCTTAATTTAGAGGGGCGATAAAATGGGGAGATAATGAGATGAGAAATTGAGGGAGTGGTGTTAGATTTGGTAGCGGTGGCGGGAGTGTCGGTTGGGTCATCAAAAGTCAGTACGGATTTTATGTGTCGTTTTCAATTTTCTTAATTCGTATTTTGTGAAACTTAATTAAAAATTGAAATTTGAAGACGAGAACACTAAATAATTCAATTTTTGAACAAAAATGATAGGCACTGCCTCCTTAAATCCGTAGGGGCCCAACGTGAAGGACGATGTAAATTAGCCCAAAATTGAAAAGAACAAAAACAAAGAAAAAAAGATAAAAAAAAAAAAAAAACTTAACCTTATTTGCTTAAGGTTGTGTGATTGCTCACGTTTGTGATTAGTATAGTCATATTTGTGTGCACGGCTCATTTTTTATTAGTATCATGTAGGGATGTCAAAAAAGCCCGAAACCGATGGGTCGACCCGAATAGACCGATAAAAAAGGTGGGTTAGGGCTGAAAATTTTTAGCCCGAAAAAAATTTAGCCCGAATGGCCCGAACCGAAAATAGCCCGAGCCCGATAGGGTTGGCCCGAAAACCGAGTGGGTTGGCCCGATTAACCGAACACATTCTTAATAATTGATTTTTAAATTTTAATACTTTACTTTTTAATTCAATAATAACATTTGGATGCTTGTAGAATATGTTTTGATTTTTTCCCAGTTAATAACAAACATCTATGATATAAAAGTCAAATAAAGATAGTTATTTATATTAAATCTATATACAATTTTTATAAAAACGAAATTAAAGTTAGATAATATGTAAACTTATGTTAAAAAAATACTAATTTTTGTATCTAAAATATAGCGAAATGTCTTGATTTAAAAAATACGACATATTTTAATTAAAAGAATATGATTATCTTATATATAAAAAAACATATAAAAATATTGTAAAACTTGCGGGCCCGAACGGGCCAGCCCGAAACCGAGTGGGTTAGGGTTAGGGTCGAAAAATTTTAGCCCGAAAAATAAAAAAAACCGACTAGCCCGAACCGAAAATAACCCGAAACCGAATGGGTTGGCCCGAACCCGAGTGAGCTGGCCCGATTGACATCCCTAGTATCATGTCTATTTTGGATTTTAACATACTATAATTTTACTCTTCATGAGAAATATAATATCGGTGGGGATATTTTTTTTTTTTTTTTTGAGACCAACCAGAGACCTTTTATTAATTCAAATCGCGATGAACAATATCTAAGAGAGATGATGGAAAATCAGATCTCCAGATCATTGCATCAGGAACACACACGGCTAAATTAGCCAAGAAATGGGCCGCTCTATTAGCTTCCCTACGAACATGTTTAAAATCAAGCACTATCTTCTCCTTTGCAGAAATAAAAGCATCATAAAGGTCGTCGCAAAGAGAATCAATCCCCCTCGTCTTCTCACTCAAAACATGCACCGCCAAGAGTGAATCAGTGAAGACCTCAAGAGGGCAAAAATCTTGTTCCATGCAAAAACCCACACCCAGCAAGATCGAGTGTAATTCACCCATAAGAGTGGTCTCCGTTCGTCCAATGCGTCTCGCAGCCGCCGCTAACACCGTTCTTTCATGATCTCGAACCAGAAACCCTGCTCCAACCAAATTCCCATTCGCATGGATAGAGACATCCACGTCTAACCGGAAGATACCCCGGCACGGTGGAATCCACCTCTTATCTCCCTCCTTCGGCAATACCGACATCGGCGCCTTCGATCTCCAGCTTGCTTCCTAAAACATATTCAGAAAATTCTCACCACCTTCAATGAGCTCCATCGGTCCATCAGCTTTATTTCCATGTTTAACATCACATTGGTTCTTCCAGCTCCACCATAAGAAAGTAACAAAAAACTCCAAATCCCCAACACCAAAAACATCCAAGAAATCTCGGCAAAGAGTCTCACTATCGATACATTCTCGACCTCTCAACCACGACCACCATTTGGTCCTCTTCCAGTCATCACGCACGGACTCACAGTAAATAATAGAATGAGTTGTCACTCCCCAGTCCCGATTACACCAGAAACAAATTCCATTAATGGGGATATGGTGATTCTTCAAATTTATAGCAGTAGGCAGTAGGTTCTTCATAAATCTCCATGCAAAAACCTTGATCTTAGGTGGAATAAAGAGTTTCCAAACACACTTCCACCATTCCTCCTCCATTTCAGACGTCGTGTTAGCCTTCGGCATGAAACAATCATTCTCTAAAAGATATCCAGATTTGACAGTATATCTCCCTTTCTCATCATGAATCCAAAATCTGTCATCTTCATCTCTTCTTTGCAGATCAATAGAAATAATACTATGTACCTCATGTGGAAGAAAATTCTCCTTCAACTGCTCCTCATTCCACCTTTTATTTTGATCAATGAAATCAGCCACCATAATATTTTCATCTTTCACAACTCCATCAGCTGCTGTACCGTCTCCCCCATTGGGAATCCAAGCGTCCTTAAAAGCTCGCACATTTCGCCCATTTCCAATTCTCCATCTCACACCACGTCTCAACAATTCTCCCCCCCACAAAATCGATCGCCAAGAGTAAGAGGCCGCAGGGGGGCAGCTTGCATTCAACACGTCCCCGTTCTTATAATAACGACCCTTAAGCACTCTTGCAACAAGCGAATTAGGGAACTTGATCAGACGCCACACCTGTTTTGCTAAAAGGGCCTTATTAAACTTGACCAAATCTCGAAAGCCCATCCCACCTTTCGATTTCAGGGAGCATAGAGTCTGCCACTTTGTCCAATGCATATTTGGGCCTTTATCAGTCATTCCCCACCAGAAATTAGCACTAGCCTTCTCCATATCCCTACACACTGCCATAGGAACCTTAAAACAATTCATGGTATAAGTTGGTATCGCTTGAATGATTGACTTAAGGAGAACTTCTCTGCCGCCCATAGAGAAGTGTTTATTCTTCCAAGATCCAAGCTTCTTGCAAACCCTTTCCCGTAAATAGTCAAATTGGATCCTCTTTTGCTTCATCACCATAGTAGGGAGACCAAGATAAACAGAATGACCTTGGGTCTGGCAAATACCCAAAGTATTCACCACAATCTCCCTATCCCTCACCTGAGTACATGGACTAAAGGAAACAGCAGATTTGTCTTTGTTTATCAGTTGCCCCGAAGCTACAGAGTAAATATCCAAAGCATCCCAAACAGCAGCCACCCCGCCAGCAGTAGCTCTAAAGAATAAAAGGCTATCGTCCGCAAAAAAGAGATGGCTTATAGCCGGACTAGCCTTAGCAACTCGTAATCCCTCAATAGCTTTCCTTTCCGCATACTCATGAAGAATCGAGGACAGCCCTTGCGCACAAATAACAAATAAAAACGGCGATAAAGGGCATCCTTGACGAATTCCCCTCGTAGGAATCAGAGAACCAAACACTTTTCCATTCACCGCAAAAGCAAATTCCACCGAAGTGATACAATCCATCACCACCCGCAAAAGTCTGCTAGGAAAACCCATCACCTTCATCATAGCTTTAATAAAGCCCCATTCGACTCTATCATATGCTTTCCTCATATCAAGTTTTGCTGCCGCGAATCCACTTTTCCCATTCTTTTGATTTTTGAGCCAATGCATGCATTCATATCCCACTAAGATATTGTCAGTGATCAGCCGCTCAGGAACGAAAGCACTTTGATTGTCGTCAATAACCTTTCCCAGTACTCTTCGCAACCGATTAGCCACCACTTTTGTCACAATTTTGTAAGTGGTGTTGCATAAACTAATAGGCCGGAATTCATTCACCTGCTTCGGCTTCTTAACTTTCGGAATCAGAACAATCAAACTTTTGTTCCACTCCTTAATACTATCATCCCCGTTAAGAATTCCCAAGACCTCCTTAGTTATGACTCCTCCAATCTCGCCCCAATATTTTTGGAAAAAAATAGGTGGAAACCCGTCAGGACCAGGAGCTTTATTCGGGTTCATTTGAAAAATAGCTTTCCGAACTTCCTCCTTAGTATAAGGTTCCTCAAGGATAGCTACTTCCGTTTGTTGGAATCTTCTCTTGACACAGCCAGTGATCGCCGAGAAATCCTCAGCCCGAGGATTATCTGAATGGAAGAGTTCCCTGAAATATTGCTGAATAATGATCGCCTTATGCTCATCTTTATTCTGCACCACACCCATCGAATCAACCAGGCCCTCAATTCTATTTTTCCTCTTTCTTTCTGAGGCAAAATTTTGAAAGTACTTCGTATTCCTGTCCCCCAGGCCTAACCAATTAACTCTCGACCTCTGCTTCCAATGGATTTCCTCTGCTTCCGAGATCCTTTCGATTTTAACATTAATCTCATGTAATTCCTGTCCAACATCTTTGTCTCCACACTGATTAAGCAACTTAATCCGTCTCTTCCTTAACTCCTCGAGGGTTTTAGTAGGATTCTTATACTCGGAATCCACCCATTTTTTGAGATATTGTTGACACAAAGCAAGACGCTTTGACACAGAAACTCCACCAAAACCCCGCCAATTCAATAAAATATCGGCGTTGAAATTCTCCGCCAACATCCATTTCTGCTCAAAGTGAAATCTTTTATATCCCCCGGTGGAAATACTCGTCTCCTGTTTCTCCAACCTCACCCTAACCGCTCTATGATCCGAGCCATAAGAATCTAACACATTCGCCTCACAAACTCCTACAGCCAAAAGTGCCGATTCATTGATCAAAAACCTATCCAACAATTCAAAAATAGCCGCCTCCCCCTCTCTTTGATTAAACCAAGTGAACCGAGCATCATTTTCAATGACCTTTAGACCACTAGCCTCAGTCGCTGCTCGAAAATTATGTAAACACGACCACGATTTTTGATTCCCTCCTATCTTCTCTTCTTGTTTCATAATCTCATTGAAGTCACCTCCAACAATCCAGGGGAGCGAAGCATCACCAATATCCGCCAGTCTTTTAAGAAGTTCCCAAGACTGCTGACATTTAGTCGCTTCTGGATTTCCGTAGAAACCTATAAAACGAAATCCAGTACTTTCATGCTTAACCCAACAATCAATGTGGCCCTTTGAATAACTCCGAATATTCACATCACAATCCTTCTTCCAGAACAACATCAGACCCCCACTCGCACCCACCGGATTAACCACAAAATGTCCCTCAAACTCCAGAATCGCCTTCCAATTAACACATTTAGCCGCACATACTTTAGCCTCTGAAATGAAAAGTATGCTTGGAGACACGCCAACAACTAGCTGGCAAAGGTTATGGAATGCACGAGGAGTGCCCAAGCCTCGAGCATTCCAAATTACCGCATTCATTGGGCTCGGCGGGGCTGCGAGGCAGCCTCCGCCGTTATTGCCAACTCTAAAGTATTCTCCGTTTCATGACGCGGGATCTTTCGAATTGGAGAGTCCGCGTCCGCATCACCCACGGCACTCCCCGGCCTTTTCTTAGAGGTGCTTGAGAAAACCTCCTCATCTGAATCCTTCCCAGCTAACTCCCTCTCTCCCTCTTCCCCACTCCTCACTCCCTCGTTCCCAGAGGAGACTCTCCCATCAGTTTTCCTCCCATTCTCCCCATGCCAACCTTTACCTCCTCTCCCTCCCCTACGACCTCTCCCCTCCGCCCCCCAACCCGAAACACGAGCTATCCTCTTCCATGAACCCACTTTCTGGTGAGAACGGTCTTGTCTCCTGACCTCCTCCTCCTCCATTTGCTCCACTCGCCCCTCCTCACCTCCCTCACCAACCCCCTTCAGAACCCTATCGGTCACAATAATATTATCCTCTTCCATGTTAGTAGTTTTGGGAACAGTATCTTTTGTGGCTAGATCCTCCTGTAGGCCTCTCGACGAACTCTCCCCCTCATTCTGCTGTGAGGATCGCAAAACCAGATCTTTGTTCGCCTTTGAAGGACGTGATTCAACTGAATCAGCTTTTGTTTTGTCACCATTCGACTGCTTTCTTCGGATCTCATTAGTTTTTGGAGCCATTAACCAAGTACCATACTTCAGTTGTCCCGTAGCCTCCAAAGAAGAATCACAAAACCTTAATAAATGCCCAATTTTCCCACACTTAAAACAGAAGTTTGGTAACTTCTCATATAGGAGCAAAATAATCGCACCCTCCCTCTCTCCATTGGGTAACAGTCTCACGCATCGCTGCATGGGTTTATCTAAAGCCCATGAAACCCTAACCCTAGCATAGCGTCCAAGACACCTCCCTCCTGCATTCATATCAACCTCTTCCACCCGACCAATGCCTTCCCCAATCTTCCTTATCACCTCGGGATGCATGCAGGCCACAGGTAAATTATGACATTGAATCCATCCCGTAAACTCCTCGAACTTCACCTCTGAAGGATTTTGAAAACCCTCAATCTCCGCAAACAATAATAAATCCTGGAAAAAGTGCCAAGGCCCCCCTAACAAAGCTTGTTTTTTATCGTCCACCGAATCAAAATGAACTACAAAGATATTTGGTCCAATTATCTCCGCATCAATCCGACACTTTGCCTGCAGAATATTAGGCAAGTGAGTTAACAAAAGATCTCTATTAATCTGTCTACCCGCAAAAACTTTCCCCGCAAGGCGAAATTTTGAGTTAACCAACAGATCTTCTGTGAGTTTTTGGGATAGAGTAACAATATTTGAATTTGCCTCCTCTGATAACTGAAGTTGTTCCACCAAACGTTGAATCTCATCTGGATCCATTGATCCAAAAACTCCCCCCCAAACCGATCAGCAAACCCTTCGAAACCGAGGGAGAACACCGCTCGAAGCGAAAGTCTATTCTCTCAACCCTAGAGAAACCCTAGCTGCTGGAGAAAAAAAATTACTCGATATCTTATCGGTGGGGATATTCTTACTTTATATAAATTAAGATTATTCATTTTTTATTATTATTTTATGGATGAAAGAATTGAGATTCGTATTCTGATTATTCATTCTTATAAACAAGACACATATCAATAAGCTACCATGCTCCAATAAACTGAAAATTATTTTAGTTACGTTTAATCTAGATAAAATTTAAATTTGTATAATTAATTAATGATTCTCTTGTGGTGTGACACCCCAACTCATCTTAGTGTTTTCAGTCGTATATATATATATATATGTATGGTTACCATTGCATGATTAAATTAAAGTAGACATTTGAAATAACGAAATAGTCGGTTCTAAAAAACGATACGGTTTTAGTTATTTTTATTGTTATGTCTAAAAAGTCATTTATTTTGTGTTCTCTTTGATTCTTTTCTTTCCCTTTTCCTTATTTCTGATATATTTTTTTCTTCTTATATCATCGATCAGGAAATATAGAAAAAGAACAACATATTATTTATATCAATTGAAAAAAAAGGAAAGAGAAAAAAAATGAAAGGATATGAAAGAAATTAAAAGTGGGGAAATTTTGGATACTACAAACCATGAAAAGTCGGTAAAAAGGGTAAGATTTGATGAGATGGATAGAAAAAGTTTATTTTATTATCACTAAATGGTTATTCTAGTTTTTACACCGATATAAAGTACATGTAATTAAGTGATCAAGAATTAATAAACTAAATATTTTGGGAGTTAAATTGACCGTCTTATTATGCGCAAACAGCTTTATAATTATTCATGCTATATGTTGTAGTGCAAACGAGAAATAAAAGTTTTCGATCAAGTTTAATTGAATTTGAATATAAAAAATTTGTATCAAGTGTTTTTAATATTAGGCAAAAAAGAAAAAGCATCTAGACTACTATTTCCGAATCGTGGCGTGTGGGACCTATTATGTTGGCTGTTGCCAATATCTTCAAAGAAAATTGTATGTACTGCTTTCTAAGAGGTTATTGCCCACTCCAAAATCAAATTTAAATTAATATTTTAGAAGTCTAACTTAATTGGGCAAGCAAAAAAGGAAAGGAATGGATGGAAGTCAGTCAATATTCATGCAAAAGGAAAATAAATTAGTGATTGGTCAACCATATTTCTTCACTGCAACTTCTGCAACTCACCATGTGTCATGTTAATGGCCTTAGTCGAATATTCGATGTAATTTATGAATTCTAGATTTGTATATAGTTATGTACTTATTTGTGAATTAGTATTATAACATTTCCCCTGAAAAAAGAAGTATCACAAGATGAATTAGCCCCATGAATTAAGGGAATTTTAGCTATTAGTATTTAGGATGTGTTCTCTTTAAATGTAAAATTATCATGAGAAAATAAAAATAAAAAATAAGAAAATATGAAAAAATTTATCACCCTTATTTTCTCTCATGTTCTCTAAAAAGGAAAATAAAAAAATATATATTATTATGAATTGAAATAAAAAAGTAGGAAAAGAGATTGCTGATTTTTATTTTTCATTTAAAACCTTATAAGCACAGAAATACATTACATTTAATCATTTATATGTATGATGTAATTGCATTTACATTTAATCATCTATATGTATGATATAATAATAAATGGTCAAATTTGGAAATGGAGTCGAGACATTGGACAGAAAAACAAAATAACCGTTTAACTAGTCATACTGTATACCATCCACCAATATTTTTGGTAAGAGAAAATAAGTCAATCGATTTGGTTTAAAAAGAAAAAAAGAAAAAAAAAGAGGGAACTACTAGTCTACAACTGTGTTAATAGTATTAATTTAAAGGCATGTGATCTGTTCCAGTCCGACAAGAATAAATAAATTTTGGATCCCCTAATTTTTTCCGACAAAAAAGATTATAGTACAATCTTTTTTCCATGTTTTGATTTTTGTGAGTTCATATACATTTTCTTCTGAGATTTTATTACGCCCTTAAAGTTTGATTTTTGAGTCGTTCGTGTGCATACTATAGAATATTTGTGTTTTTTTTCGGTACAGATTGATTCCTTATTATTGTTAGAACAAAATACGAAATATAATATGAAAATATAACAAAGATATCAAACCATGTTTTTTGAGTCATGCTTGTGTAGAATAGTCCTCAACGATCTTGTTCACACTGAACGATTCTGTAATGTTAAAAGTATCCCATATAAACAATAAACATATAAAGACTAAATAAAATAAAAAGATTAAAAATTTACAATTTGAAAGTGAACTTTGCCTTGGCCAATCTGAATATATTTTCATGTTGCTTAATAAATAGAAAAAAAAATGGGTCTTTTGAGTTTTGAGCCTACAAGTCTACAACTACGTCGTCTACGTGCCAGATACTAATCGGGTTGATAATCTCTCAGCATAAAATTAATGTTTAGTTAATAGTTAAAGCCACAGTTGCAAAATAAAATTAATGTTTAGTTGCACTCACATTGCAAAATATAAATTTTAGAAACTTCAAAAAAAAAAAAAAATACTCCATAAACTTTAGGTCTCAGATAAAAATTTGGCAATAATAGAAATGTTCAATATCTTAAAATTTACCAAAACAAAACCAAGCTACGTTAAAAAGTATGTAGAAATCTATGACTCCAAACTATCTAAACAATGCAGAACCGATCACCTACCTACCGTGGGCAAGCATAGCGTGCCCACCATTGATGTGACAATTTTAATTAGGAAAGATAACTAATAAATCTTATTCTAATTAAAATTATCTTACTATAATTACAATTGCCACATCATGGTGGGCACATTATGCATACCCACGGTGGGTAGGTGATCGGTTCTGCTAAACAATGTGTACACATTTAACACTAAATTATGAATTCAAAACCTTGAGCTTTCCAACCCACTGGTACTAAAACCAACCTCAACAATTACCTACCTATCAGCAAGCATATTGTATTATTGTGTGATTAACTGGAATTAATTAACAAAGATTACTACTACTAAACGGATTCAGATTAATCATGGCAATCAAATTCATTTTCATGCACACAATTGACTCAACTGTGGCTTTAACTATTAAGTATAATTATTAGTTAGGATAAATATACGAGGAGTGTTAGATCGATAAAACTACCTAGTTTTGATAAGGCATAAGTAGAAATGATCTATTTTTATAAAAAAAACATTTAAAAAAAATCAAATTAACTTAATGGACAAAAAACTCCTTGAATATGAAAAAATTTGCATGAACATCGGTGACACTCACACTTACTACTCGAAATGAATTTTTTGTCCAAACAAATCCATTAGCAGGTCGACTATCGACTGACAAACTCATTTCGAGTAGTCAGTCATAGTATCACTAATTTTTCACGCAAATTTTGCCACATTTAAGGACTTTTGTGTCCCTTCTTTTTAAAGTAGGTATTTTCTACATGTTTTTTTTTTAACAAAGTAGATATTTTTAATTTTGACCCATATAAAAAACTGATAGGAAAATTACTCTGTTTTTATAGATTCAAACATGGATCAGAGTGTTGATCTCCACTTTCAAACAATAACCTTTTTTCTGCAAATATTTCATGGAAAATGAGCAGGGAAATCAAACTAGCTAATCTCATAACAACATTCAACATAGACCAACCACCAAAACCATACTCAAACAAAGGTATTTATGAAGAAAAAGAGCACATTCATATTCTAATGTCAACATCAAATCAATTTTAGACAATATTTCACCTCAATGTTTTTGTTCATATCACCTTCTGGAAATATATCTGAGGCACTCATCAATTTACTCCAACCTGTAGATTTCAATTGGTATCGCAGTGTACATTTCACAGAATAGTTAAGAAACACACAACAGGGAAACATGAAGAAGTCGAGCCAATCAAATAAAATACTATCAAAGAAGCCAAGTTACAGAAGATTGAATCAATTTAAACCTGCAATAATCAAGTCAAGACAAACATCCGTTGCTTATACTGTTATACATAAGTAGATCCAAGGGTTAATGTAATTACTAATAGTCGTGCTGCAGAACCAGCACAGTTTCTCTATTCTTTTACGGCTGAACAAAGACAGTGAATATGCACAACCTAGCTGGAAATGAAGTAGCATTATAGGATAGAATTCAATCTAGACTGCTAAAAAGGAAATAACATAAATGAGAAACTAGACATTTATGAAAATCACATGCACCAGCTAATATATAGAAACATTTATAGTACCAGAAAGTTGCACATTCCAAAGGCACCCAATTTGAATAAAAACTACATAAGTAGTGATTTTGCCAAGAGAGTCTAGACTCTGAATAAGCACAACACTATGATTATAGCAGTGAACACAGTGGTCTCACATGTTCATTGCAGGACTCATAGATTCAGAAATATGTAATGCTAACAAGATTTATCATGTAGTTTGAATGTTCAAACTGCAGAGGTCAATTTCATAGCCAAGATTTTAAAAATGTGATGGAAATGAGATAATAAGTAGGAGTATCTGTGTTTTCTAAAATACATGGTCTTACGTATAAACCAACAAATTAGGCAATGATAAAGCTAGGTGCCACGAACCAGCCAAAACATGAGGATAATTTGACCAATGATTGTCAGCAATTCTTTCATATGATAGGAAAAGGAAGGCTATGAATTACATATTACATCAACGACGATCAAATCCCAAGTTCCCCTCCAACAACCCTTTACACAAAGAAAAAGATTATTAAGTAGAGAGATTGACACCAAAAATAGAAATATGAACAGTCTCAATGTATTCAATTGAAACAAGAGAATGTGGGATTTACTAGTTTGAATAAATTTTGCAGCAGTTGAATTATGAGTAGCATCATGATTTCTACCCTTTCCTTAGAATTGCTTTAATACCCATCTCAAAGAAGCACCAGTATTATTGTATGCAACCCTTTCCACTGAGATTCTTTATCATCCTCCTAAAAGTATCCATTACAAAAATAACTCAGTTGATATCAACGTTAGTTCAAAAGATGAGAGGCAAGCAAAATAATATGCACTATCTAGAGAAAGTCTACAGAAAGAAAGATGCTAGAGAACAGTTCTACATTGATTTCTTAGAATCTAATGATCAACTTGGTTGTTGAATTTGATTGTTAATGCCACTCACAAACAGTGACCATTATAACTGTGTTTTAGTAGCCAAGGGAATTTAACAAGAAATATTTTAGAATAGTTAACTTGTTTCAAGTGTAATGTGCTTCTTGACCCGTTTGTGTATTCTTACTCGGTAACGTGGATCTCATGTAAAGTTCAGTTTCATTTACTCAATTTTATGAGTTAACGACGAATATGGATATGGCACATCATAGAACATAGGAAACAATAGTGTTACTTAGGATGGATGTAATGTAGCTGAAGTATTGTAAGAAAGACGCATAATTACTATTTAGAAAAATATAATGATAAATATATGTTGCAAGAGACTCTGAGACTTTAGTCATTTAACTTATGTTCCTTTTGTATTTTTTGATAGATTAAAGCAAACAATACTCAAATCCATTTGAAAATGAACTTTCTTTTTATTATACAACTCTTAGTTACAGCTGGGGGATTAACAGATTACTGATCACAGGCTCTGCAGGATTGAGCTCAGAGAAAAATAAAATCATGTGCCATAGAAAGAAAATTCATGAATAATATCTCTTGTCAACATAATAATAGAGGTAGAAGCAACTGCAATGAGAAACAATACTTACCTAGTTATAGTTTTTCAAAGCCATCATCATCTGAGCCATCATTCCCATCATCTGAGAAATTAAATACACGATGAACATGCTACACTTGAACAACTAAAACAAATAGTTGTCACTATTTAAGTTCTAACTTAGGACAAACAGGATACAGTCAATACACGAACAATACAATAAAAGTCAGAGCTTTATGGTCATCTTGAAGTTTTGATCAAAGAAAAGAGCAGTGACCTTCAGTTATATGCATATAACCAAATCGGCTTGCAAATCTTCATGTATGATTTAACTATATGGTAGCCAGGTAGGCAGAGATCAAGATTTCGGATTTGAAAAGCTAAAGAAAGGACCAAAATTATACCATCTTATGAACAAAATTGATAACTTTTTTTGGAACATTACTTTGCAATATGTAACAGGAAAAGGGTACTCTCCTAAAGTTAAGGGAAAGAAATGAATCTTGTCCTAAGACAGAAAAAATAAACTTTCACAAAATATGATGCTAATAAAAAAGGAAAAAAAAAACACATAATAAGAACCCCCCAAATTTTTAGGTTTTGAAAAATAATAAAATATTTTCGCTAAAGGGCATTATATTCTTTGTATGATTTCCATCAAAATCAAAGCAATACAAAAATCTAGCTTCTTAAATACTAGATCGTTTTGGGTTAACCAGACCTAAAAATAATGAGGTCAGATAGTTGGCTAAGACAACAAGAAATAGTACCAAAAAGTGGAGAAATATAAGATAAAATCTTCTTGAGTAAGTAAAGAATTCGTTATAACAAAAAATTAAAGCTAAGCATATCGTACCTGGACCATCATCACTGTCCTCAAGGTCTCCAAGAAGAAATACATCCAGATCCTTGTCAGCAGATGCTGACTTCTGAGTATTGCTTTTTGGTTTTAAAATCTCATCTGCTCTTTCAGATCTTACACTTGATGAAGTTCCCTCAACCTCAGCATCTGTAACATTTTCAGCTGCCTTGAGCTTTACAACTTCCATATAGCGTTTCTCATATCTAACATAAACAAACATGTTACATTAAGAGAAAAATACCCATATGATCAAGCCACAGAAATAGAAATATACACAGTCAAAGAGAAGTCTATAGAAGTCCATAATGTTCTCAGTATAGCATCATAATATCTAGAACGTTAACATAATTACACCAAATTATTTATTCCAAAACCAATATGATTCGATGTTAGATTGATACAAATCCGCATATATAACTGAGAATTCATGGTTATCATATATATATCGACACAAATATATAAAAATCTATGATTGATAAACATACAAATGTAAGATCTACAAGACCTATTCTTTGAGACACAAAGAAAGTTCTGCTAATTGAAAGCAGCGACAAAAGGCTTTAGAAATTCCTGTTACTTCATTATTACATAACCAGGGTGAAGTTGATAAGCATCTACCTTAACAAAATAGAAAATGATACACTAGTAGGGGCCACATATAAATAGGTAAGTTAAATAAAAAATGAAGATGAAATGAAGTCAAGCAACAAAGTGATACTGAAAAATTACGTTACTTCTATCTGGTTTTACGATTAAAAACACAAGCACTCGTGTAAAATTTCCTATTACGTTACTTACATTGCCACATGACTGTTAACAAGAATGAAGTAGATCTTCCAAAACTTCCATTCCTTCATCACACGTGGACAAAGTTGATACCTTAGCTTTGAGATTTCCTGAAAGCAAATGCAAATAGTCACGGTCATGAGTGATTCGATAATGATTTTAAGTTATTTCATGTTCAATTATATTAAACAATGCCAAACTAATAAGGTTGGCCTACATGTTGTCCTTTTCTTTTCCAGATTGAGGTTATCATCATGAATTCATGATGTGAGGTAACATATCACTCCGCCACTCCGGTGTCAGTAAAAATAAAGATTGATCGATTAAATTCAAATTATGCTATAGACATAAACGATATAGAACAAAGAATCATTGAAAGTCCCTTGATAGTATTCCCATCATCAAAATGTTTTGTTATCTGGCAGAGGTCCCTAGGGCATGGAGAAAATATAACATGGACAGAATCCCAACAGTAACAGTTACAAATGATGTTGAATGAGATAGGCCTAACATAGATTGTTTTTTCAAGACAAAACAATTTTGACTTACACAGTAATGTCAATTCTTTCAGCCCTAACTCCCTCTTCTCTGCCTATTTCATCTCTCCCAACAAAATGGTCATTTTCTTCCATGCGATTTTTTTGGGCTCAATCTCCCTTCAGCTTTCATATACTGATACAGTTTCTGCATCAATCTTTTTCCTTTCCTTTTTCATTTTTATTACCTTTTCATCTCCCAGTACATTGGTAAATATTTAAATTCTAAAGTGGAGATCCCTGCATTTTTTGTTTCAGTTCCATGGTTTTTCAGTTGGTCACTCTCTGCTGACACAACTTTTCACTATTCCTCCATCATTCTCCACTTACTAAGAACATCTTCAACTCTTCCAGCATTCTTCATTTCTAACCAGTGACTTGAGATCTGAAAATAATTAAATCGAGAACCATCTCACATAATTCACCACTCCTCCAATTTGAGTCATGAGGTGCCGCCTTTTGGCGATATTTGTCTTGTAAAATGGATGAAGAGTGAAATTTTTTCCTTTAACCTAAACTTGTGGTATTTGCTGACAACTGGATACTGAAATTATCTATATAGAAAGCCATCTCACCTAATTCACCAATCATTTGCTCCTCCTATTTGAGTCAAATTGAGGTGCTGCCTTTGGCGATATTTTTCACCTAAACATGTGGTATTTGCTAACAACTGGATTCTGTGCTGCGGGCAGCGCATGATTTGAGCATAGGATGTAGGAAAAATTTTGTAGCCTATTATGGCATGGGTAGAAATAATGACAGTCCAGGGAGGTCCAGTAATATTTAGCAGCCAAAATAAGAGCATATGATTATGTTGATATGCAGGGAATGTAGACAGAGAAGTTCTGTGTTGCCAATGGGGAGGCTGAACAAGAAGAGTATACTTCCTTTGCAATTCATGATGGTCTACTGTGGCAATAGGCATTCTAACATTACATCATTTATGGTGTTTTGAAGAATTTTTTACTTGTACGTATTGAAAATGCTGGAGTTTGTTGAACTGAAAATTTATGACCCCTGTGAGTCATGAATAGGACAATTTTAACCTCATAAAATATAGGTCCATTTAAGACCACTAATTCGAAGCCCATTCTAATATAATTATTGCATACTGGATATTTTGTTTGTGAAAGCTCATTCCCCCCACAGGTCCAGCAGCTGGCCCTGCTATTTATAATTCCTAGTACTGTCCAATACCCACAAAGGAACTGCAAGCTTTAAACATGCCAAACAATCTGGTATTGTTTTTAAGTATATGTTGATTTGCCCTTCTGCACAAGAATTCTAAGTCTTGGTTTGAAATGTCAGCAAATTTCAAACGAGAGTTGAAATAAATATCTTATTATATATCCTAAGAGGAACTTTTTACTTCCAGACAGATGAAACATATAGTTTTCCAAGGATTGATTTATCCTCTCTCTCCAAGATAAGTGTAGATTATAGATATGAAGATTCTAACCTTCACTGTCAAAAGAACAAGCTTGGCATGCCTTTCTTGCCACTCTGTGAGATCTTGCCGAACATTTGAGACAGTAGGAATATCAGACACTTTTGACTCATCTGCACATAAGAATGCTAATTGAAGTAAATATTTGCATTAGATGCTGAGATGCATCGGTACTGAAGAATTTTCGTTGGCATCTTTAAAGAGACTAAGAATTCTAAAACTACAAATTGTGCAGAAGATTCCAAAAACATTTATTCTAACTGTAACAACTCAGTCCCAACATCTCAAATTGACATTAAATGTCCTGATCTTCTTCTTTATTAAATAATGTTCAGAAAGTTCTTAAGATAGTTTCACTCAAAGAATGAAAGAGAACATGAAGTAGAATGCAAAAACAGGTCATAGAAATTTTGTGTGTATCCTTTTCGAGAATAAAGCACCTTGTTGTCCACTTTCATTTATTTTCTTCCTCACGTGTATCACCATAGTATCGTTTAAATTGATGTTACCAGAAGAAACTTCAGACACAACTCATTTGAGATGATCGAAAGAATCTGCTGTCTGTGATATAAGAAAGTTTTTCGTAATACACTCACATCCTAAGTAAATTTCAAGTTTTCAACTGCATTTTTACTGAAGATTTTCGTAAATTTTTTTGTAAGTTCTGTAATGAATTAGTTATAGATATAACTTGTTTAAGTATATATATTTTTAAAATGATAGACAACGATTTTAAAATTCAATTGTACACCATAAAGTTTTTAAAAGGTTTTTTTAGGAAAGGTAATTTTGTTTTACCCATAGATAACTTTATGTAATGCTTAGTAGTTAGTATTTAATTTAATGATTCTGTTTATTTTTAATCTCATTTCTTAAGATGCCAACACTTCGAAACCCGGAAATGATGTTAAATGAAGCATTTGATGATCGTATAGCTATATTCCTAACTAAATACCCTAGGATTTCAGAACTTCCAGCAAGCATCTACGGATCCTTATGATGTTGCTGGAATAACTGCTTATGAAGTATGGAATAATATCTTCACATAGGCCAAACATATTGAGTACAAAGATTTTATTTAGAGAAAAATAAATGGAAAACTAAAAGATATACAGAATCACAAGGCTAACTAATGACTTTCTTAAGTTAAGTATTTGATGCCCATATATGGGACCATCGGTAACTTCTTGACACCGGCAGATTATAATCTTCACCTCTACTGTTTTCAGAAAGGCAAAAGGTCAAAAGTAGAATTTTCATTTTATTATAGCAACCTTTTGTTGGACTTCTGTTAAATTCCTCTGTTTTCTGTTGTATCAGGGTGAAAATAAATTTCAGTAGTTGCCTGCTATAGGACCAGATTCTATGTTCCAGTCAGCATTGTCCCATAAGTGTATATGTAACTAACCTTATGATGAAGCTGATGACAATGAAGATAGTATGTATTCGCGCATTTTCCATGTTTTCGTTATAATTACGCATACTCTCGTCTGGTTTAGCATTTATAACAGCTATTGTTTCAGCAGTGGCCGGAACGCATTCAACAAGGAAAAACAGATACAGTACAATGCGGTTCCGATTGAATCAAATCTCAACACCAGTAAACCACATTCATCACCCGAACGCGTAATTCGATGACACAAAAAGAGAAGGCGAAAATTTTCAAATCAGCACTCAGAAAATCAGAGAACAGCATACCTTCAAGCGGGAAATCACGGAAGGTATTCGTCGTAATGCCTCTCACAAACTCCCTCAACTCATCCGTAACACCGAACCTCTCCAGATCAGCAGGGTCATAGGCGGCCTTCTGAGCGGAATCGACGAGACCGTTCAGAACCACGGCGGCGGGAGGAATGTGAGCCTTGATCTCATCGGCGCGCTTCAGAGCGTCTGCGGCGAGTTCCTGCGACAGCTTCGACGCCCCGGCCGCCAGCTCCTTGGAGCGCTTTGACGCCTCCGACACGACGCCGGATAAACCGGCGGAGCCGAGTCCCTGCGTGAACTGCTGCGATTTCTTGGCCGCCTCCTCCGCGAATTCCCGAGCTCTCAGCCAGAAATCCATTGCGAATTGGGAGATTTTGCGATGGAATTGAAGAAGAGTTTGGCTATGGAGATGGCATTACAAATTTTTTGATGCCAAATTGTGAGTTGGCGTAATTTATGGAACTCTATACAGCCTTAATACGCATCTTCTCTTCCCGGGAAATTAAACTTTGATTTTGCTCGTATAAATACAATAGCTTCATGCCCACCAATTATTTATTGTTTAAAATATTTATTTGTTTATTGAATTTTACCCGTTCCACACCAAATAGCTTTTTTTTAGGAAAAAAAATAAAAATAGTTAAGTAGCGTGTAGAAAATACATTCCTAAAATTTATGTGAAAAATAAATAGATTTTTAATTCACAAATAATAAGTCTCTTCGTCTAACACCTTTTAACTTCTAATTAGACGAATAACTTATTTGCTTCAATTTACAAACGTTATTGATCTATTTATTTTAAGTTGTAAACATTAGGAATTTAGAACGTGTTTGCTACTTAACCAATATATAAAAAAATTAAATTTATTATGTGTATTTGTATTATCAATATAAATAGTGAACTTATACAATTTTCCTAACCAAAAATTTGATATAAATAATTCCAAAATATATAGATTAATTTTAGAATGTAGATAAATAATGATAAAAAAAAATACGGAGATGTCATATAGGATAGATGATTGAATTATATTTTAATATTATTTCTAATATTTTCATATAGGTTCGTCAGTCGGCAATGTCCATTAAAAATTCAATGTGTGATTCAATATTTTTAAAAATATGTGAATTAAAAATGAACAAAATGATAATTTTAAAATAAATATGAATAAATGATGTAGAAGATGCTATGTAGCACTCCGAATTAAAAAGAGAGTTTGAATCAGTAATCATATTATTAATGACTTACAATGGTGAGATTCTTTTTTAATTACATAAAAATCATCATCTATTTTATTAAAACTTGTATTATTGTACCCAAAATATTTGTTCCACTTGTCGATTTTGCGTCATCCACCATTGTTTTAAATCGCCACTTTCAAATAAATTTTCATAATATAATTAATCTTTTTTAAATTATTGATTTTCAAAAAAGTATTCCCAATAGTTTAGTCTTTTTATACTTTCCGAATAAAATATAACAATATAAGTTTTGTAAATTTAATCCTTGTGCCATACTTGTCAATGTTGACCATCGTCTGAAATTGGTAGTTTCACCTAATTTTCTATATCATAGTTTTTTTTTTAATATTTTTTTCTATATCATAGTTAACCTTTCAATTTTAAAATAATTGATTTTTAAAGAAAAAATTCCCAATAATATAGTATTTTTAAAAAAAAATATTAGAAATTTAATTAGTATCCATGGTGAAAATGACTCCTTTTTAGCTTGACAAAGTTATTTTTTAGTTTGGGGATTAATAACGAAAGTTAGTTGATGAAATTTAATTGATTGATCTCTATTTTAAAATCAAAGAAAAGTCCAACGACAATACACTCCCTCCGACCTCCGTCCCATGAATCTTGATGCATCTATAAATATAGCAACAATTAATTAAAAAATAAGAGTTCTTAATTACCTACTTCGGACATATAGTGATAGACCTCAATTGCACGCTCTCATCTCTACGCATGTAGCCTCTAAATCGAATAGAAAATAAATAATTGATGTCATTTAAAAAAAAATAAAGAAGAAATCCATTTGAAAAAAGGTTAGAAAGAATGATCATGTTACTCAAGTTATAGGACATCTCGCGGGCTCTGAAAATGATGTAACTTTTGGATCTAAAAGATATACTATTGAGATTTGCAATAATTTGGATTCATAATAATTTGGGCTTTAATGATACTTACATAAAACATTTTAGCATGCATAAACTCATGTCTAATGTTATGCATATAATTTTGATGCGCATGCTTCACACAAACATTAAATAGTTATAGGCATGTGACGTGAGCAATGATGTAACAGTTTAAAACATGCTCAAATAAAATTTGGAAAAAAAAGTAGGAACTCACTGTAAAATGATTTAGGACCTATGTTCAACCTATGGCAACAAGATGCAAAGCTAGAATTTTTAAATGCAAGGCTGAAGAAATTAAAGCATCCAATGCTCAAACAAGCTCTCGACTTGCTTGGTATAATTCCAATGACTGATATATTTTTTAAAAAATTAATTAATTAGTGACTCTAAAAGATTATCTCAATTAAAAACTCTTGTATTTTGTTGAAAAGTTCTAGTGATCAAGATCGACATCACATCGCCTTTAGCAAGTCAACGATGCTTAAGGTGATCGAGGGTGCTCCGACAAGATATTACTTGGGGTGTTTGACTAAGTTTATTTTAAAGAGCTTATAGGTTTTTGAAGTTTATAAGATGTAATTTTTTAAGAGCTTATAAGTTTTTAAAGTGTTTGACAATTGATCTTATAAGTTAGAGAGCGAACTTTTAGTTAGTGAGAGAAATTTTTTGTTAGAGAAAGAAAATCGAAAAAAATGAAATTAGAATAATATATAATAAAAATAAAAAATTATAATTGAATTATTTTTGTCAAATGAGTATTGCTTATAAGATAATGAGAAAATAAATTGGGGTAGAATAACTTATTTTTTAGGAACTTATAAGCTCTTAGAGCTTATTTTTACATTTTATAAACTCTTTAAAAGTTTATTTTGCCAAACACGTATAAACTCTTAAACAACTTATAATTTTTTTTAAAGAGCTTATAAGCTTAGCCAAACACCCTCTTGATTTGATTGTGTTTTGAGGAGAATGGTAAATTTTGAGCGTTCACCTTCAAAAAAAAGTAAAAAATGAAACAGCATTAATATTATATATATTTGTGTCGATATATATGATATATATGATAACAGCATTAATATTATATATATGATAACAGCATTAATATTATCATATATATATCGACACATTAATATTATCATATATATATCGACACAAATATATAAAAATCATATATATAATATTAATGCTGTTATCATATATATCATATATATATCGACACAAATATATATAATATTAATGCTGTTTCATTTTTTACTTTTTTTTGAAGGTGAACGCTCAAAATTTATAATATTAACACGTGTTAGCCCCAAAAAAAGAAGGGTTATTGGCTCTTAAATACACCAACTTTAGGGGTAGTTTGGTTTTGCACATGAACTTTGAAAGGTGTAAAAAAATACATAAACTTTAATGTTGTTGCAATTTTATCACAAATTCAAATATTAGATATTCAAACTCTATAAAAATCTTACAATTTACGGGTTTAGAGATGTCTTATACGATATCTTTTAGAGATGTGTTATACGATGTCATTTTTTAAAACGTCCGATGAAAACACGTCGATATTTCGACTTGCCACGTCATCTTTAATTTGAGAAAAAATTGAATTTGTGACATCGTATAAGACATCTCTAAAATATATCATATAAGACATCTCTAAACTCGTAAATCGTAACATTTTTATGGAGTTCAAATATCTAATATTTGAATTTGTGATAAAATTGCTACAACATTAAAATTCATGTATTTTTTTACACCTTTTAAAGTTCATGTGCAAAACCAAACTAGCCCCAAAGTTGGTGTATTTAGGCACTAATAACCCAAAAAAGAATTCAAATTCCAGTTACTCTAGATACAGCAGTCCACAGATAAACCTGCATAAATCACAACAAAATTTGAAAAAACTAAAGAGATATTCAAAAACAAAAATCCTTCACTTTCAAAATTCTCAGCTTCTTCTTCTTCTTTGAAATACAGGAAATTCAGCTGATCGATATCCATTTCAAAATCAATGGAGGGGAGGATGTACGAATCCCAGCAGCATTTGGTGGATTTGCAAGACACCAGTGGTTTCGGGTCGGACCCGAAGTCATGGCTCTCCGGCGACGACCTCAGCCGCACGCTCTCCTCTCTCTCCGCCGCCGCCGCCACCGCCTCCGCCACCGGAGGCGTCGATCCGGTCCTCTTCAACGACCTCGTGGAGATGGTCCCACTCGTCCAGTCGCTCATTGTAACAAACCACGCCAATTTCACTTTCTTGTTCCCTTCTTTTTCTTATTTTTTTTTGTTGCTAATTTAATTTTTGCAACGTCAGGATCGGAAATCGAATTCCTCGTTCAAGCGGCGGGGTTCTATGATCTACACAAAGACGCCTTCTAGAGAAGCCCTCTATAAAAAGGTAAAATACTCTCCCTCTACTCTGTGTGTCTGTGAACTTGCAATACCTATGTCTTTGTTGAATTTGCAAATTGAATTGCTTGTAAATTTCTGCAATTTCATATTTCATATTTAGTAATCATCCAGTTTGAACAATGTATGCTATAATCTATTATGACTGCGCAATGTTGGAGAGTATTTCAATCCAATTAGCATTGATCTCTTTAAATGAATTTCCAAATACTTCTCCACAAAATGGAAGTTTGTTTGACTGGATTAACTAAATTAGTAAGTTACTTAACTAAGTCGAATCTATATGGGCATCTATTCTTATTTTGTATGAATCAGCTACATATCTGTGGATTTGTTATCTGTACGGGTTTAGCAGCTTCGACCCTTTTACTGCATCTGTATCGCAATGTGGCATAGGAGACTGCTTAGGTTTTAGATGGAGTTCTATTTGTGGCAAGAAGAGTTATGACTTATTTACTACTACTTAATATTGGAATTACTGATTTATGGTAACATTTATTTATCCAACTATCCATGCTTCTTGATGTTTGATGGTTGGTATCGTTTTAGGCATAGTTTTTGGATATAGATGTTAGGTGGTTGGTATCCTTATTTCTTTGATCAGATGTGATGTCTATAAAACTCATATAATAGCTTCCTTCAAACTGAGGTGGTGTAGACGCATATTTTCTGTGCAAAGTTAAAAAAGGGATTTTTTGTTTTTTTTTTTTTGGGGGGGGGGGGGGGGGGTAGCAACTAGTAAAGGTAGGGAGAAACCGCGAAAAACAAGAAAACAAAAAGGAAATAAAGAAAAGAGAAAGTAACAAAACGTTGAATTTGCAGTTGTTTGGATGATGCGAAGTAGTTTTGATAATGCTGTCGGCTGCTACAACCACAGTTGGAATAGAGAAAAGAAATAAAGGGAAGAAGAAGAAAATCAGGAGAAGAAAACTCGGAGTAGATAAAAGGGAATAAACAAGGATGAAGGGAAAAATTAAAAGGAAAAGAGAAAGGAGCGAAAAGAAATACAATAAAGGAAACGGAAAAGACAGTTGCAGTATCTATTTTTCTTATGGCTTCTATAGAAAAAGAACAACATAGATTTCCACCTTTGATGGACTTAAGTGCTTGTACATTTGTTGATCTAAACATAAGAAACTTCTAAGATTTAGTATCGTACATGTTTAGTGAGTGAATTGAGATCTTATACACCTTTCCTAATGGTCTTCAATTATTCACTATGATTTCGCCTAAAGAGTAATTTTTTTGCCAATGTTGCAGACAGCTGGAAAGAGTGCTACTCTTCCAACAAAAAAGCCCAGGGACCAGGGAGACAGGACTGCAGCCGACAGTCCAGACACGGAGGACCTATCAATTTCTTCGAGGACGTTGCTCTCTGAAAAGGATAGAGAAGAACTGATGGCATTGCGGGACCAAGTAGAGGATCTGAAGAGGCAGTTATCAGAAAAAGATGAACTTTTGGGATCAGCAGAACTCATAAAGAATGAGATGACTTCAATTCAGACAAAATATGAGGAACTTAAAAGTGAGGCTGCAGAAAAGGACTCACTAATTAAGTCCACTCAACTACAGCTTTCCGATGCAAAGGCATGGCTATTTTTATAAGCTACAAGTTATTGTTTACAGATATATTATTGTGTTCTGGACCTTGCTGAGTTTATTTATTTGGACTGGCTTTCCAAATTATCCTTCAGTATGGCATCTTGGACGGCCATTCATTAGCTCTACGCTATCTCTTTCCTTTGGATTTAGGATATTCATCTAATCTTATATCTCTGAAACACTGAACCTACAGTATAGCTCTAGTAATTTTCAATCATATATATGGCTTGAAAAGAATGAATAAAATGAGCAGCACGTAAAGATGCTTCATCCTTCCCCCTTAGATGATAAAAACGGATTTCTTGATTTCTGATATACATTCATTTCTGATCTAAATAATATTTCACCCAGGAATCCCTATCCGTTTTTCACTCTTTGCATTAGTTTGGAGCTCTTTGGTTTCATGATATTAGTAAGCATATTTTTTTTACCGGAGTAAGACTGTTGAAAAAAAAAGTTTGACTTGACGTCCTTAGATTGTATTTAACTTGAGCTTCTTCTAGGAAGCTTTATGTGATTAGGGTTAACATCATAAAATGTGAGCATTCTCCCAATCTCTCTCTTTCTCACTCTGAATTTTCTGTAAGTTTATTGATTTTTTGAATTATTATTTTTTTATTCTGGGGAAAATTCTTTTTACAGGTTAAGCTTGCCGACAAACAAGCAGCTGTTGAAAAGTTACAATGGGAGACAATGACTTCCAACAAGAAAGCGGAGAGGCTCCAGGAAGATCTAGATAAGGTGCAAGGGGAGATATCATCTTTTATGATATTAATTGAAGGCTTGAGAAGAGATGACTCTGCCTTTTCTGCTGGAGATTATGATGACGTCCTCAATCCTATTGATCCGAATCACGAAATAGTAAGTCAATTACCATTCAGAGGCAGCTGCTTCTTTCTCTCCTGAGGATTCTGAAGCTTTGGTCTAACAATTATGACCTAGAAACTAAGTTCCTTCCTACAGAATTTTAGATACATTTATGTCGCTCTTTATTTTACACTTCCCCTCCTTCCCTCGTTTCCCCATTTTTGACTGGTTATGTCAGACTCATACATTACTTTGCAAGCGATGGAGTCACTGTGTCTGTAGTGTATGATGCCTATTTGTGTTATTAGCTACTGGATTGTCAGATATAGTCCTAGGAGTTTCTGCCATACGAACACTCAGCATCTCCTCAAATTGGCAGGATCATGAAATGGATATGCAGGAACTGGAAGCTGCAAGGGCAGCTTATATCACTGCTGTGACGGCTTCTAAAGAATTGCAAAACGAAGAATCTGTCTCTGCTGCTGCAAGAGCAAGGTTTCATCTGCAGTCACTAGTCCTGCAACAGTCCTAACAGCCAGCGCGAGAGCCAACACGCAGCTTTGAGGCTTTGTTCTCTGAAACGTATATGTCTATAGCTATTGCATGTCGTGTTAGGTAAAATGATTGGAAGGGCTTGTTGTGAATTGAAGTGATATCTAAATGATTGCTGATATTTATTTGGAATAGAATCCTTTAGGTATTTCAGTAAACTGTATTGCTGTATGTTGAGATGGTACTGTAATTGAACAAGATATGGTTTTGTTAGCTCTCTCTCTCTCTCTCTCTCTCTCTCTCTCTCTCAATTGAAAAAGTGATTGTAGTAGCTTGCTTATCTTCGCTCATTATTCAACTTGCCCAGGAGTAATTGTAAAATAACGCATCAACTTACATCTATTTTGCAATATGACCTTCGATTTTTAATTTTTGCAATGCTCGCATGAATTGAAAAAATGACGTGGACACTTCCATTTACTTAAATCCGATAGAAAATGAGTAAATAATGTCGTTTAGTCCACGTAGCATTCACGTCATATTTTCGATCCACATTGTCATCCACCTAATTTTTTGGTCGAGATTAAATAATTATTTAATAATCAATTTAACATAACATGAACAATATGTCCCCTTGTTAAAACATGACCAAACAAATCTATAATGCAGAGCTTGTCACACTTGGTTTTCAAGCATGATTTACTTCTCCCATGTGATTTGCATACTATTTGCACACTCACACGCACACAATGTGGACACCCATGACATCACACAAAATATGATAAAAATAAATAAATAAAATTAGTTGTGTCCTCTTGTTTGAATATTTTAGCGTCATGCCTATGTTTCTATTAACCAATTATAAAATGCATATATTTGATTTATTCGTCTAAATGAAATGTAATCATGTACTTAGTGGAATAACATATGAAATGCATTGTTCTTTTTATAATCTTCTTCACATTTTTGTTTGTTTTTTTTTTTCTCCTGTGTGTGAACAGTGAAGTCCCGGGTTCAAACCCCACTGCTCCCCCTCCCCAACTCCCCCAAGTCTTCACATTTTTGTTGATACATTAAATATTTGAAATCAAATAAAGATAAAGGTAAAGAAAAAAAAATTAAGAAATAGAATAGCACGGCAAGATAGAACTTACAATAACATTACAACATAATTATAATTACGTTATTGGTTAATGGTTTACATGCATTTTCATAATTACCTAAACAATGGAATATAAATTATATAATGTTCGTATCACAATTCAAAACTCCAAAATGGTAGTATGGTTGGGAATGCCTTGAAATAATAATAATAAAAAAAAGTTATAAAAATCTCTTACCATTCAATAATAGGAAGGGGGCATTTTTGGCTATTAACACTTCAAATATAACTACTTCGTCTCAAACTCTTGTATTCTCTTCCATGTTTGCTGACAATCTGTAATCAACTGTTCATATTAAAGGTTACATTAATTTCCCCCTCAAAAGCAGGGAAATAAACTTAATTAAGCCTGCATTTTGAAATTAGATGTCAAATCCAAGGTTTCAAAAAAAAAAAAAAAAAAAATCAAAGTACAATCAAATTAATCCATAGTATATATCCATTCAAGATGAAGAGTAATCAAAGTACACATCTTGCAACAAGAAACCATGAAAAATCAATTTATGTATATATATATATATATAGGGAGTGGTTCAAATAAAAATATTCATAGCGTAGCGCATCGCCTGCAGGCGTTGCGTTTTTCTGCGTTGGGCATGTGAAGGGGGCTGCCTATCCACTCCATTCCCAACCTGCATTCAAATTTCAAAACAATATAACCTAATTATATGTATATATAATATGATGTTTTTGCATGTTAGATTTAATTTTATTAATTTGGAGCTCACACTGGGAAGGCAAAGGAGCTGCAGGTGCTGGTTTCTGATAGGCTAGAATCACACGACTCAAAAGAGGACTCCATTTTGCTTCCACTAATATTTGGCTGCTCAACTTCATTCTTCATCATCTGTCACAAATTTAAATTAATGAATCAAGAAATGGAGTATTAAATTAAATCGTGACATGCATATATTAGTCACATGCACCTTTGTGGTACTAACGCTGCAGCAGGGTTGTAATATTTCTGATGATTTTCTGTCATTATTTATCATGTGAATTTCCCCATCTTCTCCGAAGCAGAAAACTATGTAGTCTTCCTCAGCAAAGCGCGGCTCAGCCTCCGCCGCCGCCCGCCAACTGCCGCCGCCGCTCTTATGTGAAGAAGTAGACGCTTTCAAGCTTGTTTTAGGCGGCCGTTTGCTGTCAGCTGCTTCCTCTTCCTCTAAATCAAACACAAGAAAATTTAATTTGAATGTTTTGATCATATATAAAAGGAGTATATATAAATTAAGAATTTGAAAAGGTTTGTTGATAATTGAATTACCTAGAGGTAGGCGGCGAGTATTGAAACATGATGCTACTAAATCTTTAACTCTACATCGAAGCTTTGGCTCTGCGCATGGTGAGTTCATTATGGTTGCGGCGGCGGCGGCGGCGGCGGCGTGGTTGGGAAGCACTGGAGGTGGAGAATGGGAGTGGTGAGAGTGAAATTTTAAATTTGAAAAAGAAGGGAATTGAAGAGTAAATAGTGAGCAATGGAGTTATTGCGACGTTCAATTTCATGAGCAGTTATGATTTTGTTGAGGATAATGGAATAATGGAATGGAAGTGAGACGTGGAGATTTGCAAGGAGACCTCATCAAACTTACATTACTTATTTACTTCAACCAACTATTCAAATCGTGATCAATTTCAAAAGTTCTTTTTTTTTTTTTTGAAAAATAAAAATAATATATTCAATCATTTTGCAAATAAGTATTGTATTTATTTAAACATCAAATTAGGATTTGCACTCGTACAATGTAATGTATGAGAAATATTTTTATATTTCTTTTTATATATAAATAAACACTACTCAATTAATTATCATATAAAAAATTATAAATAGAATAAAATATAATTATCATAAATATTTAAATATAATATGAAAACCCCACTTAACTTATATATATATATATATAAATACTGAGTGTAGTTGGCTAGTTTTTTTTTCAATTATTAAAACAATAGTATTTAAAACTAAAAGTGTATAACTAAAATATTTAAACATGTAGGAGTAGTACATATTAAAATTTATATACAATTCAAGCGAGTATCACTTGAAGGATGACACAAATTTTAAGAAATATTTTGTAGATAATATATTGACTGGAGTAAAAGACCCATTATTTTTTTAGAAAAATCAATAATGTTAATGTGTGTGTCGTGTCCTAAAATAAAAATAATTGGAATGAACGAAAATGAAAAAAATTATACTTTATTATAGGATATATAGTATAATGGGATAGAGAGTATTGAATCATATACATTGTATCAAGAGGCTGCATAAGATAATGAATTAATACAAGCATAAATAATGTAATTACACTAAACATGCATAACTAATATTGGAAATTAGAGTATTCATGCATCAGCAAATGGCTCGTAATGGTTGTTTGTCGTCTCGGGCAAATGTGTATGCAGTATTTATTGTATGATGGGGCCCACTCATCTATTTCAAAATTATACTAGTAATTCATTTTGGTCGGTGTAGTCGTGTAGGTGTGACAATATTTTTCTAATTCTTTGAGGGCTGAAAATTCTTTAGTCCATGCATTCGGGTTAAAAATATGAATAGAAAAATTCGCTAAATTAAATTAAATGACGACAGTCAATATTGGCTTCCCCATAGACATGGAATATGCCATTAATAAAATTTTGTGGTGCCATCTTCATCATATTAATAAATGTAAAAGCTTCTTCCCTTTCTTTGTATCTGTCACCAATGTCGAGTCGGTGTAAATTTCCATCCAATAAATTTGATTTTCAATGTAAGAGAGCACCATTAATAAAACGCTCAAATTTTAAATTTAAAAATTTTACATGACATGTCGAATTTTGATGTTATTATGCTACACTGCAAATATTTTCACATCAAGTCTGATATATCATATACGCTTTTTGATGATGTCCAAACTCGGACCTGCGATACTGAAAAATATTGAAAATTAGCCTTAAAAATTGCAAAAGGGTGGGTTTTACAATGGGGAGGCACTCTGAGGAGGGAGAAGTGATGCTGTTGGAATACTGACATCCGGAGGAAATAATTTTACTTTTTAATTTCTTTCCATTTTTCTTCTTTTTTTTTTTTTTACTTTTTTCTTCTTTTTATCAGTGCATTTCTATGGTTGGCTTGCATCTTTTTTCATTCTATTTTTTCCTTTTCATACTATTTTTCATGATTTTTTTAGTGGATTTTTAAAATAATCAATTTAAAATAATAAAAATAGAAATTATTCACTGAGATAAAAAAATTTAAAATTGACCACACTTATCATTTTAGCATTCACATAAAAAAACCTTAAAAATTATTCACGAACTCACAACTAACATTAACAATTCAATTGTGAATTAATCAAACTGATTATAAATTATAGTTAAAAACTCAAATTCATAACCAAAATAATTAACTGTGAATTTGAGTTTTTAAACTTGAATTCACAACTAATACTAACGACTCAGTTGTAAATACTCCCTCCATCCCGTGAAACTTGAACAATATTCATTTTCGAATTGTCGCACGAAGCTTGAGCATTTTTCTTATATGGTAAAAGTTTTTTTTCTCTTTATTCGTCTTTTCATTTTCTCACCTACTAACACATAAAATATTTTTAAAATTCGCGTGTCGAAAAAAATTTGTTCAAGCTTCACGGGACGGGGAAGTATTTATCTCTAAAGTCTAAAGAAAGGGAGATGTCTATGAATTTAAAATACCACGAGATGCTTGAGTCTTTCCCATAATTAAAAAAAGAAGAAGAAAAAGAAAGGAAGATGTCTCAATCATGGAGATGTCCGTCCGTCCAATAAAAACAAAAGGAATCTAGTAACTGCTCCCAATATTACGCAGAAGATGCTCATACTGCTCTGCTCTACCTACTAGCTCGCTGCGGAATGGGTTGGGCTATCGCACTGCACGGCGGCGGCGGTGAAATCCCCCGCTCATTGCCGCCGGAGCGCATCCAGCCCCGAGAAGAAGCCCTCCGCCACTCTCTGCAGGTCGGCGTCGCCGCTATTAAAGCTGGTCGATCACCACTCGATGTCGTCGAACTCGTCGTACGTTCTATCCAGCTCCGTTTATTCTTCACCATCTTGCGTTCTTGCTTGCCTAGATTCACCCTGCCTATGCTTCTTTCTGATTAAATGCGTCTATTGAGTTTGTGAGATTATTTTCGCTGGATCCAAGTATGGAGTTTTAACCTACAAATTATTTTGTTTCTAATTTTGTTTATGTATCACGGTAAAGTGCAATAGTATTCATAAATCCATCTGTTTATTGAGTTTCAATCTAGCACCGTAAAATTAGGGGAATTTGAATGTTGTTTGATCTGGCAGCAGCAGCACTGTGATTCTTTTCACCTCTTTTATTTCTACTTCTGTAGACAAGTGAAAAATTTTCCTGTTATTTTATTTCAAGTTGGAGTATTACAGAAAATTCAGAAAAACTATCCTGTAATTTCAAGTAATGTATGCAGGTTCGCGAATTGGAAGACCATCCACTCTTTAATGCGGGGAGAGGGTCTGTCTTGACAAGCAACGGGACGGTGGAAATGGAGGCTTGTATCATGGATGGGAATACGAAGCGCTGTGGAGCTGTTTCTGGCCTTACTACTGTCAAAAATGCAATTTCTCTAGCAAGGCTAGTTATGGAGAAAACTCCTCATATATATCTTGGATTTGATGGGGCTGAGGCTTTTGCAAGGGATCAAGTATGATTTATGCTTCTGCTAAATTGGTTTTTCTGAGTAATTATTTTCTTGTTGCCCTTTAATTTATGATACTATTAAACTTCTGTGATGCTTTATGCTACTATCTGTTTTGGTTTTCTTAGGTATGCATGTGTTGGCATGTAGCTTGTTCCATTTGATTACAGATATGTCAATACTAACATCTCAAAAGGATCCACTTTTCAAACACTTAGCAACTTATTTACAAATGAGATATAACCTCTAAAAAACATCTAATAAGAGCTTATAAGCTTTTCTCAAAAAAAAAAAGTCAATTTGTACCTCTGAAGTTTATAAGTGAGATACCATTGACACTGTATTACGAGAGGTACCTTTAGATTTTGAACCTACAGTAGTCTTGTCTGATTGGCAATCTTTCTGTGTGTCTTCCTCTGGTAAAATCAAGTGGAATTGTTTTGTTGCCATGATTGATCCATGTTTCATCTTCAGTCGATTTATTATGACATTCTTGATTTACTGCAATGCTCTGGTGTCTTGTTCTGCTCTGTGTATGAGTTTTACTGTATTTTGAATAATGTCCTCTACCTAGATAGTTTATTAGACTGTAAAACTATTTATTATGGAATTGAAAACTTATGCTTCAGCTGCTGACGTCAATCATATATGTCCTGATCCTGAACTTCCTTCTTTTTTTTTTGTTTGTGCGTGTGCAGGGCGTGGAAACTATAGATTCAAGCCATTTTATAACTCCAGAAAACATTGAAAGACTGAAACAAGCAAAAGAAGCTAATCGAGTTCAGGTAAGCTCCTCCTATTTTAACTTCTTTATCACCATTGCCTCTTGCATCATCCTGTAAAATTGAGCATAAGCATATGATTGTGTTTGATCTGTATTAGCTTTTGACAGTCTATCTTCTCTCCCCAAATGGTCGCCTTTGTTTCGTTTTAGACCCATCTCTTAATTTTGTGATATGTCAAACTCACATGGTAATATGTCTGTTTTGTAAGATTGGCCAAATTTCAGAATACTCAACCAAAAATGCAAGAACTAGCTGCTATGAAATGGAAAATGTCTAGCCTTAATTTTCTTTTTAGGTAGATTACATTCTTAAAAATGTTTACACCATGTTGAATGGCATATAGATGAAATGTTTACGTGATTTGGTCATTCAACAATCAAGTTCAAAATGAGTTGCTATTGTTGAACCAGCTCCATCTCTACTTGCTCAATTAAGATTCTTCATTTCTAGAATTGTACTGCATTATATGAAACCATGACTGATACTAAAGTGGATGATGTGCTTCTGAGACACGCCATTGCCATTTTTCCAGATCGATTATACAGAACCACTAACGAAAGTTGAAGAAGCGTCGCCTCCTAATGGAGACAGTCAGCTTGGGACAGTCGGGTGCGTGGCTGTGGACGGGAATGGCAACCTAGCCACTGCCACGTCAACTGGCGGATTAGTGAACAAGATGGCTGGGAGGATTGGTGACACGCCAATCATTGGCGCAGGAACCTACGCGAACAAGCTGTGCGCCGTGTCTGCTACAGGCAAGGGCGAGTCCATCATCCGGGCCACAGTTGCGAGGGACGTGGCTGCTCTTATGGAGTACAAGGGGCTGTCGCTCAAGGAGGCAGCGGCGTATGTGATTGAGGAGTGCGCGCCAAGCCACACTGCGGGTCTAGTGGCGGTGTCGGCTGCTGGAGACGTTGCGATGCCGTTCAACACGGTAGGCATGTTCAGAGCCTGCGCTACTGAGGCTGGCTATACTGAGGTTGCGATATGGCCGGATGAGTCTTGTGATTGAGCTTTTTTATGACTTCAGACATGTTATGAGATGTGTGAGAATGGATTTTATGCTCTTCTTATCTTTTATTTTTAATATATAAAAAAATATTCAATATCTATCTTAATACTTATATGAAATTTGATGAATCAATCGATATAAATATATTTAGAACGAAACCTAAATTCATCGATATTCATTTACAAATTCAAGTCCAAGATCCATTCCAAAATATGAGTAACGCTTGAATTGTCAAAAACAAGATTTTACCAGCTTTGTTATAATTTTTTTTTCTTTCTTCTTTTAAAGGAAACTTTATTATTTATAATTTCTTAATTGAACTAAAATAACTTAATTTGTTCGTAGCTTATTGATATTCCTTTTCTCTTTAAAGTGAGAAATCAGAAAACAAATTTCATATGCCAATCCCAACCCCCATCTAAAAAAAACTGGCTTTGCCAAAAGAAGGAATAAAAACCTTTATCTCCGAAAATAAGGTAGTGAATTAGTGAATAAGGAAGTGAATTAGTGATAACTGTAGAATTAGTAAATTACAAATTCTGATTTTTCATAAAAAAAGGAAAAGAAGTGGGATTTTTTTTATTATTATTTTATTTTTGAGACGAGCAGTGAGAATTTTTAAGTGATTAGGCGTCATCGACTCATCGACATTATCCTTTCCCCTTATTTTTTTCATAAATGAATAAATCTCCAACTAAATATAACGAGAAGAGTGGGCCAAATATTGAAATGAGGCGCGAATTCTTAGCAATAAAATTATAGTTTTTTCTTATAGTATTTATTTTCGAGCTAAGAAATTAGAGTTTTTATGGTCCATTTGTTATACCACAGGCGGCAAAAGCACAAGGAATCAAAAGATATTGCAAAAAGGAAAAGCAAAAAATTGAATCTTGAGGGAGCAAGGAAAAGATTCTCCTTCACAGGCCCTTTGGCCCCAAGTAAATCTTACCCGTTTCATTTTGCTTTTGAATTCTTTTTCGTTCCGTGTTCATGTATATGTGCATTTTCTTTCCATTTTGATTTCAAGGTGCTTTTTATGAAATCATGGTAATAATCTTCAAATTGGAATAGGAAATGAAGATTTAATGCATCGGTTTACTGAGAAATATTTGAGGAAAAGGGGAGTAATGATGATGAATTTGTAATCTGCTTGACGATTTTGTGAACGTGAATGAATTGTGTGAAAAGCTTATTTTAGCTTTAGAATTTTGCGGAACCGCCAATTTGATCATTCCTGAGTAGCGAATGAAGAAAGCTTATTTTGTTGGCGCGAGCTTGAGAATTTTTTATTTGCAACCATTTTGATGAAAAATGGGATAGTATAAAGAAGTGATTATGTTATCCATTTGATGTAGTATCCAAATCCAGATTTGTATTTAGCAGTGTTGCTCATCTCCACTTGCACAAGTAATGTCGATGGATAAAAATGCAATTTCAGTCCTTACTAAAGGGCAATGGCATAAAGAAACTCCTAAAAATCTTTCGAAGCGTGTAATTTTAGTACCAATTGCCCTAATTTCGCCGAAAACCTTGAGATTTGGGGCTTTCCAATGCCAATGTTGCGATTCGAAGACTTTCACATGAAGGTTTCACAGAATAATTTTAAAATTGATAGAATTTTTTTATTGGTTTACAGGTTCCTATGTGAAGATTTCAAGGTTTATTTATTTATTTTAGATTTCAATTATGACCCGTCGCCAAAAAGCCTTAAATTTCAAAGTTTACTATTTCCGGCACCCCCTTAGACAGGAGACTAAAATGTTGTCCCACCATGTTATGAGATGAGAAGCATGTTATGTAGAATTGGCAGTTCTACTGTTTAAAGCTGTCTTAAGGTAATCTTTGCTCTCCAACTGAAGTATGAATTTCCTTAGTGTTATTCCTCCTCTTGATTTCTTCATACAGCAAAAGACATCCATTTTCTGTATACTGTATATTGAATACGCTACTACATTTCGTTTCTCCTGCTTTGGGTGCTTGCCACCTTTCAGTTTGGAGTATCTATGCCAATAACTTAAGGAATTTCCTGTCCCCTTTCTTGAAATTGTAGATTTTCTTCACTCTTTGTTTTCATTATCTTGTCTTTTCTGTATATAAATAACTTTCTGTCAACAGTCACGAAACAGACTGAGAAACTTGAAAGGTATACTTGCATAGTTATGATGTGTGCTTGTCACTCAGGGCTGAAACTATAAAGGGGGAGAGGGCCTTCTATGGCAAAAAACTCGGAGAAATTTTCAATAGATTTCATCCTAGGAGGGACTGCGGCTATTACAGCAAAAACTGCTGCTGCACCGATTGAGAGAGTGAAGCTTTTGTTGCAGAACCAAGGAGAGTTAGTGAAGCAAGGGCAGCTTCAAAGACCTTATGGCGGTGTTGGTAATTGCTTCCGGAGGGTCTACAGGGAGCAAGGGGTTTTGTCCTTTTGGAGGGGTAATCAAGCCAATGTTATAAGATATTTCCCCACTCAGGTATGCTTTTACTTCCTCTCTTTTCTTTTCCTTTTTCTTTTTTTTTTTGAACAGAAAGGTCTGCTTTTACTTGATGGCGCTGTTATGTTTCTGTTATTGTAGCTTGTGGAAAGCATCAGTACATTTTTCTTTTAAATAAATTATTAGATTGTCATATTACTAATAGCTTCACTGCATCTAAATATCTTTAATTGTAAGATTTCTATTTGACAAGAACCTAGTGATTTCTTCAATTGACATTAAGCTAGGTGTTCTAAAGTTTTAGTTAATGAATCATTATAGTTATTTTGAATTTCTTGGGGAATCTTTTCATTTGCATTATTCTATTTTTACATTATCTCTCACTTAATATATTTTTTCTCAATTGTGCTCAGATTTTTATGTAATCAATTCACTTTCACTCTTTTGCAACACACTTTAAATTGAGATATGTTTGCAGGCTAGATTGATTTATTATGAAAACCATACAATTTGTTTCTTATACGTCTTGAGATATATGTAGAACATAACAGTGACTCATAGCAGACTGATGTATAATACTTCACACTCTTCATCATACACAGTTGGATGCTCCTATTCCTTCTTTGTGAGAATTATGGATTCCCCCTTCAATTGCCATTAGTTTTTGAAGGCACCTCTGCCATATAATTATGACTGTTCTCGCATTTTTTTTCTTCGACCTCCACTTACTTGAAACATTGATCATTTTCCATTTATCATATGTATATATGCAAATTGTTTGGTTTCAAACTCACCTGTTCTTTTTTTCTTTTTTTTGGTAAGAAGAATTATGTGTTAAAAGTTTGTAGGAAAAAAGTGGTGTCATTCTCCTGATTTTCTACAGGCCTTCAACTTTGCATTTAAAGGCTACTTCAAAAGCTTGTTCGGATGCTCAAAAGAGAAGGATGGATACTTAAAGTGGTTTGCTGGAAATGTTGCTTCTGGGAGTGCTGCAGGAGCTACCACTTCTTTGTTTCTTTATCACCTAGATTATGCAAGGACTCGACTGGCGACAGATGCTAGGGACTGCCGTATCAATGGGAAGCACCAATTTAATGGGCTACTGGATGTTTATCGTAAAACCTTGTCAAGTGATGGAATGGCAGGTCTTTATCGAGGGTTTGGGGTTTCGATATTGGGAATTACTCTTTATCGTGGAATGTATTTTGGGATCTATGACACCATGAAACCTGTAGTTTTGGTTGGACCGTTTCAGGTAAAGATATCACATTCTTACTTTTACTTGAATTTCCCCTGGTAGGATGTGATTGCATTTGATCAAATCTGAATAATTTATTGAGCTGTAAAGTGTAGTTATAGATTCTTTGCTCACTTTGGTCCTTATAATGTAGTTAAAAATAAGTACTAAATATAACCCGAACTTTGCAGGACAATTTTGTTGCTAGCTTCTTCTTGGGTTGGAGTGTGACAACGGTTTCTGGGGTATGTGCCTACCCATTTGACACTCTACGACGGAGAATGATGCTCACGTCCGGACAATCAGTCAAGTATCACAGTGCCAAGCAAGCATTCGTTGAAATTGTTCGGGTTGAAGGTTTTGCAGCACTGTATAGAGGAGTCACAGCGAACATGCTACTTGGTGTCGCTGGTGCTGGAGTACTTGCTGGATATGATAAGCTGTACAGAATTGTATATACACCGCATTATAACCTCAGCTCTCAGAAGGCCTTCAAATGAATCATGTATGAAGATTCTTATAATAATTATTTCTCACAAATGTTACTCAGCTGGTAGGGCATTGTTGTTGAAAACCCATGTAAAGAAAGGTGGAAAAAATGTATACATAAGTATGAAATGGCTCCAAGAACTGAACTCAATTGAAGGAAACGAATATTTGTTGGTAGATACAAAAGTTGGGCGAAATATGTTGGATGCAGCTCTCAGCCGTCCGATTTCTGATTGGAAGCAGGATAATCTCCTTGGTTGTTCCCTCTTACAATTAGTTGGTTTGTTAGCGTGTAGCAATCCCGGGGGCAAGCTTTGTTTTCTCTGTACAGTGATATGATGCAAAAGAATATTGATTGATACAGCCATTCTTTGTTTATCGTTAGTTCTCTTATTCCATTGTGTGGACATTACACTATAGGAAGTTCTTTTAACTGTGACATAAGATATTTACTTTGCAAAGGCATTCTTCCTGTTTTCTATTGCAATTTTTGTGTTTTCACAGTTTGAGATTCCTTACTACAGCAAAGCACAGTGCAGAAACTTTCAGAGTATGATAATGGCACTGTTTTCTGTCTTCTTATTGTTGCACACTTTCATTTCCTCTCCTGCTTTACTTTACTTGAAAGTTTCTCTTTTTTGCAGGACTTCACAGGCTTCCAACATCTATGCTAACATTGATTCACTTGTTACTGCAGTTTCTTGGTTGTCAAGATGGACTTTGAGCTTGATATGAGGTACAAGTATGATAATGTGATCCTATTTAATTACAAATTGTTCATCTTTGGAAATTTTGTGACAGAAAATTCAGTACACTATGAAATGAAATGTTGTTTTTCTGTTTTATACAATTGATTGCATTTGGAATTAAAAGCTCTTTGCTTCCGCGGTACTCGGCTAGGCCAGAAGCCAAAAGTTCTTGTGACGTTTGGTAGTGATCAAATATCCTCCATATTTCCTATTTTTCCTTCTAACTGCGATTGTCATACAATTGGCATTCTGGATGCAATAATCCACGAACCTGCTCCCGTTCCTCTTGCTTGCCCAAATCATCTGTAGTCGCCTTAGAAATGATTGCTTTCGTTGTCCAAGAACCAGTAACGAGACCCTTACTCGTTTTGCTTCTTCAAGAATGGTAGCACCCTTGTCCTTCCCTTCTCGGACTGCCATCTCCACATGCACCTGTTTCATCGCGAACGATATGCCTTAGCATCTGATACAGTTTCGTGTTTTGTGTCGAATGCAGATTTCATCATTAGAATCTGAACAGATTTACTGAAAAATCATTTGGTTTAACTTTCTACTCACCTCAGGTCTTTTGTGCTGACACATATTTTTGCTGGAGTGCAGAAGATCGTATGCAGTTTGATCAATCTCCCCGTTTGTATTCCCATCTGAAACACGGTATACACATTGCTCAGTTAAACGCTGTTTAAGGTACAATATACGAAAACACTGATCACTTGGTTCAATTTGGAGGAAAAAATTACGCAGCGTGGTACCCTTTCTGGCGACGTGCAACAGAACAATCGTGTCGTGGCTTTGGACCGTGTGAGACAGTGCCCACTCGAGCGCCACCCTAGCTTCGGGGCCGGAGTCAACTACGATCATCACCCTGTTCCCGGATTCAGATTCGGGCAGACAGCTGTTGAAGCTGAACTCACTGACCCCATCTGACTTGTCCTGTGCTTTGATGAAACTTGCAGTTTTCTTGTACTGCTGAGAGGGCGAACGGACCCGAACACGGGCACGGATGCGCGTAGCAGCACGACTCATGCAGAAACCAGGCATCTCTTCCTCAACTCGTGTAAGAAGCAACTCTCGTCTATTTCTGTTTCTGCTCAGACTTGTATGTGGAACTGTCTCATTTAGTCTTATATATATTATGTTGACTTAATTAATTATGTGTTTGCAATATTAAACATCATGGTGATCATATTCTTGATTCTGTGTCGTGTGTGTGTGTGTGTGTTTTTCTACGGTGGGGCTGTGCGACGTGCCTACCGTGAAGCAGAAGGACCCATGTTAGACTGGTTGTTGAAATTAATGTCATAGTGAAAATGACATCAAAACTACAACCAAATTGATGTTTAAGTTTTCTAATTCTTGTTTGGGAATATGTGCTGTTTTTCATATACCCTCCACGACCTGTAAAATAAATTGCGAGTGGAGATTGGGTCCCATTATTGTTGTGAGTGAAAGTTTGTGAATTTTACTGTTATAAATGGAAGTGGAAACAATATCATGGACGAACCAAATTGATAAAAATAGAAACAATATTGTTGATGAAGAATGTATATGATTATTTTTTTAGACGAAGAGAGTATTATTTTATAAACATGCTACATGGTTGATGTTTTCCACTACACCTTGATAATTTTGTCTTTTCTTGTAATTTCAATGATAGAAAAGCATAAATTAATCATTTGTTTTTTTGCGTAATATCCTAAAATGTATTTCATAATTCTTTTTTTATAGTTATACTAGTAAATCACATCAGTATTATTTAAAATATATTTCTTTTATAGACACTCTAAATTATTATTAGGATTATCAAATTTACAAATTATATAAAAATGAAAGCATGATTTATTAATTTGTTACCTCTCTTGGAAGTTGAAGGTGATAAGATTAGAAAATATTTAATTTTATTTAATTTTTGTAATTGATAATTCTAGTTATAATTCTCTAAGTATAAAATAAAAAAGAAAAACACATACTAACGTGAATTATATGTTAGCGTTATTTACGATGAATGCTTATAAATGGTGTATGATTTCCTCTTTTTTCTTTTTCTTTGTTTTTAAATGATATGATTGGAGTCAATCGCGGGCTTGACTTGCTTACAAACGTGACCACAACTCTTCTTCAATTATTTTAATGTTTCTTATAAACTGGTTAAAATATGGATAATGTAAACTACGTTTTTAGGAGTTTCCTTTTGTGCTACTACATTTTCCATTATGAAGAACCAAAATGCTGTAAATCTTAAATATTTGTAATCGTTTTTCACTAAATATCGTGTGACATTATCTTAAAAGTTATACGATGCGCTTATTTTATAGTATTTGGATCTCAACATAAAATATGATTAGTTGTATAATTCTATTAGTAATGAGATAGAGTGAGGATCATGTGAAAATGATTTTTTAATTAAGAACTTAAAATTGATGTAGTTCTTTGATTTTATTTATAATCTTAATTATTTTTAGTTCTATAAATAAATAATCAAGGGGTTCATATTTATTTATGGTCATTATAATTTTATTTTAAAAAATTTGAAATTTACAAGAATTATAATTTCATAAACAACATATAAATTACATAAACAAAATCTTTGTGTGTGTGTGTGTGTGTGAGAGAGAGAGATGGATAATTCACCTGCATGCAAGCGGGACCTTAGTCACTTGCATTCAGGTGGGACTATTACTCACACAAAGGTGCACGTAGGTGGGATTGAACTGAAGACTTTTCACAAAAATGAATTTTGAATGATTTAGTTTTGCCACTTAAGCTGGACCTCATTGGCGATACGAGGAATTTGACAATTTGTTTTTTGTCCAACAATATTTATTGCAAATCCGTTATTGTCGTCCTTGTTCAAGGTTGAGTAAGCGATGTATGTGAAATTGCATATATTAATTAGGGGTGTAAACAAACCAAGCCGCTCGCGAACTATTCGGAGCTCTGCTCGAAAAAAGCTCGTTCAAGTTCGTTTAGAGAAGTTCGATAAATAAACAAACCAAACTTGAGCTTAGTAGTATTCGGCTCGTTAGCTCGTGAACATGTTCGTCAAGTGATTCAGCTTGAAAAATATAAATTATTAGTAGATACAACTTATATTTATCCACTAAAATTAATAATAATTGTATTAAATCTCTAATTAATTGTGTTTGTTATAAGAAAATAATTAATATATTTATTGTTTTAAATAAAATAATTTATTTTTAAAATAAAATACTCAATATTTTGAATATAAATATAAATTTAGAAAGTTCGTATAAGCTCGATTAGGCTCGTGAGCCGCTCGTGAGCCTCAAAGTATTCGGTAAGTAAAGTTCGGGATTCGATTCGATACTAAACAAACCAAACTTGAGCACACCACTATTCGGTTCGGCTCGTTTCGATTACACCCCTAATATTAATTATTTAGTATAAGCATTAGTATCCCTCAAAAAAAAAGTATAAGAATTAGTATATGTTGTAGTATATTATGTACCGATGTTGAGCGACCTAATTAATTGTCGGTAGACGTGCATGTATATATAGGCTATAGTCATCGCTCATTTAATAAATAATTTGTCGCAATCTAGTTTTGGCTGTTTGGGTGGGCATGTAATTGTTGACAAAATAAGAGTTGCATGCACATCCTATTTTTAATTTTAGTGGGTTTGGCAACTATTCATTTTATTCTCTTTTAATATTACTAATCTTCAACTTGGGCAGAATGTTTCATATATGTAATGCTTCCAACTATTGTTTCTAGAATCCACCCTTAGATCCTAATTAAATCAACTACGACTTAATACATTGTTACTGAACTATCATTTACAAAATAAAATCTTGAAAGATTTAGTAGAGGAGCTTAGTTCACATGTGCAATACTTTATTTCATCACATAAGTTGATTGATTTGAACGTTTCTCACTCAGATTTATGAAAAGTTCAGATCTGGAATCCAGCCTTAATTTACTATTTTTATCATAATTAATAATACCAAATTACTTGATACTTTTTTGTTTGAAGTAATTTGGTAATTTTGGCACAAATTATTACATCCGTGTCAAAAGTACCACCCCAACCCGTACCCAACCCAATTCGGTCCACAAAATTAAGGACAATAGAGTCTGAAATTGTAAAAAATTACCAAAATTTGTATTTTTAAGATGGAGAACCAAATATTGAGTTTCAATCCCTAATATGATTATATGAGAGCACATTGTCTAAATTTAATGAGTATCAAATAGATCAAATTTGACAATTTAAAAAAAAAATCAAAACATAAAAATGAGAATATAACGGAGAGAAAATTTAATGTCAGAGACTATTCGTTTAAAACTCTATTTTCTTATAGTTGCAAAATTTGAAAGAGAAACAGGATTGAGATGTCTGGTGGAAAAAAGAAGTTAAAGAACATGGTTGAGAAAATAATTTTGGTGTGTTGAAATAATGACCAGGGAGATTTGTAATAATACTAGTCTTTGTTTCATTATTTTTGTCCTAAAATTTATGGATATAAGGATTTAAGAAAATGTGTAAATTGATTTAAAAAAAGTACTAGGATTTGCACCTTTTAATTTTTTTTTATGGAAATGAATCAATAATAATAAAATAGTTCGAAATACTTCATTCGTCCAACTCGAATAGACTCGTTTTTTTTGGGGGACGTTATACTAGAATAGGATCGTTTTCTATTATGATTGAGTAAAAAAAATATATATTTAATTGGTATAGACCACACTACTTTTTTTTTTTTAAAAGTTTTTTACTTTTGTGTCTAAACTAAGTGAGCCTATTATAGTAAGACGAATGAAGTAGTAAGTTGGGCAAAAATATTGACATGAAGTGAGTATAATAATGTAAATGTTGCATCGGCTTTTACACGGATCATTTTATATAATCTTTATTAATTTCATATTGAATTTTATTTAGACAAGAAAACGCTTTAATTTTTCATAAAATAAAGAACTCACCATACAAATAATTTAAAATTATAGTAGTAGGAGTATATTGTTCTTTGAGTAGTGCTATTTAGACAAAATCTGTTCGAACAAAAAAAGGTTAAATACTTAAAAAAAATAATTCTTTAAAAAAATAGCTTTAAATTTAAAAAGAATTTAGCTACTTTTATTATTTTCTCCGCATTGTAGTTTTTTCTAAATTTTTAACAATTTTTTAATCATTATTATTATTTTAGTAGTTTTTATACTTTAAAAATAATAAAATTTTAAAAAGTTATTATGAAATTATAAAAAAAAACTACAATATGGAGAAAATAATGAAACTAACTAAATTATTTTTTATTTTGAACCAAGAATTTTAAATAAATTTAATTTTTAAAGTATTTAGACATATTTTATCCGAACATATTTTGTTCAAATAGTATTATTGTTCTTCTTTAGTATACATAGATAATCCAAAATATATACTCCAATCGTTTCATGAAAAATTCACTGCTAGAAAAATGGACTGTTATTACACTTGAAAATGTCATCAGAAATATATTTTTGTGACACTTTAGCTGTAATGGCACTTGATACAGGTGTCATATTAGTAAATGTAATAATAGGTTAAATGTAACAATAGAACTTCTATTACTACACTTAAAAACGTCATGAAAAATGACGTATTATGTCACTAAAAAGTGTGTCTAAATGTTGTCTAATACTACACTAATTTTCCTGGCCAAAAAATATAATGTTTACATTATAAATATAATTACATTTTAATTTCTAATTAATATATTGTGTAAAAAAATGAATAGAATGTTTAATACTAAAATATTAATATTGTATTGATATTAACATAAAAGTATGAAATTCATATTAAACTACTAATAATCACCCAATAAAAATTAATGAACAATCCATTAAAAAAATACACAAATTGAACATAAAGATATCCAAACTGTCAAATGGCCTTACGCCACATTAATGTAAATTGCTAACATATACCAAACAATATAAAATATTGTGTATCTTCTACTATAACTTCACAAGTATAAAAAGAAGTCTAAGAGTTCACCGCAAGAACTTTGATTTAAATAATCCATGGAAAATGTAGGAGACGTTGATCTAAACATTTTCATGTCTTTATCCACTCCAGATTTTCTCTTCCATTGTATTACCAAGCTTTGCAACGCTCTAAATCCGTCTAGGCTACATGTAAATCAAACCAAAATATATTCAATAAGGAGTCATAATATAGTAACAACATATTTTTTATGTGAAAAATAAAATTGGACATTTTATAGCAAGCATTTTCATCCCAACAACCTAACACTTAACAAGGAAAAAAGGACACATCTCACAGGAAAAGACTTGGGAAATGCAAGTCAATAACAATTTCTACAATAAAACAAATTCAATCTCACCTTTAATAAAGGACTAAGTACTAATTCTATTTCACAACATTATTATAAAAAAGAAGCAACGGGATGTTCAATGGTTCCTACGCATAAAAAGCAAACTGTAATTTCAAAAGTTATATCTTTTCCAACAAAACATTAGAAACAAACCAATGCATAACTATGTCATGAAAATTGAAATAAAATATGACATGAAGTTAATAAATAACAAGGCAAAGAAAATTAGAAACAAACCATGGTATGAAAAGTGAAAGAGCATATTCCAGCACAAAAACCAAATGACTCACAGATGCTATAAGTATCCACACCATTTAATAAATTTGACATACGCCAAGAATGATTATGCAAACAATACAGGTAGTCGATAAAATTTAGAGTACCTGTCATCTAAGTGTAAACCGAGCAATTATCAATATTCAATCGGTGTCAATATTGAGTAAGTGTGACCTACATGAAAAAATAAGTACATGAAGAGAATAAGTTAATACTTATATTTTTATGATTTCGTATGACACTTTGAGCAATAGATGAATCAAAGTGAAAACGATGGACAAATTTTTTTACCACAGAGTATATTTCGCCATGGTGCAGACCTTGTTTAATTGAAGACAACAGAAACGTGAAAGCCTCTGCTGTGGCCAAGAAATTCGCCGGCGAACCTGAAACTAGTAAAATCTCATCAACAAATAGCATACGCAACGATGTAATACTATATAATAATAATGCATAGGTACACATGCAGACAACTATAAACTGTGTGATTTACTTGATGAGTAAATATTTAAATATCATATTATAACTAGAAAATTTCCATCATTGATCTAACTGAACTAGGATAAGCTACATACGCATTAGAATAAAACTAAGTTGATTGCTGCTGGAAGGGTTGGCTTCAATACCTATTGGAGGTGGCGCAGTTGCTGTGTCTCCACCTTCTGGTGGAGGGAAAGTGGAAATGAAAATAGAATTCAGTGCACATATAGATTTTAAAATTAGGGCTAACGTTTTCAGACAACCAATTTCAATTCCAGTTTGTAAATTTTTGAATGAAATGTATGAGGATTCTACTATAACTTAAATGTGGGGAAAATGCAACAAATCTCAAAGTCAAATGACGAATATTATACCAATGATGATGAGAAAATTGAATCATTTATAAAAATAAACAATGAAAAGAAAAGAATTGTGCTCACAAAATAATAGACTAACTAAGAAAATCTAGCTAGCGGATTCTTAAATTGAATGAAAAAAAAATTGTTCAACATTGCCACACACATAATCTTTATACGACTATATATCTATCCTGAAAACGATGGATTAAAATTTTACCAGAAAGTAGCTTTCACTCTGTTGCAGACTCTGTTAATTTGAAGACAATAGAAACTTCAAATCCTCAGCTGTGGCCAAGAAATCCGCCGGTGACCTGAAACCCATGAACTATCATCAACAAAAAAGCATACGGATAATTACTATGTTCTTGTGTGCGTGATTTTAACAAGGAAAAGCGGGTGGCTTCTTGCCCTTCTTTGTTATTCGCTTCTTAAAAATTAGGGATTTTGATTAGGAGGAAAAAGGGGATACGATAATTGTGAAACGATTGTTTAATAATTAGGAGTTTTTAATTTCTTAATTTTTTATAACCGCCAACTCTCTAGTTTTACCGGGAAAGATAAAGATTTCAGCTATTATTTCCCTCACTATACTAGCAATTAAAAAAAAAAACTAACAAATTAAGAGCACTCCCAGCAGATCACCTAAATGCATCACTAACTCTAAATTTAGGCTAAAACAATTGAAAATGAGATAAAAAATGCATCCAGCAGATCCCCTAAATTGGATGGGGCCCACAAAAAAATTTACACCTACCTAAATTCAATCTTAAATTTACACCCACCCTAAATTTATTTTAAACTTATAATTAGTAGGGCCCACACATAATTATTATTTTTATGTAGAAAATAGGAGATCTGGTGTATGCATTTATAAAATCAAGATCCTAAAATTAAATAGGGAAGCTTTAGGGAGGAATATAGGAGTATAATTTTGAGATTTCTGCTGGGAGTGCTCTAAACTCTTTTCCTTTTGCGGTGGTGTGTAACTTTGTTACCATTATCATTTTTTTACTTTAATTAATGTTTTTTTAGATAGATAAATTAATATTATTAAATCATTTTTTTCAGATTATTTAGTCTGAATTGATTACTCGTAGTTAATTTTTTTAAGTAAATAAAATTGAAGTTGATTGGTGGTATTCTAAATAATTAAATATCGTTCAATAAGTTTAAAAGCCAACTTTTAAATTAAAAAAAAATTCTTCATATATATTTTTTTACATACACGTATAGCACCTTACATTTAGTACTGTCAGTAAATGAGTCTTATTATGACATTTATTTCGAGATGTAGTATTAGTTTTTTATATAAATGTAGTAAGAGATTAGTGTATTGATTGAGTACCTATAATGACAGCTTTTATCAAGTGTCATAAATTTAGTGTAGTAATAGACCATTTTTCTAGTAGTCTGTATTTTATTTTGGGCCGTCCCATTATAAGTAGCTTATTTTCATAAGTAGAAAATTTTAATTCTTAAAAAAATTGTAGATTCTACTACTTTGAGTCAATTTATAATTTTTTCTTAATTTTCGTGCTAAAAGGTTTTAAGTCATTTTTAGTGTACAATTAATCTTTGCAGCCATATTATGACCACCCACATACTAGAATAATAAGAAAAATCTTAATTTATTTAATTTATTTTTAAAATAAAAATAAGATTTAGTTATTTTATTGTATTCTCTAAATTGTACTCCCTTCGTCCCGTTAATAATGGCACGTTTTCCTTTTTGGGTTGTCCCGCTATTGATGGCACGTTTCCTATTTTGGAAAAAATAAGGGAGTGATTAATGTTAATTAAAACCTAATTAAAAGCCTAATTAAAACATCTTTAAAACCTAACCCCCCTCTCTCTCTCTCTCTCCCGATTACTCTTTCTTTCTCACCCTCGCCGCCTCACCCTCCTCCACGGCGTCGGCGCGGCGACTCCGGTCCACCCACCCTCCTCCGCTGCCTCCACCCTGTCTCAGGTAACCCCATTCTTTCTCTATCTTTCGAGATCTATTTCTCCCTGCCCTCTCTCTGCTCTCCCTCTCGATCTCCATTTATCTCTTATTTGCACGGCCGCTGCGAGCCGCGGCGGCGCATGCAGCACCGGCCGCCGCCGCTGCCTCTGCTCCCTCTTTCTTCCTCGCTCACTCCGCCTCCATGTCCGTCTCAGATCTGTCTCTCACTTTATCTTACTCTATCTTACACAGTGCCGTCGGAGTGCGCGACGGCGGAGTGCGCTGCCCACACCGACTTCACCACCTCCTAGCGCTCGTAGCAGTGGCGACGACGGAGTGCTCCACAAACTCCAGCGACTTCACAGACTTCACACCCCTCTCTGTAAAAGAACCGAGCCCTAGATTCCCAATTTTTCCACTCGATTTCAGGTGACGATAACCGCGCCCTGCCCTTTCACTCCCTCATCATGTCGGATGGATAACAGCTAGTGAATATGGATCTTGAATTTCGATTTTTAATTTTGGAATTTGTTGATTTTTTATTATAGAAATTGTTGGAATTTTTAGTTTTGAGTAATTTGAATTTTTCAGATTATGTTGCTGTGATCTTGTTGCAGAAGAAAGAAAAGTCGAAAATGTTGCCAAATGTTTCAGATTTTTTGAAATTTTTGGTTGTGATCTTGTTGCAATCTTTGCTGCGATCTTCTTAATTTTTGGCTGTGATCTTGATTTTTGGCTGTGATCTTGCTGCGATCTTCTTAATTTTTTATTCTACGATTCTCTAATTTTTGCTCAGTCATTGAATGTGAATCTGAAGCTATTCAGATTATTGAATTAAAATTGGACATATAAAGTCTTGATAAAATAGAAACAATTAATAATCCCTTAATCACAAACACCACACTCCTTATTCACTTAACTTACTTCTCCTTAATCTCCGTGCCGAAAAGAAACGTGCCATTATTAGCGGGACGGAGGGAGTACTTACCATTTTATTTTATTTTTTGTATTTTAATTTTTAATTTATTTTTTAATAAAAATAAAAAAGTTATCAAAAAATTAGAAAAAATAACTACAATGTAGAGAATATAATAAAATACCTAAATCTTATTTTTATTTTAAAAATAAATTAAATTATTTTTTATTTAGATAAATTGTGGGTGGCGACGGTATGGCTGAAAAGCAGGTAAATTGCATCTTACACCTAGGTGCAAGTGCACCTAGGTGCTGGATGCAAGACACCTAAGCATTTAGCATTTAACTTAGTAAATTTTAAAATGCAAAAGCTATGTGTCTTGCATCCAACACCTAGGTGCACTAGGTGCAAGATGCAATTAACCATGGAAAGCATCACTCTTTATTGTTAGGAGAGAGAGTGGGAGTAATTAAATGTTGATTGAAGGAGAATAAATAGAATAAAACGTACGGAATAACTTAGTTCCTCGATTGGATGAAGGGAAGGGCGCACAATCCCACACACTATCATTCGCTATTCCTCTGCCACGATTGACCACAAACTTCCATATTTTATTTTACAATACAAAAATGAAATTAAAAATATATTCCGCCTCTAGCTAACAGAAACGAAAATTTTAAAATATAATAAAACCTCTATTAAATCATACTCCCTCCGTCCCCAAAATGAGTTCCTCTTTGGGGACGATACGGGTTTTAAAAAAAATGGTAAAATGTATTGATAGTGGAGAAAAATATGTTATAATTAGTATTGGGAGTGGTAAAAAAGTGAAAAAGTGTTATAATTAGTATTGGGAGTGGTGAAAAAGTGAAAAGTAAGAATAAATAAAGTATTATTAGTGATGTAGTAGTTGTCAAAAAATGAAAAGAGGAATTTATTTGGGGGACGTCGCGAAAAGGAAAAAGAGAAACTTATTTCAGGGACGGAGGGAGTAGTATTTTTGAGTATGTTCAAATACATATTATGCTTAAACAGAAATTTAAGGTGATCCTTTTCTAATTTTAAACTGCAAGGAAAGTACAAAAGAAAGATAGATGAAGAGAATAAAAACTATTCAAAGAATTGAATAAACAAATAAAAAGGACTTCACTACAACCACCAAATGGACTTGCATGGATGTCTTCCTTAATCATGTAGATAAACGTCACAAAAGATTTCATGTGAATAAGTTTATAAAAAAAAGGTTAAGTTATTTATTATCACATTTAATTCTAGACAAGTATTTTAAATCAATTGTAATGAGACACACACACACATGTATATATATTATTCGTAAATGGAGGTGTATTTTCTTAAAGGGGGACCTGAAAAAAATATGAATTATAACAATATAGAGTTTATTCCTATTCATATAATTGGTTCCAAGTTGTGACCATGAATTTTTATTTCTAAATATAATTTATTCCTGAATAAAATATTTATTTATAGAGGTTTTATTGTATTACTAATTTTAAAAGGAAACACACAATAATAAGTAACTCTAATCTCTAAAAATACTTTACTTTTTAAACAGGGAAAAATACTACATTTTAATACCTAATTTATTGACTTTTTCACAATTAAGTTACACTAAAAATAACAATTAATACTAAAACTAGTAGTAAATTTTAACAATTACGTCAAGAGGCTCAATTTTCAAGAATGAATATTCCACTTAATATATACAAGTTCAGACAACTTCTCCAGACATTATGTAATATAAATATGCAATTAATGGATGATAAAATTTTCAAATTTATTGATAATTTCATCCTATAATACGACTGATTCGAATATGAAATTCGTTTAACTGACCAAGAGATCATGTGATGGGACACTCACCTATAAAACTTTTATTTCTCTTAATTCGAGGGAATTCCTACATGGCTCATTAGATAATCGTGATTTTTTTTTGTTATTTTATTTGTTCACAATAAGTATAATCTTTCTGTTTTCGAATATTATACTATAACTTTATACTTTAGTTTTATTTACACACAATATTTATAAAATTCACATTTCATAAAGTATTTATTGATTACTTAACAAATCAATTTTAATAGTATTTTTTCTCTACTATGCCCCTCACATTTATGCCATACTTATCTTGGACGGAGGAAGTACATGTCTTCAACGTCTCTGTCTCTCTCCAATAAATTAATTGATAATTAATTATTTTAAATTTTTATAGTAGTCATGTATTTTCACATTAGGTATGTCGTGTTACTTTGACTATTTGATGCCTTAATTTGAGTATCGTAACATTACTTACAAAATATAGAAACATTTTGTACAAATTTATCAAAATTTAAAATAACAATTTCATTTTTAAAAAGAATATTCAAACATGGTGGCAGTATATGATGTTATCTCAAAAAATTATAGCATATGTTTTCTTTAGAAAAAGATACTTGCCATTTAGCAAGAGAAACTTTGTTCTGTCACAATGCAATATACATCATACTACGTCACGCCAAAAATGTTGCTGTAAATGCATTTGAATTATTATTATTGCAGATGAGATTACCACCACATTAATCGTCTAGCATTTGAATATCAATGTGAGAACTAAAAGAAACTTTTGTACCAATTTAGAACTTGAATTATTTGAAAATATGAATAGAACAATATTCGAAACACACTGGTTAATTATTCTAAATCATAGAGGCCCACATTCAGAAATTTGTGACATTAAAAAAAGTAAGTAGGCCTTCAAGTACTGACAGCTTCAAATCAATCCAATCTTTCCAGTTGATAATTTGATACAATTTTCCAGATTCCCAATTAATACATGAACAAGAGAATAAAGTTAAATATTTTTTTGATAAACACATTCTACTAATTTTATTTTGAGTTTAAGATTTAAAACAACTCGCTTCATAATAAGAATATAGTACGATCTATTTTTCTAACTACAGCCTGTTAAAGGTACTATTTAACTCTAATACTAATATATAGGGCTATTAGCCTGTAAATACATAAACTTTTCACACTTTCTGAAATTAAACATGACTTTTATTTTTTGCCCACAAATACATGAATTTAGCACTTTTTCTGATTTTTGACACCGACAAGAAAAAACTCTAATTTATTGTTGACGTGAAGGCCATATTACCAAGTCATTCATTCTCCAATCAAAATAATGAATACAACTACTTTATTCAAGTGCATCTTCCGTAGTCTACGTCATGTATTATGGCCTCCACGTCAACCGTAAATTGAGTTTTTCTTTATCGATGTAAAAAATCAGGAAAAATGTTAAGTTCATGTATTTGTGGGCAGAAAATAAAAGTCATGTTAAATTTTAGAAACTGAGAAAAGTTTGTGTATTTACATGCTAATAACCCTAATATATATATATATATATATATATATATATAGGGTGTAGTTCTAGAGAGAACTATATTATTTGTGAGAACCATCAAATCTAATGCATTCACTGTAAAAATTAATGCATTCGCTGTTAAAATTAATGCACTAAAAAAAATAAAAAAAATTGCTCCCTTCAGGATTCGAACCCAGGATCTGCATTCATCCAACAAGATGATACATCCACCGTAGATCTTCGAATGGCTGAAAATAGTTCTCCGTTCTTTTTTTATTTATGATTTTTTCTTGAACCTCTCCCTATATATATATATATATATATATATATATATATATATATATATATAGGGGTGGGCTAGAATAAAAACACTCTTAAGTGTATAAAATATAAACGTTTTTTAATGTACGAATTTTATGTAGAAGACGTATGAATTTATCCAACAGAGTTACGAATTGCGAAAAATAAATTTTTGTTACCTTTGGGATTCGAACTCAGGACCACGAATTCATCGAACAGGGTTACGAATCAACCGTAGATCTTGATGATCTAAGGGCTGAAAATCATTTATATTTTATACACTTAAAAATATTTTTATTCTAGCCCTCCCATATATATATATATATATATATATATATATATATATATATATATATATATAGGGAGAGGTTCAGGAAAGAACCATAAATAAAAGAAGACCGGAGAACCATTTTCAGCCATTCGATCATCAAGATCTACGGTGGATGCATCATCTTGTTGGATGAATGCAGATCCTGGGTTCGAATCCTGAATGGAGCATTTTTTGAGTGCATTAATTTTAACAGCGGATGCATTAATTTTAACAGCGGATGCATTAATTTTTTACAGTGAATGCATTAGATTTGATGGTTCTCCCGTTCTCACAAATAATGTAGTTCTCTCTAGAACCACACCCTATATATATATAAAGAGAAAGAAAGGTTCTCTTAAAAATATTAAATGTTGTGAGAATTGCGAATGCCTATGAGCAAGGACGAATACATTAATAATTTCTAAAAATAAACCAATGTAATACATGAATAAATATTTTTGTTTGAATTCGAATCTTGGAGGGGATAAGATTTTAACCATATTAAATGGATACAGATATTTTGTAAATTTTATTGATTTACTCCCTCTATCCCATTGACAACGGATCATTACTGTTTGACACCATCATTAAAAAGAAGAGCGATTAAATAATAAAAATGATATAAAGTGGGAAACCCACATCTTTTTGTGAGAAAATGTAATTTCTTTTTTTGAATTAGGTCATTATCAATTTTATCAGACAAACAAGAAACCAAATTAAACCCTTAAATTTCCAAGCAAGTAAACGGTCTGATACAAAGGAGCATTTCTTGTTTTCTTTCTTTTGTTCGTAATTACTTAAAATTTAATCTTGTTATTCTTTTTAGTGGGGGTTGGGTCGATCTTGTGTGTTTTTGAAAATTTTGAATATTTCTTATACTATTTGCTCCACAAATATTTTAAAAACAAATTCTTTAATTTCCCATGCAATAACTAGCTAGGGTTAAACATAGAAAAACACATTTCTACACATACACGTCTTAATTAATGCATACACACAACTAAAATAAGCATTCGATACTGTACAATATATATACCACATACATAAAGTATCGACATTAATAAATACACGTAATTTTAATTAAGCACACGCATATTAGGAGTGTCTTTGGACTACACAGTTCCGAATTCCCTAGAGATTGTTTTTCCTGTAGCAACGATAACACGATCCATGAAATAAAACACCTATTTTTTAGGGGTTTTCTTTTTCTCTACATTTAATTTTTTCCTCCTAGCTAGTTTAGGCTAGGAAGATAATAGAGTGGATCGCAGCATAAATATGTCTGTTGTTTTTATCCATCTATGTGGTGAAACATCCACGAAGGCATTACCGGATTCGAAAATTGATTATGGTGTTGCGTCGCGCGGCCTCCGTTTTCTCCTTCAACTGGGTAAATATTCCCGCCGCTGCGTACAAATTCACATCCAAAAACATGTCTTCAATCAAATTACTCTTAATTCTTTCTCTTAATTTTTCAGAAATCATGATTGGATGGATACCTGATGTTCAAGATTCCCATAGTCTGTGGGCGATCAATACCAGAAGAGTTCAAGTCATGATGGTTTTGCTGTTGCTCCATCGCCGCCACCGCCGCCGCCGCCGTTGTCCTTCCCGCCATCTCTTTCTCCCTCTCTTTGATCTGTATTTATTTTATAAGCATGCGCTTATTTTAGGTTTCAACTTTGGTGTTTTAATTTAAGTAGCAGGAGACAAATTAGTTAATTATAACTCGCACCTTCTTCGCTAGGAAGTTGTTTTGCTCCTGCAATGCCTTATCCTGCAACAACGTGACTTTGTATAAGAGAATCATAAAAATGTGGTGGGATTGCATGTCACAAGTTGATTGAGCATCATGTTTAATTAGCGATATTTTATATATGATCTTCAATAATATTTTTGACCTCAGAGCTCCAACATTAATTTGAATCACCTTTCTTAGGCCATCTCCATTTTGGTGTACCAAATCCTCTCCAATGCTACACCAAACCCAAACCCAAAATGGGTTTGGGACCACCATTTGAATAGTGTTACACCAAATTTGATGTAACACTATTCACTACACCAAAACCCTTAATTAATTTTAAGAAGTGCAAATTAACCCCTCTTCTTGCTAGATATTATTTTGTTAATTTAGTAGGTTTAAATGATTAGAATGAAAGTTAATTATTTTTTGTTACTTTCGTAGGTTTATAATAATAATAATAATAATAATAATAATAATAATAATTTGGTTGAGAATAATTTAGTTGAAAATAGAGTTTTAATTTGCAACAATAAAATAGATTAATTTTTAATTACATGACATATTAAAATGTATAATACAAGAATATTTAAAATAATATTAATAACATAAATACCACATCACATAAAAACAACATAATTAAAATTACACAACATAATTCGAAAATCAAGCAGACGCAAATAAATAAACTACACGAGAATTTGCATATAAACTTGAGATAATAGGATATCTTCAGTGTTACTATAGCTAGAACCACGAACAGCCATTTTTCGTAGTGAAGAAAAAGAAGAAGAAGAAGAAGATGACGACTTAGAAAATTAATAATAATAATAATAAAATTAATTTCTGTATAATATTTATTTTAATATGAAATTGTTAATTAAAAAATTGGGGCAAATGTATAATTTAAAAGAAATATGTAGGTATGATTGAAGAAATATAAAAAGTAAGTGGAAAGAGAATATTTAAAGAATATTCTTTTGGGTTTGAGTTTGGTGTAAATGGTTGGAGAAGAATTACTGTTGGATGTGACATATACTGGAAAATGGGTTTGGGTTTGGTGTAAATGGTTGGAGATGGTCTTAGTCAAGAGTGCTTCAACTTTTTCCTGTATACAAGTACCGTGGGGTTTCCAAGAAACATTATTGAACATGCATGTTACTGAAAATTAGTACTCTCTCCGTCATTGAAATAACTTCCTCTTTGGGGACGGCACGGAGTTTAAGGAAAAATTGTAAAGTATATTGATAGTGGAGAAAAAATGTTATAATTAGTATTGAGAATGGTGAAAAGTAAGAATAAATAAATATTATTAGTGGTGGGTAGTTGTCCAAATATGGAAAGAAAGAAAGAGGAAGTTATTTTGGAGACATCCTAAAAAGAAAAAAGAGGAAATTATTTCATGGACGGAGGGAGTACTAGATATCTCGAGAAAAATTTCAAGTAATTAATTCGAGGTGTGGCTTAATATTGCATGTTTTCTTTGAATTTCATTCTTAATAAGAATTAGTATAAAGTTCCTTTCTTAGGTTTCATTTTTTGAGATGTTTTTAGTATTCTTATACCCAAGAGTATATAGTTTCCACCAAAGTTCGAAATTAGTACTCCCTCCGTCCCACGAATTTTGACACGTTTCCATTTTGGATAATAATTATTATCTTCTCTATCCTACTTTATCACTTTTATTAATCTTTGTCTCCTACTTTATCACTTTTATTACATTTTCTCTCCTACTTTATCACTTTTATATTTTATTAACTACACACTTAAAACACTAATCAACAACTCCTTAATTCTCGTGCCGAATCCAAACGTGTCAAGATTCGTGGGACGGAGGGAGTAGTAATTTTTTTTTTCTAGAAAACAAGGCTATGTCAAGTTGGTACCTAATTTACACACTTTTATTGTGTACTTCTACATTTCAAGATGTTATATCACACCACAGTACTTCTCTACCCTTCAAAGCATACAACACTTATCTCACTACACATATAAGTAAATTCCAAAACATAATAATTCCTAGCGGGAAAAATGATTCGTCATTTTATTCAAATTCCAACAAAAATGGAACTATATTTATTAATCTTTCTCTCCTACTTTATCACTTTTATTACCTTCTCTCTCCAACTTTATCACTTTTATATTTTATTAACTACACACTTAAAACACTAATCAACAACTCCTTAATTTTCGTGCCGAATCCAAACGTGTCAAGATTCGTGGGACGGAGGGAGTAGTAATTTTTTTTTTTCTAGAAAACAAGGCTATGTCAAGTTGGTACCTAATTTACACACTTTTATTGTGTACTTCTACATTTCAAGATGTTATATCACACCACAGTACTTCTCTACCCTTCAAAGCATACAACACTTATCTCACTACACATATAAGTAAATTCCAAAACATAATAATTCCTAGCGGGAAAAATGATTCGTCATTTTATTCAAATTCCAACAAAAATGGAACTATATTTATTAATCTTTCTCTCCTACTTTATCACTTTTATTACCTTATCTCTCCAACTTTATCACTTTTATATTTTATTAACCGCACACTTAAAACACTAATCTACAACTCCTTAATTCTCGTGGCGAATCCAAACGTGTCAAAATTTGTGGGACGGATGGAGTAGTAATTTTTTTTTCCAAAGAACAAGGCTATGTCAAGTTGGTACCTAATTTACACACTTTTATTGTGTACTTCTACATTTCAAGATGTTATATCACACCACAGTACTTTTCTACCCTTCAAAGCATACAACTCATTTTATTCAAATTCCAACAAAAATGGAACTATATATGTTTATGGTTAAAATATTTGTATGACGTTTTAGTCCAACAACTATCGTTATTCAAATTTCCCCTTGGAATATTAATAAATTCCATCAGTTTTTTCTTAAAACCCCATCATTGGTTTCCTTCTAGTGGAACTGTGGAAATACTTTGTTTTCATATGTTACATAAATCTAAATGTTAAAGATTAAAGCAATCTGATACAAATAAAGAAGGCTTAGCTTCTAACCTTTTTCTGAAGCTCTGAAATGGACTCATTCATGAGCTGGTTCTGCAATGTAAAAACTTATGATTTAGAACATGATCATATATACATAGTGTTAGATTCAATTGAGAATTTAATTTTTTGTGATAAATGAGAATAATGAATAAAATCAACAAATTCTACAAAAAAATCAATGTAACTGATGAACAGACCACTTCCATGATTCGAACTCTAGACCAAAATATTTTTTCATAAAAATTATTGAATTGTTCATCAAAATGAAATGATTTTATTTGTAATTATTCATACGAATTCTCAATACTCATACTACTTATGAATTCTCAATAAATCATTTCTATCAAATTGACATATGACAAAAGAATATTCGTTTGAAAGAGTTATTGTAAACTAATTAATAATTATATAATATGAAATTTTTATATTGGTATAGAGAGATCAAATGGTTTAACTTATTGTAAAATTTCTTTCATACGAATATTCTTTTGTCATGTTTGTTCATCTCAAATCTTGTATACGATAAAAACATTCCTAATCCATAAATATAATAAATTAACAATCGTACAATTTAATTTGTGCGAATATAATATTTCAAATAATTTACAGAAAAGGTTTTTTTTATAGTCGTTGCTCTTGACCTTTTACATTTTTGTCCCATTCATGTAATTTTTGACATGATGTATTAATATAAATATTCTTTTGATTTACTAATTTTGAAAAATCAGCACGCTACAAAGTGTATGATCAAATAAAGTTAAAAGTTATACTTCAAACAAATTCTGAATCTTAAATACTCCTTTCGTCACATAAGAGTATGCACTTTTTGTCATTTTTCATTTTAAAACATTGCCCCACTACAAACCTCTTTTTTTTTACTCCTATTTTATCAACTAATTCACAATTTTATCATACATACCCACTAAAAAACACATTTTTTTTATCACACTATAATAACACTAATAAAAATAGATTTCGTTCTTCACTCATAATATTAACAACTTCATTAAAACTCATGTCACCAAAAATGATGCATACTTTTGTGAGACGAAGGGAGTAAGAATTTGGATATTCCCTCAAAAAATGATATGTTTGAATTTAAGTACATGACAATTATATCGAATTCATTAATTAATAATAATTATATATATCTTAAATCCTTGTCACTTTTCTTATTTTTGGGTTGAATAGAATCTAATGTCTCACAATTTGTGTGTGCTACCGTGTCTGCTATTATATCTATTATTTCAATAATATTATTTTTAAAAATATAATTTATTATAATATTACAAGTATACTTAATTTTATTTTTAAAAATTAGAATTAGAAAAAAAATTATACCCTAACTTGGGAATGATCAAACGTAGCAATAAATTATTAACTGATAAAAGTAAAACTAAATAATAAAGAATAATCATACACCTTAATTGAATGGAATAAACCTTAATTAATTACAAAATTAAATTAAAATATTCAAAATAAATAGAAAGATGAAAGGGAAACAAGAAAAGCTAAAAGTGAAACATCAAATGTTTTTCACTGAATCTATATATAGTGCCTTAGATGGCATGGTTCTGCCCAAACTCAACATGCTCACCAACAAACTCAACACTCCCACCTCGACACACACCTCTGATATTTTTGTCTTCAATTAGGTCGGACCAATTTGCTATCCTAGTTTTAGGTTTGATTGTGTTTAATCTATACATATATAAAAGCTGGTCCATCTAGCAAAAAAAATTCCCGCTCTTTTACTCAATCTATTTTTGGAAAGTTGATTTATATTTAGAAAGTTCATTAATTCATAGGATGATATATATATAAGTTGCGGGGCCCACTTGCTACAATCTATACAGTGCTATTTTATATCATGCAATTTATAGTTTTGTGAAAAATATCCTTTATTTTTGTGAATTTATATTTTTTTTAGATAAATTTATATAAATATCCAATATTTAAAATTTAAAGTCACCAATATTTTTCAGTGTGAATTTATATAAATTTTGATATATATATATATATATATATATATATATATTGTGAATTTACCCGTGTGAATTTAAATATCCAATATTTAAAATTTAAAATCACCAATAGTAAATTTATGAATTTATACTTAGAATTTATATTTTTTTGAAAAATATCCTTTTCTTGTGAATTTATATATTTTTAGATAAATTTATATTGAAATATCCAATATAAATTTATAGTTTTGTGAAAAATTATCAATTTCAATTAAATCTTTTGTGAAAAGCATCCAATATTTAAAATTCATAATATAAATACATATAAATTGCATGGGATCTTGTAGTCATTTGCAAAAGTGAATATTATTTTTCATTTACACACAATTTTTGACTATAGATTGTTTTTCAATTCAAGAGAATAAAAACTTATTTACGAACTCTAGCAATATCTCATATTAATTCTTACTGATTTACACGCTAAACGAAGGGATTGGTATGCATGATCAATGAGATTTTTTGTATGATATTCACAGCTAAACAGACGATGAAGAAGCCTTATTTCAAGGTATGCATGGCGTCAAATTTGTGGGAGAGAGAGAGAGAGTGAAATGTGAAATTTGACAACATATATCTCCAAAAATGCAGCAACTTTTTATTATATCAAACCAAAATCAACTCCATTGTCAAAGTATCTCATTTAATATAATATATTAAATATATAAGTTTCATATATATCTCCCATGAAATGTGCATCCCCATGGCCTATATAAACTAACTTTTCGTGTTAAAATTTTACTTACACTCCCTTCTCATTTTGATATTCATCATTTCTCTAATCACAAGCATGCCGACCATGTGGTCTTTAGTAAAAAACTTTCAATCAAATAATGTCAGATCTACAATTAAAATGAGACTTGTGCGTGCATACAACCGCTCATCTCAAAGCACCAACAATGTTATCAGCTATGAGTGTATTTTTCATGATCGTGAGGTAAAAATTCTCTATTCACTAAACTATTACGTATTTAAGCATTTTTGCAACATTATTATGTTTTTCTAATTTAGTTATTTTTTTAATATAGGGTGACCGCATCCATGCTACACTTGATCGCACGTTGATCCCCAAGTTCAAACATATCTTGAAAAAAGACAGTGTTTATGACATAAAATTTTTTTTGGTGATGCATGATTCCAACAAAAAGTATAGAACAACGACAAATGTCTACTATATTAAATTTATTAATAGTAGTCATATAGTTGAAATTTATGAAGAAGGTTTTCCACGCCAACTATTTAACTTAAAAAGTTTTGAAGAAGTGGCCTCCATTGCAATGACAAGATGCTATTTGGTAATGTGTTTATTTCATTATTTCCTTATACATGTATATTCAATTGATAATCTCAAAATTCATATTTTTATAAACTCAACATTTTGATATATCTACATTATTGGTATGCATTTATATATGTAGATGTAATTGGTGTGGTTTATCACAAAGTAGTCAAAATTGTATTTTGTAACGATGGAAGACAAGTTGAAGGGGTCTGAAATCTTGATATGTAATGAAGATAAAGTAGAATGTTCGACTACTACAAATGTTGTATATAAAGAAATTTTCCAAAATTTATAATAATAAGATGAGAAGTTTCCAATTGTCTTTTCATGTATTATTATTTTTACATTGATTTTTATGTAATTAAAAATGATAGTCTTAAATATATTTTAGTAGTAATATAATTGGTATAACAATTGTATAATGAAATATTTTTAACACTCATTTATTTTAGAGATTATACAAAAATGTCTTCGAGAATGTTACAATAAAACTTTAACAACATATGTAATCCCGTGCATTGCACGGGTAAAACACTAGTTAGTTATAGAGTGCGTTCTTTTATATGGAAAATGGTGCAAAACTTTATGTCTTCACCATCGTTACTCTTTTTAACATATTAATAGAAAAAACGTACATTGTATATGTAATTAATGTTATTTTAATTGATAATCTATTATTTAAAAAAATCTATTAATTCATTACTTTTATTAGATAATTTATTTGATGGATATATTTATTTATAAGCCTAATCAATAACTATAGATATAAAGTATTCTTTATAGATTTGGGTGACAAATAAATATATATCATGATAGATTTATATTTTTATAAATATAACAATAAATATATAACAGGGGTAAAATAAGCAATAAGCAATCCACAAGTTGTGTCTTAGACTGTTTTAGGCTCTTTTTCTATTGATATAGATTCTATAAGATGGTTTCGAGGAACATATATAATTTCTCTCATATACATCTCAAATTCATGATAATATTATCACATGGTATTAATGTGATAGTATTTCATTTCCTAAAAAAGAAAGAAAGATTGTGATAATATTTCCCACTAAAATTCGAAAGATTTTTTCATCTTTTCTTAGTTCTCATTATCTTATGATAAATTTGCAATAGGAGAAAACACATTCATAGTTGATATTTATGATTTTTGTTCCCTTGAATTTTCATGAGGCAATTGATTGTAAATTGTTTTCAAATTGTGATTTCTTTATTTTCAATCTTTGTTTTTGTTATTGCAACAATAATTTATAGACCTTGATGGATTCAACACCAACATGTGGGATCAATGTTCGTTGGGAGCTTTGTCACTTAATTATGGGCCTCGTCCCCTCTATTCCAGCTTTCGTTTGAATTTTTTTATTTTCTCTTTAATTTCAATATGTTGTAATTTAATTCAATTTTATAACTATTAGTTAGGATTTATTAATCTAATTTAATTATTATTTTACATTTAATTTCCTATTTTTAGCTAAAGAATGATTACTTGGACTGATTATTCCAAAATTAGAGTGTATACCTATATATTTCAAAATTTCAATGTTTTGGAATAATGTTAATCATGGTGCCTTATCTAATACTACCTATGTCCATGAAAGATTTTTTTTTTAGAATTAGAAGAAGTATGATATATAACCAAATAAGCAATTCGCACGCAAAACGAGACTTTTACACCACACAAATTAAAGTTTTCGAGTGCCTTAGCTTTGCCACTTGAGCTACATCTTATTGGCTCAATTATCAATACTAATTAAAACACTTTTTCACCATTCTCAATATGCTCAACAATCTTTTCTTCATTCTCAATACACTCGCGTCGCTTTCTCTTAAAAAGTTTTTTCATGGATGAATGGAGTAATAATTATTAGTATTTATTTTATAATAATAATTATTAAAATAATAAAATTAATAGTATACTCCTTTAAAAGGGGAGTAGGATAGAGGATTCTTAATTCCACACTAAAACCTGACTTTCGAAAAGAAAAGTATGACAATTAACATCATAAGTCCATGACTATTGGCAGAAAATAAGGTTTTCGTTTGACCAACTTCCAAAACCATTCTCAGATATTTGATGAGACAAATCTTATCACCCGCCCTACCTCGTAAACACGAGATTTTCTGTCATTAATTTATTACGCATATTAAATGTACGTCAACGTCAGTTCAGCATATATATTTCCGTCCTATTTCATTTTTTTCTTTCTTTTCATGCTGGCCACTCAGCTTTAGTATTTTCAATGAATCCATGTGACACTAAGAGATTAATTTATAACTAAAGATTATAAACGAATTAATTCATGTGACCAGAAAGTCACTAATTTATAGGAAAATAATAAGACTGATCCCTTGTTTACTTATTGAAATTTTGGAATATTTCAAAGCACTTGATTATTTTTATTATTTAAGCTAGTTTTGCTTGATTATTATCTCATTAAAAGGGTGAGATTGAAGTAAACCTACTTTTGAGGATAAAAATACTCAATCATCCATTTTATCAATAATGCAAAAGTGAACTCCCCTTAGAAGAAAAAAATTTACATTCTTATTCTTTATATGCAATTACCCACTTCAATTTTTAATGCTCGGTTACAACTTACAAACAAGAAACACAAATGTAATTATAATTTCATTATATAGTATCCTTAAACAGAAGACAAAAAGGCACATACATTGATCCTTTCCATACTTAAATAAACAAACTTCATCCATCTCCAACATTCTAGACTTCCAAATGGAATATGGCAAAGAGTATCTTGCATAATTATGTTTTTATTTCGTTCTAGAATTATAGTATTTAGTTTTTATCTCATTGTTTGAATTTAATTTTCAATTAATGAGAAAAAATATGTATAATGAAAATTTATTTGTAGAGGTTTTTAGCCTAAAATTTGAGCTTTCTACATAAATAATTAATAAAAAAAGTTCAAGGTACCTTGCGCGTGCGAATGTGTTTAAGAGATACATCAAGTTGATGTTCCAAGTTTTGCAGCTCCTTCATGCTTAGAGAATCCAGATCTTCTCCCATATAATGCCTGCCAAATAAATAGATAATAAAACAAAATAGACTATGTTTAATTCGCCAAAATAAGATACAGTACTTATAAACTAATTAATATAATGACGTACCTCTGATTTCTCTGCAAAACTTCCACTCTAGCTTTAAGCTTTGCATGCTCCAAAGTCCAGCTTGCCTATCAAATGCAAGTATAGATACATAGTGCATTTTCTTCTATTTTCAAAATAATATTAACCTATAAAATATATACATATAGATGGAATCAATTTATGTTTATCCCATATACCGGTGATTCAAGGTCGGGCTCTTTTAGCTGCCTTTCAGCATATGAATATCTTTCATATCGTTCAAGGATCCTTTCCATGCTGCAAGTAATAAAACAATAGTTAAATTTTGTATCATCCACCATTGTTTAAGGACTAAAACATTTCTACATTCATGTATATATATACAGAAATTATATAATTGTAGGATAATAATCAAGCACATTCTTAATAGAGCCATGATTTGATTCTTTGATAAGGAAATTAGTGAATTTTGCTCTCAAGTAATAAGAAAATAAAGCCTTTTTCAGTGTTAAAACACTACTACAAAAATGAACACCAACATTAATAAACTAAACAAAATATTATAGTACTATATTTTTACAAGTTAATAGAAGCTCATTGTGTCTTTGGAGTAATGCGCTTTACTAGAAATATAATACGGAGAAATAAAAATCATAAAATCAAGTAAGTGATTCTAGGATAATCATTTTACTCGATCGAAGAACCATTTATAATTTTGATAACATTAGTATATATATTTGGTTAACAAATAGTGTGTAAATTAAATAAAAAAAAAATCAAAAATCAAGAGGGAGAAATAAATACTACTAATAAAATAGTGAGGAAAGTTTTGCATGACAATGAGGAGAGTGGTTAGTAACAATCAGAAACTGCAAAAGCAGGCAATATTTGAATATATTTACATATAATATAGATACACTCCCACACACTTTACTGTCAATACACTCGAGCAAACTTTTTTTGGTTTAATAATACCCTAAAAGAAAATAAGCGAAAAATAAATCGGCTTTTAAAATTTTCAAAATCAAACAAAATACAGATAAACTCATAGGAAAATGGAAGAATGATTTCACAACCGATGTTTTTTTCTTCTTTTTGATGAGTAAAATTTGTGTATATGTGAGAGTGAAGGAGATAAAGAAGAAAAACAAATCAAATCTGGTCCCAAACTCATACAATCGAAAACCGCAGAATAAAAAATCATCAAAATGAAACGAAGGAATCTCGGAGAATTAAACCTAAAGGAAAAGAAATAATATAGCGAAAATCATACCACGAATCAGTAGCATATTCAAAGAGCTTGCCCTTGGTGGAAAAGACGATTAAGCCGACATCGGCGTCGCAGAGGATGGAGATCTCATGAGCTTTTTTGAGAAGTCCCGATCGCCGCTTGGAGAAGGTCACCTGCCGATTAATTTTGTTCTCTATTCTCTTCAGCTGCACTCTCCCTCTCCCCATTTTTACTCGCTCTATCTCTCTCTCTCTCTCTAGGTGGGTGAGTGTATGTATATATGTATAGGTACATGTGCGAAAAAGTGGAATATATATATATATATATGGTGACCTATTTCTATATATATATGTATGTGTATGTTATATGAGGAAGAAGATGATGATGATGATGAGTTGCTCTCGTTTTTACCGTTTTCATGTACATGCTCTGTCGCACTCCCCACCACTCAGATATTTTTCCCCCTCACCCATTATAGTAAAAGGGAGACCACACATACAAAATTACATCATAATTTCTCATACATCACATATACATATATATTGGCTCTGTACTTGTTTGTTGCTGTGTCTCTCTCGGTACATTTGTGTTAAGCATTAATTTCCTTTTTTCTTTTTTGAGAAAATTTATTTCCTTGTTTTAGGAGGGGGCGAAGCATTCATTTCTACGTACGTATGTATGTATGTATATACGCGTTGTGTGTGTGTTTGGAATATATAGCGACTGTTGGGAAGAACAGTCCTCAGATGTGGACAAGAGTGGTTTTCCGAAACCGGAGGTGGATTTTTGGAAATGGTTGTCTACCTCTGATTGGTCGAGGGAGCGGGATGCCGTCTACGTGTCTGACCATGGTTTCGCCATCTCCGTACGAGCGCCACGTCATCGATGTACGGTCACCCATATTTCCTTGTTTAATTGCAATTAATATTGGATGATTATTCGGGTGCACAATTTTTCTACCAAGCAGAATGTTTATTTATTTAAAAATAAAATCAATTATAATTTCTTATTTTTCAATTTAAAAATATATGTTAATTTTCATAAAAATATGTAGCGTCCATCCTTTTTAATGTAATAAACGTATTATTCTATCGCACACATTTATTATTTCGTCGAGCAAGTCAATTGTCCAATTAAATAATCAGATGAGAAAATTTAATTTATTAGTGCGGTAATATTTGTTAAAATTCTACGGAAAAGTATGTTATTCAACAACTATGAGAATCTACACAAATCTATCACTGAATAAATTTTCAAGTACTTGAATGTTGAATAGAATGATCGCGAATTTGATGTGGATTAAATGGACTCTCACAAAAAAATCACGGAATTGAATTTTTTGCGATGGTATCGAAATTTTTCAATGATTCTACTCAATTTTCAAATGCCAAAATATTTGGGAATAGATTTGCATACTTTCCCATAACAATTATAGATTGGGAGAAATTTGACTATTTAACCTATTACTTTTTTTTCAGCGTCAAGTTAATGGATATTGAGAAATCGCATTTTAGTTTTTCATATTTATAAATGAAAGGAATATCACTGAACCACAATAATAAATTATTAATAATGGTAATTAAAAACAAATTCTACAAAGTGTTTTTTTTTTTAATTAATCCTTGTTTTGTACAGATGGGGATTAATTCTCAATTAAATTTCCGTATCCGAAGTCTGACGGAAACCAACTAATTCCACATGTAGAAAATTGATTCAGCAAGTATGTCTCAATAAATAAAATTTTCTGATCAACCGAAAATAATTCTACATAGAGAAAATTGATTAAGTAATTATTTCACAATAACTAGCATTTACACTTATATAATGTACAAGAAATATTTTTATATATCTTTACTATAAGTAAAATAAATAAATAATAGTAAGTTAAAAGAAAAAAATGAAAATAAATACTTCATCCGTCCACGAAAGAACTTTCTATCTTTCCTTTTTGGAACGTCCACAAAAGAACTTTCTACATATTTTTGGACTATACTCCACCACTTATAATCCTCTTACTTTTCACTTTTCACAACTCTCAATAATAATTATAACACATTTTCACCACTCTCAATATACTCAACTACCTTTTATCCACTCTCAATACACTCAACAATATTTTTTCTTAAAACCCGTGCCACTTTCTCCTAGGAAGTTCTTTCATGGACGGAGGTAGTAAGAATTAAAAATGGACTTATTTAAAGAAGATAAGAGAGATATTTGTTTTTAAGTTTTAATTTTAAACTAACTTTTACATTTTAAATTCAATAGTCACATAAAATATATCAAATTAAGTTTTTGTCGTGATCTTTAATTTTATAAGCATATCAATATTTTATAATCAGCCGAATTTCACAATTTTAGAAGATAAATAAAATAAAAATATAGTATATAAGAAGATAAAGAAAAAAATACATACAATATAGAAATTATTAGCATTCAATTTTGAAATTGATTTCAAATTGAAAGTTATCTTTTAAATATATTATAGATTAAATTTTTCCAACGTACTTCTTCCCAAAATATAGTTGCTCAATTTTTATTTTTACTTTTGAATTAGGAAAATTATCCGCACGCAGATGAGATTGAACTCAAGATCTCTTATAAAGGAAAGTGTTTAGGTACCTCAACTTTGACACTTGAACTAGACTTTATTAGCACAAATATAGTTGTTCAATTGATATAAGATAGTCCTAGCTGCATCAGTTATACATAATGAGTTCATAATTAATTGTACATTGTGGTACCGCCTCAAAAAAAAAAATTGTACATTGGGGTAATTAACATTCATTGTCGAGTGTAATAACGAAGTGTTAAGGGCATAGGAGGGAGGTCCTAAGCCGATAACAAGAGTTAATGTATTCTTCTAAGTTCTTCCAAATAATTAATTGGTTATAAAATAGTCCATCAAGGGATTCCATAATATGATGTTTCTTAACTTTATCATTTAAATCTAAGAAAACATTTGATTGTATCTAATGTGGTTTGCAATAATCGATCTGTAAGTGCTTGGTCCAGCTACGTGGATACACGATAACCTAAATGATCAAAGTTGACAATGTAATAGCTAATTGTTAAAATAAGATCGCAATTTTTAGTATTTTTTAAAAAGATATTGTTGTTAATTGATTTCATAAGTCAATAATCGACAGCAACAACTAACTCCAGTTCTGCCTCCGAAAACACTTTACTTCTGTATCAGACCTTAAAACAACAGATTCACCAACTCAAGGCAATGTTCAAACTTAGCAGTAGGCAAAGGCTTTAGTCAATGCATCAATTGCATTCTCCAGAATCAAGAACCCACTGCAGACCCCCTTCTAGCACATTCAGTGCCTCCGCGGAATTCCATGGCTCTTTCTCTTCTGACTCCACCCTCTTAGTGGCATTTGACTAATCTTGGCTTTTCTTCCAAGCAATGCAGTCCCTCTTCCAGTGCCCCGGCTTCCCGCAGTGGAAACACCCCTGAGGCTCATCATCTGAGCCAATGTTTCCCTGCCTTCCTTTTTCTTGTTTTCCCTTCTTGAAATCTTTCTTGGGTTTCTTGGTTTTTTTACCCTTCTGTTTTACAGTCAAACCTTCACCAACAACCTCTTTCTTGTGAGATGATGTTGATGATGCCTTCTGCAACTTCTTGGATTTCAAAGCAGATTGAACCTCCTCCACAGTGATGTTACTTTCTCTCCCATACAACATCGCATCCTTGAGTTGATCATATGAACTTGGGAGAGCATTGAGCAGGATAATAGCTTGATCCTCATCTCCTATTCGCACATCAACATTCTCAAGATCATCAATGATCTTATTGAATGCCTCAAGTTGATCATCAATAGATTTTCCATCCAAGATTCTGTAGGAGTACAATCTTTACTTCAAGAATAACCGATTCGCAAGCGATTTTGTCATATATATCGCCTCCAATTTTGCCCAGACCGCCGCTGCAAATTTCTCCCTGGCCGGCCACCTCCCTCAAAATCTTATCACCAAGGCATAGAATAATCAGGCTGTGGGCTCTCTCACGCATCTCTGCTTTCTTGAGTTCTCCCTCCGCAGCTGCCACTTAAAAATTGAGTACTATAGCTTTCATTTTTTTATATTTACACTCCTATTTTACGAAGACTATAGTTTTCATTTTCAAATTCTGTAATATATAGTCATCATTTTCAAATTCCGTAACATATAGTCCACTTTGTAAAATTAATTAAAGTTACGATCTTGTTTTAACAATTAGCTCGATAATATAATAGGGGGCTAAGCCTACAAAAGGATCCTCGTAGGTTATTTATACTACAAGAAAAATGCATATAAATAATATAACATAGACAACGAAGATCTATTAAGCTATAGACAACAAATTAAGTAACTGTTGTATAATTTGTTGTCTATACATAATTATAGAGAACATAACTTTACATTTCTTTTAATCATCTAAAATTAAGAAAATATTCGATCGTGTTTGATGTGTCGACAATAATCTATAACTGTTTGGTCCATCTACATAAACATGATATAAATGATTAAAGATTGGATTCTTCTAGTTTAAAAAGAAAGAAAAAAAGAAAGATTGGATACTTCTAATTCTTAAAATAGTTAGTAAGTTAAGTCTCCTTGTGGATTATCTATCTAGTAGAGATGATTAATTGAATATCCTTTTACTAATAAACTTAAGAAAATATTTTATTTAATTGTCTAATGTGGTCCACAATAATTTATAAATATTTAGCTCATCAACATAAGTACACATAATAAAATATGTTATCGAAGCTATTAATAGGTTGAATCTACCATAGGATCCTTGTCGGTTTCACAGTAGGGTGTAATTTCATTGAAATCTATGAGGTAAAAAAAGAACATATGGTCTCCGGTGAAACCGGCTTCACAATGACACTATTTCAACATACAAATGATATTTTTAAATGATAAAATGACATTTGTATGTTGAAATAGTGTTATTGTGAAACTAATTTCACCGTAAACCGGTTTCACAGAAATTTTTGTCAAAAAAGAATATAATCGATCCATTGACGAACACTACAAAAAACTATTGAACTACGATGAAATTAACGTTGCAATTAATCTCATTGTAAAATTATAACGGACTAATGATAGACTAATGCCATTTTATATTTTCTACAATTTACTATGAACTTTGCATCGAATTTGCTACATAAATATTTTAACGATGGAATTAGCAATAAATTATTCATTATAAGAATTTATTATGGAATTTTTCGTCATTAAAAGTAAGAAATATTAGTAATTTAAATAAGTAAACTCTTACGATAGAATTATTCTTTCGTTCAAAATAAAGAATACTAAATTATTTGAATAATTAAAATTAACGACATAATTATTAGTGTCAATATATAAAAATACTCACTTTTATATAGCAAAAATAAATTTTAGCCACTAGAATGAAAACAATAAAATTTTACCCATTTTTTTCCAAAAAGACTAAATACCCCTTCTTAAATATTTTTGCAATTTTCCAAAATCCTCACTCTCTCTTCTCTTTTTTTCAGTCTTTTCTCTCTCTCTCCTCTTTTCTCTCTCTCTTCTCTTTTTTTCCGTACCATCTCTCTCTCTCTCTTCTCTTTTTTTCCGTACCATCTCTCTCTCTCTTCTCTTTTTTTTTCCGTACCATCTCTCTCTCCTCTCTCTTTCTCTTCTCTCTCTCCTCTCTCTCCTCTTTCTCTCTCTCTCCTCGACAACTCTCATCGAGGCTCCGCGCACCTCCGCCGCCGTCCGCCCCCTCGCCGCGGTCGAGGCTCCGGAGAAGGTCGTCGATCTCGGCCTCACCCTCGCCGACGCTCAGAAGCTCGTCGAGTACCTCCAGGACAAGCTCGGCTCTCCTCTTTCTCTCTCTCTCCTCTCTCCTCTCTCTCTCCTCTTTCTCTCCTCTCTCGTCGGTCTCCGATCCTTCGCGGCTGATCGCCGCCGCCTCCATCACGTTTCTTCTTCTGGTTGCCGGAGCGATTCTCTCAGGCCTTCCACTTCCGGCGAGCAATGAAATTTCCGGCAAGTGAATCGAGAACGCCATACCTCGAATTTGGGGGAAATTTGATAGTTGAGACTAAAAAAGATTTCTGACTTTTTCCAATCTAAGTTTGGTTTGAAATTGACATTTGGCGTTCAATATTTCTGCTGCGAATATACGAGAGAGAGAGAATTTTGTTTGATTGCAATGGAAATAGTTGATTAATTGATTAAGTAATGCATAATATATTGTGCTTAATTGTGCGAGGCGGCGATGGATACGGGGAGGTTTGCATAATTGTGGTTAAGTAATGCAGACCTACATGGATTGATCAAAGAGAAAGAGATTTTAGATAATTAATTAATGTTATTAAATTCACAATCAGATCTATGAATTGACAACTAAATATACTTAAATTTACGATCAGATCTATGAATTCACAACTTGATATTCTTAAATTCACAACCACATCTATGAATTCACAACTGAATGTTCTTGAATTCACAACCAAGTCTATTGCTGGTTGTGAATTCAAATTATAAAAAATCTGAATTCACAACTAGTTGTTTTGGTTGTTAATTCAAATTTAAAAATTCAAATTCACGAGTACTTGAATTCACAACCAAAATTAGAATTCACAATCAATTTGATGAATTCAAGACTGAATTGCTAGTGTTGATTGTGAATTCGAGTTTTAAAACTCGAATTCACAACTACTTGTTTTGGTTGTGAATTCAAACTTTAAAATTCAAATTCACAACTACTTGAATTCACAACCAAAAGCTCGAATTCACAACTAGTTGTTATGGTTGTGAATTCAAACTTTAAAATTCAAATTCACGACTACTTGAATTTACAATCAAAATAAATCCCGATTTTTAATTCGAGTTTTAAAGCTTGAATTCACAACTAGTTGTTTTGGCTGTAAATTCTAGAATTGTTAGTATTAGTTGTGAATTCGAGTTTTAAATCTCGAATTCACAACCAACTTTATTGCTAGTTGTAAATTCACAACTAATGCTTTTACTTGTGAATTCAAACTTTAAAACTCAAATTCACAACTACTTGAATTCACAACCAAAATAAATTCTGGTTGTGAATTTAACTTATTGTGAATTCACAACCAAAAAATTCTGGTTGTGAAATGCGGAAATATTTTAAAGGGTAGTGTTTGAAGGGGTAAAATGGTAAGTGTGAGTATGTTTTTTTTAGAGTGAGTATTTTTTTAAGTTTTTATCTTAATGGCTAATTTATAATTTTACTAAAGGAAAGTGAGTATTTTCACAATCCACTCTAATTATTATGTAGTTAAAATTATGGAATATTAATAATACGAGGAAAGGATGCAAGCTGAGCTGAGGGCGAGGGACGAAACACATGCACAAATTCAAGCACAATTTCAGGCTCAGTTACGAGCTCAGTAGGAGGCTCTTAAGCGAGTTTCTTCGAAGCTAGATAGCGATTGAGGACATTCACCATCTTCCTCTTGAGCTTTTTATGAATATTGTTGTTATGTTGGAGATTGAACATATGATCTTTTGTTAGATTTCTATGAATTATTGTGATATATATTTGACTTTTTGTGGTTTACATGTTGTATACTTTGCATTAATATTGTGTTAATGAATTAAATACTTTTATATAATGAATGAATAAATATTTACAAAATAAAAATTATCTGCATTGTTGTTTTTAGCGACATAATAACAACAAAAGCTCTATAACCAAAAGTGTGATGGAATATTTTATGTCGCTGTTAGCAACCAATTTTTTTTGTCTCTAGTCTGTAATTAAATACAGACGACCAAACAACGACATGAAATTTACGTAGCAACGAAATTTTTTATCGTTAGTCTGTCGTTAGATATAATAATGGACTAATTTTTCATCATTGTTTTTGCTACCGATAATGAATCTACATTCGGAATAAATCAGTCACTAATCCATCATTAAATATCTTTAGCAATGAAAAATTTAGTCGCTGACCGACTGATTTTTATAATGGAAAGGACTAACACAAATATTAGTGTTGTAGACATTTAAAGAAATGAGATTACAACCTTCATGAGGAAATACTTAACAGATCAGATTAAGTCGTTTGATTGTTACATTTCTATATATTTTCACTTTTGTTATTGCTTAAACCATATCCTTGGTCAGAGTGGTTCGTTTTGGACGAACTTGATGGTCTTTACTTATTGATAGAAATCTACCATAGCAATTTTTTGGATGATCTTATGAGAACGAACTTGATGGAATATTGTGTGGTGAAAATCACCTATATAAGTATGGGGAATTGGCCTTCCTATATGGAATAATATATTATTTCTAGAGCACTCGTGAAATTCTAAGGTAATGATCATATGTTTTTATCGCGGAGATAAGAAGAATTCTAGGATAAGTCATGTGTTGTGGAGGCTCTTATTTTAATTTATTAAGTTCAAGATTTTAATTCACTTCATGAACTCATACGATCCTCCATTCCACTATGTGTCAATTCAAAATAGTAAGATTATTGATGCTCAAGTGATAATTTCTTCTACCACTTGATTTTGTTTTTGTGTGTGGACCATTTATGGAGGATGGTTGGTAATGATCACAAATTGTGGTCTCTTTTATATGTTTGACTGCAATGGCAATTTCCTCATTTCCTTCGGAAAATAGACATCAAGAAGTCAGTAAGTCACCATAATCTATAAATGTAAAATCCAAAGAAAAATTATTAGAAGGGCGAAATAGATAAGGGTGGAAAGAAAAATGATATTTGCGGCCAAATTTGGTGGTACATATATGAGCATCAATTACGGGTATGGAAAGTGATGGAGACCTATATGATCTGTACCGGAATCGATCGTTAATTCACCGTGGACAAGCATAATGTATAATTTTAGTTAGAAAATAGAATTAACATATCTTATTGTAACTAAAATTGCCACATCAGTGATCAGTGATGGGGACGTTATGGTTGCCCACGAAGGATATGTGATCGTTTCTGGGATCTGTACTATTTTTTGTGTCGCACTCCGTATTCAATTTTTATTTTTTAATAGTTTATTATTTTTTTTATCTTAATATAATTTAAGATTCATTAATTTAATTTAGAATTTATAATTACTTTTTATATTTATTTTTAATTTTTGAATTTTCAATTAATTATAAGAGTTAATTGATCCAAAGTTTGGATGAATACCTTTTTATAATTTATTTTTAGTGATATATTAATCATGGTTACATTTATTACTACTTAAGATAAAGAATTATAAAATAATTCAATTTGATATCTGACCTTTTCAACTATACAAATGGATGTCATTATAATAACATTGACGTTCCAATAAAAATCAATTTGAGCTTGAAGATGTTGACAAATTGACAGGTACGTAAGATTCCAAATTGATACTATCTTTCAAAGAAAGTGACAATTTTGATAATAAATTAAAAGTTAAATTATAAATTATTAGTATTTTTAAGGGTTAATTGCTTATAAATTAATATTAAATTTTAGTTTTATTACCTTTAAAATTTGAAGTGGTAATTAGAGCCGGCAAAATGGGCGGACCGGGCCGGGCCTGCGGGCTTATGAGATTGACCGGGTCAGGTCGAGACGGACCAAATTCGACCGGGCTACCAATTTATAAACCCGGCCCAACCTCATTCGGGCCACCGGCCGGTCGGGCCAACCCGCCCAATGAATTTTTTTATTATTAAATTCTTTTTTTATATTCATAAAAATTTAAATAAATTAAAATCAATCTAAATGATAATTATAAACAAAATAAAAATATAAATCGTACTACAAAATGCTTATTAAAATTATAAACTAAAATCAAATTTTGATTCATGCGTTTACTAATAGCTTATGAAATATAAAAGCTATTAACACTTTAGTGAAATATAAAAGTTCCTATGAAATATAAAACTCTATTATAATGCAAATATAAAAGCTCTGTTATATACAAATTAACACTACAATGTTGGGACAATTAAGGTGAAAAAAAAGTGAAATTATAATTAAAAATTGATCGAATTAAAGTAAGCAAAACAATTGTTTTAAATATATATATATATATATATATATATATATATATAGGGTGTGGTTCTAGAGAGAACTACATTATTTGTGAGAACGGGAGAACCATCAAATCTAATGCATCCACTGTAAAAATTAATGCATTCGCTGTTAAAATTAATGCACTAAAAAAATTAAAAAAAAATGCTCCCTTCAAAATTCGAACCCAGGATCTGCATTCATCCAACAAGATGATGCATCCACCGTAGATCTTGATGATCGAATGGCTGAAAATGGTTCTCCGGTCTTTTTTTATTTATGGTTCTTTCTTGAACCTCTCCCTATATATATATATATATATATATATATATATATATATATATATATATATATATATATATATATAGGGTTAGGTTCAATGAAGAAGGCCTAAATGTAAGAGAGAATAGAGAAGTAATCTCATCCGTTGATCTTATCTAATCTAACGTACATGATTTATTCACGCCATGTTCAACGGATTTTTTCGTTGAACATTCGTCAAATATATTGAACATATACAATATTTTTGGGGGTTCTAGGGTTCGACCCCCCATATGTTCAACGAAAAAATCTGTTGAACATGACGTGAATAAATCATGTCCGTTAGATTAGATAAGATCAACGGATGAGATTACTTCTCTATTCTCTCTTACATTTAGGCCTTCTTCATTGAACCTTGGCCTATATATATATATAAAGTAAGCAAATCATTAACATATTATGTTTTGCCTTGAATATGTGCACCAAAGAAGATGTGCAATGTAAAAATTGAAGAGGATAAATTAGGCTAATTAGTAATAGAGTATTTTAAAATAATAAAGAAAAATTAAAGATCGGGCGGGCTTTTTGGCCCGAAAACCCCGGACTTTTTAGCCCCAAAGCCCGGTCGGCCCGACGGGCTAATTGGGCGTGCTTTTTAGGCCCGAATTTTTCGGGCCTCTATTTTATAGAGCCCAACCCGAATTACGAGCTCTAGTGGTAATTATTGAATAATTGATTTAATTTAATTTGCACATGGTTATATAATTGACGTGACATAATTAGAAGAAGAATAAAACGATGTCGTTTATACTTATCAAAATGACATAATTTTATGCTTATACAATCTCGAAAGATTAGGTGAATTCAAGAAATCGGGTGACGAAGAAGTAGTCATCGAATAACCAAACAACTTCAGTTTTTTTTCACTTTTTCTCTTTTCTGCTGCTACGTCGAATCCCCAATTCTTTTCTATGTCCTTTCATCTTCTAATTTTGGATCTCTAATTCTACTTCACGTTCATGTACGTGTAATCTAAGCAGAAAAGTGTATATCGATCATCAACTTTCATACCATCAACTTCACCAATATAGTCAATGAGGCCTAATTCAAGTGGCAAAGTTTAGGCACCCAGAGACTCTCCTTTGTGAGAGGTCTTGAGTTCAATCCCGTCTGCGTGCGGGTAATTTTCCCACTTTTGTGTAGGTAGTAGTTCCGCCTATGTGCAGATAATTTTCTCACCTTTGTGTGGTGTTGAAGTCTCGCCTGCATGCAAAATGCTTATTTGATTTGATACCTCTTATAATTTAAAAATAATAAAAATTCACTAATATATGCCTTTTTAAAGTCCAAACTTGTGAGTGGTGTTAAAATTAATATACTTGTAAAAATAAAACTTTAATAGAGTATATATGCTGAACTTTATGTTAATGTCAATACCTTTTTTAATAATATAAACTTTTAAGTATGTTAAACTACAAGAGTTTAAATAACTGTACTAAGTTGAAATTTTGCTCTGTCACAGTCAAAAGTATTAATCTAGCTTTTTTCCACAATCCCATGTGAAAGTCACATTACTTTTAAGTGTTTCAGTTGAATGCTATCTTAAATTATCCCATTAGATCCATACTTTTGGTTTTGGATATATATGGGTCAATATTAGTGTCAATTCCCATTTTTTCTGCTTTTACTAAAAATGTCATGGTCAATTATATATTACAAATTAGTACCTCATCTTTGCATATATTATAAAATTTATATGCGGTACCTATGTATTATTCCGGCAAAAATGAGAAAATAGGTAGAAATTTTGTAGTATTTGTGTATACATATAAGTGACAAAAATGAAAATTTACTAATTTAATACCCGAAAGTTTCAGCTCTTTAAAAATTTATTTGCTTTGAACGCACCGTACATAAATTTTATGCTTTTAATGAATAATCGCACGGGAAGTGAGGAAACCAAATAATCATTCCATTTTCTTTTTCTTCTTCTTCTTCTTCTTTTTTAATAAATTATATAAATAAATTAAAAAAATTAAAGACCACGCGACGAATGACTCAAACCCAGGACCTGATGGACATTAAGACCTTACTACTAGGCCAACACACACATACCCATTTTCTTTTTTATTCTATTAAATGGTATTTAAAGATGTGGCTGCATAGATTTATTGTTTAAAGATATAATAAGTCTAATATTTCATGAATTAATACGAATTAAAAACTTATATTCAGCCCGGTTATGCATGTACAATAAACAATATATAGGAAAGCTTTACTCAAATTAATTGTTCACCTTTTTTGAGTTTTTAGGTTTTGTTTATTTGAAGCTTTTGGTTCATGTTAAGCCAACTACTCACATGTATTCCAAACTACATCAATTATTTTCAGTCAATTCATAAATTAAATATCGATGTTGATCAATTAAAAATCCAAACTATAGGAAATAATGCAAATCTATCTCCGAAATAAGTTTTTAGCTACTTAAAAATTGAGGATCATCGCGAATTTGATGTGGAAATACATATTAAAAAAGAAATACTCTTTAATGCTGCATAAGCACAAATGTAATTTTCTTTTTAATTCTCAACATATATGGGGGTATTTTATAATTTTTCGTTCCTGTAAATTAGTGTAGTTTTAGACAATATTTTAAGACACTTTTCAATGGCATTATATGTCCTTTTTCATGACGCTTGAAAGTGTAGTTATGGAGGTTCTATAATTACACTTAACCTATTATTACATTTTCTAACATGACATCTGCACCAAGTGCCATCATAGATAAAGTGTCACCAAAATATATTTTTGGTCACATTTTAAGGTGTCATAACAGGCCATTTTCTTAGTAGTGATTCTCTTTAATTAATAAATTTGTCATAGAAAAAATAAGGGATAATAAAAAAATCACCCTTGTCTTCTTTCCATGTCAAGCCAGATTAACGTTAAATTTGCGACCATCCTATTAAGATTTTTTTTTTAATTGGATAAGATTGCATATATAGTTTCTTTAATTTGGGTATTAAGATCGTCCACATTAGAATTTAAAGAGGCAGGTAGTTTGAGATATAGTGCGTCTCAACTTTAAAAATAGTCATTTTTTGTAAAGATAAAAAGGATCCACAACTATCATGATATGTAAAAACTACCAATTGTTTCTAAAATATCATTCGTTACACAAATACACATAATATGTATGAGGAATGGTTCCGATGAAAATCCTCATATATGGTGAAATCGTAAATTGATTTGTAGGTATTGATTTAATGTATTTTATAGCTGATATTTATCTAAAGAGGCCAGGGAAATTTTTATTCAGTTCGAATTCTGAAGTAAGCGAAAATTTTACTAATTTTTTAAATATCATTATTCAATACTATATACTGCCTTCTTCATTAATCTCACATCTCATACAAATAACAATCTCACTATATGAAACTAATAATCCCAAATAAATGAACACAAATATGCATAAACATAAACCCAAATATGCATAACGTTGATAGAAATATGCATGAGAAAATATCACTATGTAAACCTTTTGGTGTCTCTCGTTGTCGAATAATGTCATGCATATTTGTGTGTAACGTTATTAATATTTATGTTTTCCTTAATGCATATTCGTGTTCAACTATATGCATAATGATATGAGATACCGTCAGGTAGCTCTCGCCGCTGGTCATTTGACGAATCATACTTTTTCAGATGGGTTTCATACTAATACTTTCTCATGCATATTTCTATCCAGCGTCATGCATATTTATATATGTTTACCTTTATGCATATTTGTGTTCAATTATATGCATAATTTTGACGACGGTAGCGGAAAAAAAAAATTCGGTATAAAAAAATAATTAATAAAAAAATATTTTTTAATTTTTAAAATTTTTATTCTTATTTTACCCATGTGTGTATTTTGTCTTGAAAGCTCTTAGAAGGGATACGTTACGTGTCACTCTCCTAACGCACCACATACACACATTATGTGGTCCTTATTTAAAATCTATATATTATTATATAGGGGTGGATCTACATGATCCACTCCATACAGGGGCGGAGCTACCTTATAGGTTAGTGGGGCAATTGCCCCTCCTATTTTTTTTTTAGTATATGTATATATATATAATTATAAAAATATGTATATTTTTGCCCCACCAAAAATTAGAGGAAAAAGGGGCAATCAAGTGTGATTGGCAAATGGACTTAACAAAATTTGATTCCTTTTTTTTTTTTTTGTTATATACCTTATGGAGAGAGAAGATACAAATAAATAAATAAAAGATACTCCATGTAGGAAAGAGAAATTGTGGTTATCTTTTTCCACAATTTTCCTTTTATCAAAAGAAAATATGAAATGGTATTTTCTTCTTATAAATTGCCGTATTTTCACTCTAGGTTATGTTCTGTCTCTGTCTGTCTTCTACTGTAATAAAAACGAAAATAAAAAATATTCATCAACAAGTTGAGAATTTTTTTCATCTTCACAATCGATTTTTCAACTTGAGGATTACAAGGTATACAAAATCAACTACTTTAAATACTTTTTTTTATTATTATTACATAGTATTGTTAATTTTTTTAATTAATTTATCATCAAATAGGAATGGACAGATTTATTATCAGAAAATCATCAAATACGAATGAAGAGGCAAGTCAAAGAGAAAAAGCTCCTCAAGAATAAGTTCCCGCCACTGAACAGTGGAAAGAGCTTTTTATGCCATGAAGATTGTCAAAAGCCGGCTTCGAAATCGAATGGGTGATCGTTGGATGAATGATTGTTTAGTTACTTATATTGAGAAAGAAATTTTTGAGACAATTGACAATGAGCTGATATTACGTTGCTTTCAGAATATGAGTAATTGTAGGGAATTATTTAAAAATATTTTAGCATTATATAATTTTTGTAAAAATTATTAATTTTTTTTTTATCATGTTTTGCCCTCCCTATCTTTAGGGGCCTGGCTCCGCCCCTGACTCCATATATATAGAGGAGCGCTTTAATGAGATCCTCTATATATAGTGTGTGTGTGTGTGTGTGTAATGTAATGAGATCCTCTATATCCTCTATATATATATATACAATATATATATATACTAGAACCGCACTCTATATATATGTGTACGGGCCGGGGGTATTTCGCGCGTGTGTGTGTAATGTTTTTATCATGAATTGCAAAAATTTTGTTTTGGAGATCAAGATTAGGCTTTGGTCTTGGAATAGGATTTTTCAGATTGTTGATGATAGGATGGACTTGGAAGAGTGGTGTTCCAATGACCTGATTTGTAAACTCCTTTAAGGCTTCTGCCTTGGTACTTCTGGTACCACTTTATTTATTTAATTCTACTTTTTCTGATAAAAAAAAAAATGTTAGTGAGAGGATTAAGAACTTACCTCCGCAACCAACTATCTATTTCTTTGATATTGCTATACTTTTGATATAATGTGATGCAATATATAGCCGAATAGATTGATAGCTTGCCTAATTGTTTTGATTGACTTTTGATATATTGTGATGCATATTTATAGCTTACTTAATTGCTTTGGTGAGTTATAGGCTTACTCTATAGGTTATTAGGATAGCTTATAGGCTTACTGCATAGGTTATAAGGATAAAATACAATTAACAAAAATGTTACATGTATACTCATTTTAATCTGTTAAGTATTTCCTTCGTCCCAATAGAATAATCTTGTTTTTTTTTTTTGGCACAGAGATTAAAAAATTTGCTTTTTAAGTGTAAAACTGTGTAAATATGTGTGGAATCATATTACTTGTAGTATAAAATCATTACCAAAAATAGAAATATGACTATTCTAATGAGACATCCCGAAAAGGAAAACAAGACTATTAAAATGGGACGGAGGGAGTATTATATTAACGTAGGCATAATCATTAATATATATATCTCTGTATGTGTGTGTGTGTATGTGGGGAGTGGATCACGTAGATCTCACCCCTTATAATAATGAGATCCCCTATTTTTAATGAGACCTGAGACACGATCTCGTGTATTTATTTCATCAATCCTATGACTGATATTGTATCTAAAGAGAGATTTTTTTTTCTCGGGATTCGAATCCTGGAGGGAGCGAAATATTTTAAATTTCGTTATTCGTCAGTATATACTACATTGTTCATCGGTATATACTGCCTTGTTCATCAGTTTATATGTTTTATTCATTACCAAATTTTTAAATTTCGTTATTCATCAGTATATACTGTCTTGTGACCCTTGTTCATTAGTATATATATCTTATTCATTGTACTCAATGTCTCACGAAAAATAGGGGGTCTCACTGGAGCGCGCCTGTATATATATATATATATATATATATATATATATATATATATATGGTGTGGTTCTAGAGAGAACTACATTATTTGTGAGAACGTGAGAACCATCAAATATAATGCATCCACGGTAAAAATTAATGCATTCGCTGTTAAAATTAATGCACTAAAAAAAATAACAATAAAAATTGCTTCATTCAGGATTCGAACCCAGGATCTGCATTCATCCAACAAGATGATGCATCCACCATAGATCTTGATGATCGAATGGCTGAAAATGGTTCTTCGTTCTTCTTTTATTTAGTGGTTATTTCTTGAACCTCACCCTATATATATGTGTGTGTGTGTGTGTGGAGTGGATCGCGTAGATCCCACCCTTTATAATAGTATATAGATCTTAACTAATGATCACATCATATGTGTATGTGGCGCGCTAGGAAAGTGACATGTGAAGGATGTCTTTCAAGGCAAAATACACACAGGGGTAAAACAGGAATAAAAAAATTAGAAATTAATATATATATATATATTTATTTTTTACCAAAAATTCTTTTTTTTTTTTTCCCGTGGTCGTCGACAAAATTATGCATGTAATTGAACGTCAATATGCATAAAGGTAAACACAAATATGCATGACGCTGGATAGAAATATGCATGAGAAAGTATCAGTATGTGACCCATCTGAAAAAGTATGATCCGTCAAATGACCAGCGGCGAGAACTACCTAATGGTGTCGCATAGTACTATGCATATAGTTCAACACGAATATGCATAAGGAAAAATATAAATATGCACAACGTTACATATAAATATGCATAACATTATTCGACAGCGAGAGACACACCAGAGGGTTTGCATATTGATACTTTCTCATGCATATTTTTATTCAATGTTATACATATTTGAGTTTATGTTTATGCATATTAATGTTCAATTATATGCATAATTTTGACGACGGCCACGAAAAAAAAATGAATTCTCGGTTAAAAAAATTATAATTTTTGAAATGACTATTTTACCCCTTTGTATTTTTTTTCCTTTGAAGGCTTTAGAAGGTCTTGGAAGGCTGCTGACACGTGGCGCGCTCCTAGTGAGCTATGTGGCCCCATTGTGTGGTCCAAATTTGGACCTATATATACTATGAGATGAGTGGATACTATAAGATCTCACCCCATATATATATATATATATATATATAGGGGTGGGCTACCGTGAGAGCACATCTTAAAATAAGAAATAAGAGCAATTTTTAATGTATGAATTTTATGTAGAACACGTATGAATTCGCTGTATAAAGGTATGAATTGTGAAAAATAAATTTTTGCTACCTTTGGGATTCGAACTCAGGACCATAAATCCATCCAACAGGATTATGAATCAACCGTAGATCTTGATGATCTAAGGGCTGAAAATGATTCTTATTTTATATCTTAAAAAATGCTCTTATTTTAGCCCTTCCCTATATATATATATATATATATATAGGGTGTGGTTCTAGAGAGAACTACATTATTTGTGAGAACGTGAGAACCATCAAATCTAATGCATTCACTATAAAATTAATGCACTCAAAAAAATAAAAAAAATTGCTCCCTTCAGGATTCAAACCCAGGATCTGCATTCATCCAACAAGATGATACATCCACCGTAGATCTTGATAATCGAATGGATGAAAATGGTTCTCCGTTCTTTTTTTATTTATGGTTCTTTCTTGAACCTCTCCCTATACATATATATAGCTTTATTAGTAAAGGACAAGTAAGAACCACATCTTTTCCTGAGAACTGAGAATTGTGAACAAAGATATAAAATACACGAATAAGACATGGTCAAATCGTGAATAATTAAATATAACACATAAACATGATCCGACCATCTTTTGTTCATGTATCTCATGTATTATAATTTTCCACAATCTGGCTATCTTTTATTTATGTATTTTATATATTCATGTATAATTCTCAGTTCTCACGAAAAGATATGATTCTCATCGGGACCTAACCCTAATTTTACTTATGAAATTATTTGTATAAATTTCTTTTTATTTTATCTAAAATTACAAAGCAAGCTTGCATTTATAAATTCTTCATAATAACTATAAAGATGAAAAAGTTGAAAATCATGATATATAAAATTTTATTTGCTAATTAAAAATAAGTACATTTTTTCGATTGTCAATCTAATTATTCTATGTCTAAAAATGAATTCAAATTCCTTCAAATTTCACTAAATATTTTAAAAAATAATCTAATATTATTCTAACGAAAAATCGGGGTGTTATAATGCCTGACAAAGAGAAAAGAGTCATGTGACTCTAGGCAGGAGGAGACCCACCCAAAAACACAACGACATTGATGGATAAAACTACAAGAAGATACTCTCTAGAAGAACATAACAAAAGTGAGTACAACTACAGGAGGACCACTATCAACCAATAATGGTCTATTATCTCAACCACCGACCTCTACCAAAAACATTATCGGCTAACGACATGTGAAAGCACTGAAAATTTGTTTGGCACCTTGCAATCATGACCGGCAAACAAAGATGTTTTCAAAATCACAATGAGCTAGTTATGAAGGAGGATTTGAGGCCAATAATTCAAGAGGGATAGAAGGTTTAAGACCTCTATAAAAGGAGAATTTTAGAAAAGAGAAGGACATTTGAAAACATCTACACTTTGAAAACAACACTCCCTTCCCTCTCCAAAAATCTATCTTTGTAATATTTTCGATTTTCTTATTTCAGTTATGAGTTTCTATGTACATAATAGATCTAGCTATTATTAGTAGCTAAATAAGTTAGCCTCCTCCCAATGATAGAGATACTTATGTACTTAATTGTATTTATAATTCCTCAATAAACATTTGGGCTTTTGTCCAATTATCCGATTAAATTACTATACTTTTCGTTTTCAGCCAAAGTTTAATGCTTTGAGGCTAAGAACTCTTAGAGAATATAATCGCGTAATCATTTGTTGCGAGAGTGTGGTTAGACTTGGTCTGTAAAATAAAGGTGATATTAGTTTGGCTAAATGAGAAAGTATTGCAAGCATCTCTTACGAGTGCATGGTTAAACGAGGTCCAAGGTGTAGGACAATTTGTAAAACGCAATAAAGCAAAATTCGGAGGCAATTCGACTAAAGGGATGGAGTTGATCAATGTTTAGTTATAATAAAAAATACACAGAAGCATGTTAGACCTAATTGTAATTCTTTCCAAAAAAATAAAAGAAGATAAAATTTTAGAGAAATACACGTATGAATAATTTGGTTTTATACAATTGAAAATGGAATAATTGTCACCATATAATGGAGCGCACGAGAGACCACCTGATTGTATAAATACAATAAGATTTAAGCCTGAATGTGAAGCGTACCTTTAAACCGAACCCCAATTATTTAGGCAGCCACCAATATTCCAATTGAATTAATGAGTAGGGCGGCCGTGCCAAAGTTGAGCATAGGCTTTATTATCTTGTTTCTTTTTATTCCAAGCTCCACGAATCAAGATTTTACTACTATTAATTCAACTTTCTGTTTATCATATAATAATTCTAATAGTTTAATAACACTAGATCAAGACAAATGCGTAGCTGGTTTTCTATATAATTAAGAAAAGAAAACCTCGATTAATTTAGTCACAAAAGGAATTAACATGGAAGCTGAGATTGATGCGAACATCATATTCAGCGAGATAAATTAATACTCAAAGGTTACGTGAAAGTTGATTTATAATAAAGATAGGTTCGTTAATTTTCTCAAGAAAAAGAAAAAAGAAAAAGATAGGTTTGATAATTTTTTTTTCTCCTTTTTTTTTGGCTTAAAAGAGGATTAATAGTGGTTCCTTATTTATCTCTAGTGACTCGAACTTCCGATCTATTGATTAAAGGGGAAGCGTCTTACCAACTAAGCTACATTTTGTTGTTAACATAAGTTTCTTAGTTGTTATGAATTTATTATGAAAAGTAAGAAAACACCCTATAAAATTGATTGTTTAATTTGTCTCTATGAATTGGTTATCTAGTTTATCTCTAAGAAACTACTTCTAGGACACTACCAAGCCAAAGGTTTCACTCTATATTTTCAGATACAATTACATGAATATTAATACTACTATATATGATATATGTATGATTAAAAAAATCCTAATTAAATCTTTAATATGAGTGAGTCCAAACTAATATATCAGATCCAAAAAGTTTATTATTCGCATGATCGATTTCACAATATTTTTCAGGTTTCATAACTGGAGAGTCATGAAGTGAAAGTAATATGAAACCGAATATCATTAATCCATGTCGTGAGTCAAAGAATAGGAATCATGAATCCAAATCTAGTTTAGATCAAATTTGAAATTCCACCTGAAAGAAGAGGATCCACACATAATTTTGATATACACTAAGTGGTGGGACCGACATTATCAACATTTTTTTTTTCTGAGCACCACGCTATCTATAGTTGTCATTTTCATATATATATTTGATTTTTATTTATTTATTTATTTATTTTTTAGTTGAGCAAAATGTAGTGAAATTCATACTCTGATGATTCACTTTTATAAAAACAAAAACAAAAATAAAAATAAAAAAAAGTTTATCTATACGAGTATATTAAAAAGCCAAATTCAATTTGAAATTAATTTCAAACTAAAATTAAAGGCAATTTTGTAAATAAAATAAAATTGAAGGATTCTTTGTATAGTGACAAATTTTACAAATAACATAAATTGTAAGATTATTTATATGCTCCTTTTATCTCTATTATTTGTATTCATGAAAATATATGCATTAATTTATGAATTAAACAAAATCAAATATATATGAAAATGGTAAATATAAATATACCATATGAAAAATATTTGTAAATGTATAATATCATGTATCTATATCTATAAATATATATATATATATTTCCTCTAGATGGATATTTTTTTTCTTTTTAATAAAATTTCTATTTCAACTATATATATATATATATATATATATATATATATATATATATATATATATATATATATATATATATAGGGAGAAGATCAAATGAGAATGGACAAATGTGGTGAGAATGGAGAATAATTGCATAAGCTAGTATATATGTTGCATAAAATGCTTGTGATTTGCATAAGCTGCTTGTAATGACTGCATAATGAAATTCAATTAATTAGATAAAATTTTCGCTCCTTCCAGGATTCGAATATAGGTAAAAAGATTATGTAGTATTATACTACAATTTATACAACACTATATACTAGTTCATACAATCATTCTCATTTCTCACGAAAGATAGCATTCTCAGTATAAGTGTGTAACCCATCCCTATATGTATATATATCTAAAATCAGTTACGACTTTATGAAAAAGTAATTGAGCCCATTTGTAAATTTTCATTTTTTTTGAAAATCAATTTATGAAAATTAAACCTTTTATTTTTGTTAATGTACTACTCTCTTTCTCCTTTTTTTTCAGTAAAAATTATGAATGTTGTATAAAATTAAATATTTGAAAACTTATAATGATAATAACCAACTTTTGAAATAGTCATATTGAGTAATGAAATTCAATATTTGGTCATCCCATCTTAAAAACACAAAATTCGGCCACTTTTTGTAGTTTCATACTGTACTGCCCTTAATATGGGCGGACTGGATCGAGTTGGGCGCGGGTTCAGGTGGTACTTTTGACACTAATATTATAATTTGTGCCAAAAGTATTAACAGAAAGCAAAACAAAAAAAAAATACTAAGTAATTTAGTACTTTTAACACTAATGTTATAATTTGTGCCAAAAGTACCAAATTACTTAGAATAAATGAAAATATTAGTGCCAAAAGTACTAATGAAAATACAAAATACTCCCTCCGTCCACCAATTAAAGGCCTATATGAAAAAACACGGATTTTAAGAAAAAATGTATTTTTATTAGTTGAGTGGAGAAAGGGTCCCACTTTTTTGTAAAGAATCTTTGACTTTTTTGATTAAATAATGAATAAAAACTTACCAAAAATAGGTAGGTCTTGTTTTTGTGGACGGACCAAAAAGGCAAGTAGGCCTTGAATTGATGGACGGATGGAGTAATAAATAATAAAAAAATAATAATAATTTGGTATTTTGACACAAATTATAACATAAGTGCTAAAAGTAGGGCTGGCAATTTTCGACACGACACGAAAACACGACACGAAACCGCACGAAATTAATGGGTTAGTAACACGCACGATAAGGTTCGGGTCCTTATCGGGTCGACCTGATAAGGACCTGATAATTTCGGGTCGGGTTGGGTTGGGTTCGGGTCGGATTCAGGTAACCCGATAGTGATATTATTATTTTTATTAAATATTTATTTTAATTTTTAAATTTTCGATTTCTTAGTTTAGCCCTTAGGGTTTCATTCATTTCAAATTTCAATCAATTATTTGCACTAGAGATTGGTTGTTTGGAGAAAAAGGTATGAGTTTTTTGTGTTATTAATGTTAACATTTTATATTATTGATATATATTTAATATTAATTCATATTTTTTTCGTTCAAAGCCTTCAAAAGCGAAGTACCAGCATCTAAGTTAGCCGAAGACTTTCTACATGGCGATGATGAACCTCAAACCGAATCTTCTTTGGTCTCCACTATTGATGTTGCATGAAGGCTGTCACTTAGTCTAGTTATGTTTTGATTTGTTAAGCTCACTTGGATTATGTTGTAGTTATGTTAGGAATTGACGACTCTTGGTTGATGCATTGTTATTTTCATTTGAGCTTATTATATTTTGTTAAGCTTATTGGTTTAATGCTTTATATTGATTGGTTTTTTAGTTTGGCATATGTTGAATTGTTGATTTATTGGATATGTTGATTGTTGAGCATATGTGATGAATTTTGTATTTTTTTATATTATTATTCATGTGAATGAATCAAATCAAATTTGTGTTGTTATCAGGTAGTAATCAGATCGTGTCGCTATCGTGTTGTGTCAACCCGATTCAAATCGGGTTGTTATCAGGTCGTAATCAGATCGTGTCGCTATCGGGTCGTGTCAATCCGATTCAAATCGGGTTGTTATCGGGTTCGTGTCGGGTTCGGGTTGGGTTCGGGTTTAGGTGTATCAGGTTGGGTTCGGGTTGGGTTCTAGCATTCCCTTATCAGGTCGGGTTCGGGTTTGGCCTTATCAGGTCGGGTTGATATCAGGTCGACCCGATAGCGATCCGACCCGCACGATTTGCCAGCCCTAGCTAAAAGTATCACCCGAACTCGCGCTCAATCCAATCCATTCCCCTCAAATTAAGGGCAATACAATTCGAAATTACAAAAAGTAGAAAAAAAAATTAGATTGTGAGTCAAATATTGAGTTTCAATCCCCAATATGTTTACTTATTATTTTAACTATATCTATTAGAGCATCCACAATGCTTGCACCCATAGTGGGTGCAATACCATGGGTCCCACTTTTATTGCACCCACTCCCACAATGGTATTGCACCCACCCGGGTGCAATAGATTTTAATTTCATTTTCTCTTTACTTTTATTCATTTTTCAATTTAAATTAAACAACTTCAATTTTAACAACATAAAATTCATTCAATTAAAAATCCAAACATTACAAATAAAATTAAAAAAAAACAACAAATATTTAAAACATCCAATTTTCGAATAATTTAAAGCCGTCGAACTACGGGTCAACCGGACCAAAGCGTGCCCATATATGCTCAACCAAATCGTCGCGGAGGCGAGCATGCAATCGTGCATCCTTCAAGCTTGCATTCCGTGCCAAATAGGCGGCGAACTCCGGTGGTGCTCCGGAATTGAATTGTGTTTGAGAAGAAGAATTATTGTTGGAAGAATTGGTGGATGAAGACATTTTTTAGGAGTTGAAGAGAATTGTTGGATGAATTGTGTTTGTGATTGAAGGGGATATATATAGGTGAAAAAGAAAAGAAAAAAAAAATAAAAAAAAATAAAAAAATTCGGCCGAAGACCGTTGAGCAACGGTCTTTTGACCGTTAAAATTAAATTTTTTTTTTTTTTTAATTTCGGAAAGGGGCGCGTGTTTACACGCCCCCTCCTTCGCTCCCACATTCGACGAGTGCGAGCGCTCGCCTCCCCTCCATCGCACCCGGGAGCAACAACGGTGGTGGGTGCGATAGGCCGGGTTCGATCCGGCCATCGCACCCACCAGTGGATGCTCTTATTGTGCATCGTATTTAACTACAACGCTCAAATAATTTAAAATTGTTTTCTTAATTAGTTGGTCTAGAACTAGAACTAGAACTACTTCGCGAGCCATATACATATTGTTTCCGTTTGCGACTTTTGCCTACGCATAATACACCTTCCTTTTTCTTATTTAAGCAAAAATCGTGGAGTTTTCATGTTTATCAAACTACGAGATGGATAGCTACAATCCGGAAGCATAATCGCATCTTTCATCGACTTCTCGAAATGACTCTATATTCTTCCACATACCTAACCTATCAATATTGAGGTTGAAATAACATCGTTAAACTAATAATCGTGCATACATTGCTATTCTAGTTCACATAATTTCTATCTCACTGCACACAATTTTTTCGATTACTGAAAATACTTGAGCATGTCTATTTCGTTGCAAATTGAAAAAATAATATGATTACAATAATTTGTAAAACATGTCAGAAAACAATAATCAAGTCAAAATTCGTTATTTTTGTAAAGAATTAATGTGTTGAAACAATTAAAACATAAGAAAAGTGAAGAAAGCAGGGGTTGGATTTGGTCGACCAATTTAGCCCTTTTGGATGATTCCGCCCTTTCTCAGCCGTATTGGGTGGGTTGGGCCCATCGTCTAAGTTGATTTCACGTGGAAATGTGTACCTTTTATTTGGTGTCGACATATCATTTGTTTGCTCAATATTTGCCAACATATATTTTAATGCGTTACATATTGTTATATGCTATAGTTGTCTCTTGTCCTTTATGTTGGTACCAAAATTTATTTGGTTTGATAATGCATTTTAATGGTTGTGGGCCCTCAAAACCAATTGGGTCATTTCGACCAATTCACCATTTCTTGAATGTAGGTCACAAAAATTAAAGTTTATCTGAGGGATTTCATAGAAATTAAATGTGTGGCAAATAATGTGGTGTAGGGTTACAGCAAACATTCATATCCTTTAAATCTCATGAAATTGTTATACTCCAATGTGTATTATAATTAATTATTTCGTATCATGTGAATGTTATAATAAAGGATCCAAGCCACTCAATGACTCTCATTTAGATTTTGGATTCAATCTCATTTTTGTGTACGATATAGTTTTTTACCTTTGTATGAGTAATGATTCTGTCTGCGTGCAATTATTTTTCTATTTTTGTGTAGTCTAGAGGTCTCGCTTGCGTGTGGTGTGGTTTTCCACCTTTGTGTGGTTAGTGGATTAGTGGTCTCGTTTGCCTGCGTGCGATTATTTTTTCATCTTTGTGTGGTGTAGAGGTCTATTCGTCTGCGTGTGGTGTAGTTTATCCATATTTGTGTGGGTAATGGTTTCATCTGCATGCGATTATTTTTTCTTCTTTATATAATGTAAAGGTCGTGTTTGCATATGAATAACTTATTTAGTTATATTATAGATATTTTTTTGTAACCAGACAAAAATGCAATTAAATGATACGAGAAGTGGTAGCTTGTTCAACGAATGATCGCTAACAATTCTTCCAATAACTCCTCATCAATTTGTTAATACCCATTATGTATCATACAAATGATTCAATATACCACCTCGAAGGTGGGTGGCATATATAATATATTTTTTTTCTTTTAAATTACTAGAGTCATTTAATATATAATCAAATCAGTAACTCGTACGCATACGAAATTTCTGCATAACAACCGAGGCAGCAGAAGCAGCCAACAGCCCAACCCCCTAACACCTCCATAACAGCACACCCACGCTTCAACCATACCCAGAAAACATTCCCCCCAAGTGCTCGACAAAACGACCCACTGAAGGAAGGACAACAACCACCCGACCGAGGCAGCAGAACCTTCGAACAGACCCACAACAGCAACAGCAAACGCGCAGCTAATGGAGGGAGAGTGGAGAGAGGTGAGAAGGAAAGGGTCGGGCCCTTCTCGGCACGAGAGTTTTCCGGCAAGACAGAAGTTCCATCCAAACCCTCGGATATCAAAAACTTCTCATTGGAGAGTTGTTACAGGAAGAAGCTCCGGAACAGTTCGAGCCCCGGCGACAGGAGCGAAGTATGGAGTGGTCACCTTCTTCTTCCATAATATCCCCGAGGAGTGCAGTGTCGATTTCTTGATGCGAAAATTTGGTACGGTAAAGAAACCGATCGACGTCTACTGCCCTACAAAACGTGACAAAAAAGGTAATCCTTTTGGGTTCGTTCGGTTTGACAATGTAGATGAGGAAGAGGTCTTATTGGAAGACCTCAACAATCTTTGGATTGGAAGTTTTAAAATTAGAGTGTATAAACTTAGATTCCAAAGAACAAGACAGAGGGTCGATCGATTGGAAACAGAGAAGAAAATGCCGAACCAATCGTCACAAGAACTGACCAAAGTAACTCATGACAATAAGAGGAAAGTGGGGGTTTCTTTCCTTCAAGTTCTGTCAGGGAAGAAAGCTGAAATACCGCCGATGGATGAAGTATTTCAGTTTGAAGTCTTGGAAGAGAAGAAGGAATGGCTCGCGGGCACCTTCACAGGTATCATTAAAAATGATTTTGCATGGGAAGAAGTAAAAGAGGAAATTAATAGTGAATGCAGTGGACTACTTAAAGTCACAACGATGGGAGGAAATCTAGTGCTTATTCAGAGTCTCGGTGAGAAAACAGTTGAAGAGACGATTCAGGATCTTCAGGAGTGGAACAAGTTTTGGTTCCAATGGTGTAGACCGTGGAGCTACGTTGACGTTCAACATCAACGGATTATCTGGACTAGGTGGCTCGGGGTTCCACTCCAAGCATGGAATACAAGATTCTTCAATGTGGCGGCTGCAAAAATGGGATTGGTTCTTAAAATCGATGATAGTACAAGGAAGAGAGAAAGATTGGATGAAGCTTTCATCCAAATCTCGACGGGACTTAGCTCCATTGATAGAATCATGTCCTGCCGGGTTGATGGAGCAGAATTCAAGATCAGAATCGAGGAAGTGCAGGTCAAATTAGATGAACATGAGAAGGTAAACGACTGTGAAGAGGAATCAGACACGGATTGGTCATGGGACAGCACATCTCTACTCCCGGCGGATGCGGTCATTGAGAATTCTCCGGCAACGACAACATCAGAATTTCAAAAATCCGAGTCCGTTAATCATGACGGAGCCGTGCCAAATCTCGAGGATGATCTGGTTGTTCCGGAGACTTGCGAGGTCTTCAATTACTGCGAGGCGGCTGCATCTCAACCGAGACACTTTTCGCCACCCACAAGTGAAAATGCTTTCGGCTGTGCATTAAATTTAAAATTGGACGATTTATTGGGTCAAAGTGGCGAGGGAGGAAATTTTATCCTTTCTGGCGGCCCAAACCAATTAACAGGAGTGAGCCCATCCTCAGGGACAAGCCCAGACACTGCTGTCCCAGTAGCTAATGTACAGATCGCTGCTGCCCCAGATGATACTTTTTCAATAGAGGAACAAGGTACAGAATTCGCAATTATCTCACAATATCAGGAAGAAGAGAGATATGGAGATCCACAAGAGGTGGAAGAAACAACCAAAGCTCTCCCGAATTCACAAATCAGAGAAATAGAGACCTTGGGGCAAATGTCCTCGAGAAAATAGAAGTCAAGTGTTCAAACAAATTTACAAGAAAAGGAGGAAAAACAAGAAAAAGATCAAAGGAGCAAACTTTCAAGGCTCATAAAGAAAAAAGATTTGACGAAGAAAGGGGAGGCTGGCGCAGGGCCAATAGCTCCAAAAAAAGTTTCAAAAGTCCAGACCAAAAAGGAAGAAAAGAGGAAGTGGGGAAATTTCATTGCCCAAATGGAAGCCGAGGCTGAACCTGAGAAGAGTGACACTGTTGTTGAGAAGCAGACGATGGACAATTCAACAACGGAGGACAGTTTGGAGAAGAAAATTGTAGGGGACCCGACGGAAGGGAAAAAAATTTGGGATCTTGGAAAAGAATTGGGGCTCAAGAGCAACGTTCGAGATGAAGAAATGGCAACAATTATCAACGATTATTCAATACAAATCGGAAGTAACTTGAAGCTGGGAGAATTGCAAACAGGTAACCCATGATTTTAGTTTCCTACAATATTAGAGGCTTGGGGAATGTTATCAAACAAAAAGAAATTGGTGAAATCATTAGAAAACAAAATGTGGATATATGCTGTGTACAGGAAACAAAAATGGAACTTTTTCAAAAATCAGTATGCAAATCGTGGTGGGGACAAAATGATACAGAACTTGTGACAAGAAATTCAGTGGGAAGGTCAGGAGGGATTTTAACTGTCTGGAATAAAGACAAGTTTGTGGCTTCGAGCAGCTGGGATTTACTGGGAGCGGTGGTGGTTACTGGATGGTGGAAACCGGGTAATGTTTTGTGTTGCTTTGTTAACGTTTATGCACCAACTGATTCTCAGGAGAAAAGGATGTTATGGGATAAGCTCAACTTGATTGTGAAGCAAAATAAAGACGCGTGCGTATGCATTCTGGGAGATTTTAATGCGGTGAGGAACTCGGTTGAAAGAGCAGGTCGCGGCCATAGCCATGGGACGGGGGATGCAAGATGCTTTGATTCTTTCATTCGAGACTGTGGACTGATCGAAATCAGAACCCAGGGCAGAAAGTTCACCTGGTATCAGACCAATGGGGGTTGCAAAAGCAAGCTGGATAGATTCTTGGTTAACAATCAATGGATTAGTACTTGGCCGGCGACTTTTGGAAGAGGATTGCAAAGAACTTTCTCAGATCACTGCCCGATTTTACTTAATACAAAGATGATGGATTGGGGGCCTAAACCATTCAGATTTGTCAATGCTTGGATTTCACACCCTCAGTTCTCTTCTCTGGTTCAGGAGAAGTGGGAAGGTTCAAGGATCCAGGGTTGGAGTTGCTTTGTATTTAAAGAAAAATTGAAAAAATTAAAGGACGATCTGAAAGACTGGAATAGATCGACCTTCGGAGATATTGAGCAGAAGATTGATGCTTTTAAAAAAGAACTCTCCGAATTAGATGGTCAAGATGATCTTCGCGGATTGGAAGAGAGGGAAGTGGTTAGAAGGAATGAAGTCAGAGCCCATCTTATCATCCAGTCAAGGAATAGAGTGGAACTTCTCCAACAGAAATCAAAGGCCCGGTGGCTCAAAGAAGGCGACGTTAACTCTAGCTTCTACCATAGAGCTATCGTTGGCAGGAGGAAAAAGAACGAGATGGCTGGACTGAAGGTTGGAAGTCAGTGGTTGGAGGAGCCGGACTGTATCAAGTTGGCTGTGAAGACCCACTTCGAAAGTTTCTATAGGAAGAGAAGCAGAGTCTTACCGGTCTTGCCTCAGAACTTCACGGCGAAAAAGCTTTCGGAAGAGGATAGAAGTTGGTTGACCAGACCATTTTCAGAAAAGGAGATTAAAGAGGCAATCTGGAGTTGTGAGGGCAATAAAAGTCCAGGCCCCGATGGATTCAACCTTTGTTTTTGGAAGGCTTCTTGGGAAATTATTAAGACGGACTTCATGAAGGTTATGCAGGAGTTTTATGTCAACGGGAAAGTTCCTCGAGGTTGCAATACCTCTTTCATCGTGCTCATACCGAAAAAAGAGGAGGCATGCAACCTGGACGAATTCCGACCTATCTCGCTTATCTGCAGTCTTTACAAGGTGATCACTAAGATATTGGCCGGGAGGATCAGAACGGTTATTGATTCAATTATCTCAGAAAATCAATCAGCTTTCATCAGCAATCGGAACATCCTCGATGGAGTTGTCATCCTTAACGAAGCGGTTGCAGAAGCGAAAAGAAGCAATAGAGGAAGAGTGATCTTCAAAATCGACTTTGCCAAGGCGTATGACTCTGTTGAATGGGACTTTATTGATGCCATGCTTGAGAGTTTTAACTTCAACTCCACATGGAGAAAGTGGATTAACGGTTGTCTCTCCTCAGCAACAGCAAACGTTCTCGTCAACGGATCACCTTCGGGTGAATTCCGTCTTGAAAGAGGTCTCCGGCAGGGCGACCCTCTTTCACCGTTTATTTTTCTCATTGTCGCGGAAGGGCTCCATTCTTTGATCGATAGAGCGGTGGGAAGACAAATGATTAGACCAGCGGAGATTGGTAAGGACAAAATCAAAGTGTCACACCTCCAATACGCAGATGATACGATATTTCTTCTTGAGGATTCGGACGGCAATGCAGCTGCGATGAAATATCTTTTGATGCTGTTCCAGTTTCTATCAGGTCTTACGGTGAATTTCAAAAAGAGCAATTTGATTGGAGTCAAGATGGATAATGCCAAGATGGAACAAATGGCACAGATGCTTAACTGTAAAACGGCCACCTGCCCGTTCACTTACCTTGGGCAGAAAATTGGAGGAAAAAGAAGTAGAGTGGCGGATTGGAGCTTTCTTGAAGAGAAGATAAAGAAAAGAATCGAAAGCTGGAAGAAATCGAACCTCGCAATGGCAGGGCGCATTACCTTGATTAAGTTGGTACTGCAGGCTATCCCCATTTATCAACTCTCTTTTGATGTGATTCCTAAAACAATCGTTAGGAATATAAATTCCACGTGCGCTAAATTCTTGTGGGGGGGAAGAACAACAGATGGGGTGATAAATTGGGTGAAATGGACAGAACTCTGTGATAATGTGCAGGAAGGGGGTCTTGGCTTTAGAAATCTCGAGTGGTTTAACGAAGCGTTGGTGAAAAAATGGGTTTGGAGGTACCTCGCGGGGGGCGATCAACTATGGGTTAAGGTAGTGAGATCTTTATATGGGGATATCCGGTGGGGTGAGGAGGGTCTGGAACTTGGGGGAAACAGGGGGTGTAAAAAAGGATGGTGGGCGAGTACTATCGCTGGAGGAAGGGGACAGACGGGGACTTGGTTTGTGAGACATTTACAAAGAAAAGTTGGGAATGGAAAGGGAACAAAATTCTGGGAACATAGGTGGGTGGGGAGCAAACCTTTGAAACTTTCTTTTCCTAGACTTTACAACCTTTGTTCTCAAAAGGAAGCTTCCATTAGTGATATGGGTTCTTGGGTGGGGAACTCTTGGGAGTGGAATTGGAGGTGGAGGAGAGAACTTTTCAATAGAGAAGATCAGTTGGTGAATGATCTGTCCGCTGTTGTTGCCAATGTCAATCTTTGTGCAGGTGTGGACGACGGATGGAAATGGACTGCAGATAAAGAGGGAGTTTTTACCACGAGGACAGCTTATAAAATAATTAAGGAAATGAGATTGGAGGAGACAACAACATCAAGCCTCAAGGAGAGATATGCGAAAGCATGGAAGATTCGTGCTCCCCAAAAGGTGAAAGTCACAATGTGGAGAATCATGAGAAACCGACTGCCTACCTGTGATAACTTGGTGAAACGGAGGATCCCACTTGGAGAAGAGGAAGCTTTTTGTAATGCATGTTGCCAGAAGGAAGAATCAGCTCAACATATTTTCCTACGATGCCCGAAGACAGAAATGGTGTGGAACGAAATACAAAAATGGGTGGGAGTTGACTCAGTTCGAATCGACAATGTCGAAGCACACTTTGAAGCCTTCTCAAACCTTGGGACAAGGAAGATCAGTTCGAAGTTTCTCTCGGTACTTTGGGCGTGCACTACCTGGCTTATATGGAAAGGGAGGAATGAAAGCAGATTCGAGAGCAAGAATTGGGAGATGGATAAGATGTTAGGTGGTATTAAAGCTAGAATGTGGAGTTGGAGTAAAATCTTCGACCTGTTGGAGGGCGAAGCGAGTTTTCAGGATTGGATGACAAACTGTATTTCTCATCTCATTTTGTAACTTCTGGTACCTCTGGTACCTTCACTTTTACTAATAATATTATCTTTTTCTGACCAAAAAAAAAATACGAAATTTCTGCATCACACGAAAGTGGAAAAACAATCGCACGCAGACGGAACACTATCCACACGAAGGTGAGAATAGTAATCCACATAAAAATGGAAAAATTATCCGCACGCAAATGAGATTGAACCCAAGAGCTCTCAAAAAGGAGAATCGTTGGGTGCCTCGATTTTGCCACTTCAACTAAGCCTCGTCGGCATATAATATAAATTTTAATTATACTATACATTAATTTATTAATAGATTAATATATCATAATTTCACCCGGGATCATATATTAATATATTGAGTTACGTAGCAAAATTTCACTCTCTTGCTATATTTGATTTGTCATTTGTGTAATGTTGGATAAATTTAATACAACTAACCGAAACATAATATTAATCCATTTATACTATACACGACATTTGAAGTGAACATAACAAGTCTTACCTATGTACAATATGTAGTTAGTTGGGGTGTTTGGGCCAGTAAATTCAGTTCAAAATATTAGATTTGCTTCTATGACATAGCCTAGGGCATCCGTAGTGGGGGCCTCGGGCTTGTGTGCACGGGGCTCGATCGAGTCACTTCTCTGTTCCGAGTATGGACGGACGGCATTTGGATGGGCACGTGCATTGCACAGTCCAATCACATAATTTCCTGAAATAATAATACTAATAAAAATAAATAAACGGCCAAATGCACAGAACGATCGTAGTTATATTTTTTAATTATTGTAATATTTATTAATTATTGTCTTTTTAAAAATTAATGTAATATTTGATTTTAATTTTGATGAAATTTTTATTATTAAATTCAATATTTAAATTAATTGAAAAAAATATCAAAAATAATTATAAAATAAAAAAAATAAATTCAAGAGCCCGGGTGGAGGCTCTCTGACTACAGAGGTGATCTCTTAAATGGTGGGGACCACTTTTAAGAGCCTATATAGATTCTCCAGCATGAATGCTCTTACAGATTTTAGTTATTACTACTATAGTGTACGTATGTAGTGTCCTATATCTAATATATTTGCAGCCGAGTTGGAAATCATAACCATTGTTATGAAATAAATTAAGGGTATTTATTTCTTATGATTGATAAAATACATGAATAAATATTTTTATTTGTATTATTGATATTTCCCTACTTTTTTTTAGTGAAATACTCCCTCCGTCCCACGAATCTTGACACGTTTGGATTCGGCACGAGAATTAAGGAGTTGTAGATTAGTGTTTTAAGTGTGTAGTTTATAAAATATAAAAGTGATAAAGTAGAAGAGAGAAAGTAGTAAAAGTGATAAAGTAGAAGAGAGAGAGAGAGAGAGTAATAAAAGTGATAAAGTAGGAAAGAGAATGTAATAATTATTATCCAAAATGGAAACGTATCAAGATTCGTTGGACGGCCCAAAAAGAAAAACGTATCAAAATTCGTGGGACGGAAGAGTATGAATCAAGCAAAATTAATTCAAATATAGAAATTGTTAAGGGTCCTCACGAATTGAACTTATGTTGAATGTGTTGATTTTAATCAAACATTATAGGAAATTAGCAAAAAGAAAAGTGAAAATGAATCAAATAATTTTTGTTCGATTCTGTATTCGATTCGAATTTTTGACATTTGATTATAAAATTTTATTATTCGAATATGAATACAAATACTTTTTTTTTATTCGATAATATCAAATACGATTTGAGAATTACGATATTCAATTTGGTATTCGAAAATATTCGATATATATATATATATATATATAGGGGAGGGCTAGAATAAAAACACTCTTAAGTGTATAAAATATAAATGATTTTCAGCCCTTAGATCATCAAGATCTACGGTTGATTCGTAACCCTGTTGGATGAATTCGTGGTCCTGGGTTCGAATCCCAAAGGTAGCAAAAAATTATTTTTCACAATTCGTAACCATGTTTGATGAATTCGTAACCCTATTGGATAAAATTCGTACATTAAAAAACGTTTATATTTATATTTTAAGAAGTGTTTTTACCGTAGCCCTCCCATATATATATATATATATATATATATATATATAAAATATATATATATATTATTTATATTTTTTTAAAAAAATAGATATAAAGTAGAATAAACAAAAAAAGTATTTAGAATAAAAATAACAACAATTATAATAATCAAAGCTTTAAAAATACTTTGATTCCAAATGTAATTCAAACGAAAGTGTTTGAAATATTATTTTTGAATTTTTCACTATTAAAATTATGAATTAAATATATTCGATTCGAATTAAATAGTAGAAACGTTTGAATTAAATATTCGATTTATATTATTTAAAATATACTTATAAAAAAATGAAATGAATATTCGATTTGATTCGAGTATTCGGTGTACGAATAGTAAATAAAATTCAAAAAATATTCGAATATATAATTATTTTTATAATATGAATCAAATTTAATAATATTCGATTCGATTAAATTCGTTTTAGATCCCTATTCGAGTTACAATAATAAACTGTATTATATACTCCATGGAATCTAGGAAAAAGCCAACTAAATTGGGGCCGTCAAAAGCAGTGGGGTCATTTTGGCCTTCACCAATTTAGCATCTTTCTATGTAGGTCACAAAATTAAAGTTTTTCTGAGAAATTTCACAGAGATTAAATGTGTGGCAGATTCCTTCCTTAAAAAAAAGCAGTTGTTGTTGTAGGGTTACGGCCCAACATCATATCCTCCTATAAATCTCAAGAGAATTAAAATGTGGTTAACAAAGAGGTGGGAGATTTGGAGCAGGCAAGAGAGTAATTGTTTTACGCCTATGTGTATTGTGGAATATTATAATCTTATATATATATAGTAATAAAATGATAATATTATGTATGATATTCTCAAATTTCACCATTTCAAATTTTCTTAAATCTGCTTCATTCACAATAATTATCTTTAATTTACAATAATTTACCATACAAATTCGACATTATTTATATTAATTAATTATTACATTCCATACAAAGATTCATTCATCCTAGTAAATATAATTAATATAGTATGTATGTATATATATAATACTAATTTTACACATAATCTAAATTACTTAATTTTATCTCAACAAAAATTAGATTTACATGTATAATAAGAAAAAATTTCATAATTTATGCACGATAAATGATTTTAATTGAATGTTCGTAATCAAATGTATATTTGTATTAATTTTATGTTCCTCTAAAGAATATATTTTATGGCGCTAATTCTCCTGTGCGACCGTCGCACAGGTGTGCGACGGGTCGACCCAGCCCAAGCCCGCCCTCCTGATCCGGAACCCTGACCCGCGTGGGTTTGACCCATACTCATAATTATTACATTTGTTTATAATAATGGTTACTTTTAATAAACATAATATATACATTTGTTCATATAAATGTATATTGATATGTATAATATTTTATATTGAATGAAGGTAAATATTTATATTAATATAAGTATACATTTGTGCGACCAAATGTATATCTTATGCTTATTAAAAGTAAATACTCCTATTAGGGTTTAGTGTTCAGACTTAGGGTTTAGACCAAGGAATGCAAATGCTTGTTGAGCAAGCACCGCCTAAGCGACGGGGACGTCCTCCAAAAGGTATGGAACGTCCGCGCGTTCCACAGAATCAGGAAGATAGCATAAAAAGCCGCCTCAGAAATGCGGAGGAAATGGGTCAGAAGCCGATGGACTTCGTCATTGATCATAGCGGAAGTGCTAGTTTGCGTGTTATGAATAATATCGCCACAGGCCGTTGGTCGGACGAAATGGAGGTGGACGATTTTTTGAATGGTTTTTAAATCGCTTTTTGCTTTGTTTCCTGTTTGACGAGCTCCTTTCCGAGTCTCGTGCCTCTAGTCTGCATTACTGTGCTTTCAAAGGCTTTTTTCTTTTTCTTTTTATAAAAAACCTCAATTTAATAAATAAGGGTTTAGTGTTCACGCTTAGGGTTTAGTTTACAGGGTTTAGGGTTTACTTTATAGAATTTAGGGTTTAGAAAATATAATACTGTATATTAAATGAAGGAAAATACCTATATTTATATAAGTATACATTTGTGCGAACAAATGTATATTTCATGCTTATTAAAAGTAATAATTATTATAAACAAATGTAATAATTTAGGATTTAGGATTTCGGGTCTGGATTGCGGGCCAGGTCGGGCGCGGGCCGGGGCGGACCCGTCGCACACCGTGCGACGGTCGCACCCAAGACCAGCCCATTTTATGGATATTTTGCAATATATTATATTGTATGAATTTATGTATACAAAAAATATATTTCAACCATTAATTATTAATTCATTAACTAATTGCATTTATATATATACACGCACACACCCACTGGCTAGATTTTATCTAGTCCGAGGCAAATATTTTTATTTTTTTAAATTTTCAATAATTTTAGACATGTACATGTATATAAATTGTAAATGGATCTGGTCCTTAATTTACATGTATGTATAGTAAGGCACACTTTTAATAAATTGATTACTATTAAACAAACTCTTATTTTACGTGTAACAAAATGTTTCAACTTTTATTTTTATTCTTTATAAAATCACTCCATACATTTTATCTGTATAGTGAAGGGGAATATGTTTTTCACATCTAAAAATTTTATTTGTTCCAGTTTCGTCTATTACGAGAAAAATTAGAAATACTATAAAAAAAATAAAAAAATAAAATAATAATAATAATAATAATAATAATAATAATAATAATAATAATAATAATAATAATAATAATAATAATAATAATAATAATAATAATAATAATAATAATAATACAATTAAGTATGCATAAATAAAAAATTTAGCTAAATAAAGGTATAGGATATAATGTTAAGACATATTTAAAATCTTTAGTCATAAAAAATTACATATAATAATTTTTTTAAAACTAAAATAATTTTCTATTTTATATAAAAATATCTTAAAATGCAGTTAAGTGAGGCGAGAATTGGTAGCTCATTCAATGAACATTTATCTCTCAAAGTAACATAATGATCACTAACTAATTATCCAAAAACTAAATAAATAAATAAATAAAAACTAATCATCCAAAAAGTCCCCCCATTAATTGTTAGGATAATTAGAGTGTATAATACACTAATGACACCTTTATGTATTGTTTCATAATATATGACTTCATAAAGTAAATATCCATTATATATCATACAAATGATTCTAGATACCACCTATAAGATGGGATATATAATACAAATTCTAATTATATTACACATTAATTTATTATTAGACTAAACTACCATAATTCCTCGTGATCATATATTAATATATTATCTTACGTAGCAAAATTTCACTCTCTTTCTATATTTAATTTGTGTAATATTGAATAGTTTTAATACAGCTAACCGAAATATAAGTGTTAATAGACAAAAATGTCCACTTCCTTAATTTTTTTTGTAAAAATACCCAAAGTTATTATACAAAGCATTCTATGCTCTAATTATGTGAAATACAGTACCTATTTTACTCTTTGAAGTTGATGGGTTTGCTTGGTTTCTTGTGAAAGTCTTACACATTTGACCGATTTGACAGCTATCAGTTATAAAAGTCAACGATTTGATAACTATCAGTCAATAATACATATGACCGGTGGGTTGCTAGATTATGTGTCCGCTCGGGCGGACACATTCATATGTATTCTTGACTTATAGTTATCAAATCGTTGACTTTTATGACTGATAGCTGTCAAATCGGTCAAATGTGTAAGACTTTCACAGAAAATCAAATAAACTCATCAAATCAAAGGGTATTTAAAGAATATGGCATATAATGCTTAAGGAATAGGGCATTTTAAATTTTCACTCGAAACATAATACTAATCCATTAATTTATACAATACACGACATCTATAAAAAGGGAGTTTCTCTCTCTCTCTCTTCTCGTGTCAATTTTTTCACTATTTTTTTCTTTTATTTTTATTTTTAATCATCGTCAAATTAGCTTCACGAAAAAATATTCAATATGTGTGTGTGTTGACCTAAGGTCAAAGATTTTGGGTTCGAGTTCACCGTAACGCGGTTTTAAATTTACTTATTTAATTGTTAAAATTTATTAAAAAAAATCAATATGCATCTTAAATTTAAGTTCGTTATAAGATGTTTAATATGATATAAAAATCATTAAAATGAATTTAAAACAAATAAGTTGTGAAGTTTTTAATATTTAAAATATTTTATTTCGTCTCTCTTCATTAAAATTTTACAATTTTTTATTTATGTTTGTGTATGAAATTATTTATTATGATGCGTAATGCTCTATAATAATAATGTGCAATGACAAATTTCATTATCAAATAATTTAAATCTATTAACTATTACCATTACACTTTATACAAAGTTGAAAATTTACGTTTTTAAATTCAGAGTTGTATTAAGTACTAATTGACGTGGATCATTTTATTTTTAAAATATATTCTGTATTTGTTTATATTTTGATTCTGTTTAATATTTAGATTTATTTATTTAAACATGCCGTTTTAAACCAAATCGTATTCCACGAAGAAAGCTTAACATGGCTAATGATTTATGTGTTACCCACATAAAGCAAATAAATCTCAAACATTCTAGCCGTATTTCAAGTGTAGTATCTAAAACAATAAGAAATAAATTCAAGATACACCCTCTGTCCCATGAAGCAAGACCTAGTTCTTTTCGGCACGGGAATTAAGAAATTGGTATTTTATGTGTTATGTGTGGTAGGTGAAAATGTAAAAAGTGAATAAAGAGTAAATTATTTGCTATTTTTAGAAACTGGTCTTGCTTCGTGAGACATACCAAAAATGAAACTTGGTCTTGCTTCATAGGACGGAGGGAGTAATAAACAAAGTAAATGTTTCAAAATTTAAAGATTCTAGGGCGATGAATCTCTCAGAAAATCAATAAACAAATGAAATTAATGCACACTGAAGAAACTTACAAATAATCCTAACATAGAGGCTCAGACCATAGCTTTCACATTATGTTTGAGGCTACACTAATTAAATATTGTGAATTAACCTATTATACTATACATTTTTGAAAGTCTAATTCCAATTCAACCACGGTCAAACAACGAGTTATTCTCTCAATACCACACGTTGCAAACATAACAAAACAGTGATCAATTGCTAAATTGAAAATCAAATAAAATTGGATATGTGCATCAATAATTAACAAGCAAATCAATGAAACTCAATTGAATCACCAAACCCTAAATTAGAAATTAGTTCATCGTAGAGTATAAATCAAAGTAAAAGAAAAAGTAATACATAGAATTAAAGTGAAGGATATTCTACGTGCAAGTCCATTCCAAATACTAAAGAAAGCGAAATAAACATGTGTTTTATAATTTTCTTGCTTCATGAAAGCGAAAGAGGGGCGTAGAGAATGAAAAAGATAGTGTTTGAAATGCCAACAACTCCTTTTCAAAATTCCATCAAAATATGAATAGTAACTGTCCCGGTCAGCCGCGTCTCACCTATCTTGATGTCTCGTTGGGCCTCTTTAGTCAACCGCAGCTCATTGGTCAGTCGTGGCTCACTTGCACTTTTATCTTTCACCTCATTGTTTAATCAGTCACAATTGACTTGTCATTTGCGGTTGATTTGAGTTTTTCAATTCCATAATTCTCCACTTTTCACCATCAATTTCTTCGATTCTAAATGACGAGTACTTAAATAATTAAAATCACAACATTAAGCTTGACTCGATAAATTGAAATAAAAATCACCACTAAATTACATAATTTTGCGAGACATATATATCTAAAATTATCAAAAAAACGACGTACACAACCACAAAATATTTGCTCCTATGATCACTTACAGTTTTAGTTATTAATACTACAGTATAAATGTAATGCCCATATCTAAGTTAGCTTCTGCATATAGAAACCATGATATATTTGCAACCAAGTTCAAAATCATAACCATCATTATGAAATAAATTAAAAATATTTATTTTTTATGATTAATAAAAATACATGAATAAATACTCTTATTATTGATATTTCTCTAATTTTATTATTTTAATAGCATATAAATCAAACAAGACAAAATCAATTTAAATGTAGAAATTGTTAAGGGTCCTCGCGAATTGAACTTATATTGATGTGTTGTAAATTAGCAAAAAGAAAACTTAATTACATTCCCACTACAATAATAAATCTGACTATTATCATGGAATCTAAGGATAAAACCAACTAAATTGGGGCCCTCAAAAGTTCAAAACCAGTGGGGCCATTTTGCCCTTCACCAATGTAGCATCTTTCTAAGTAGGTCACAAAATTTTCTGAGAAATTCCACAAAAAAAGTAGGTCACAAAATTAAAATTTTCTGAGAAATTCCACAGAGATTAAATGTGTGGCAGATTCCATCCTTCCTTAAAAAAAAAAAAAGCGAAGTTGTTGTAGGGTTACGGCCCAACGTCGTATCTTATAAATGATAAATCTGAAGAGTATTAAATTGAGGTTAATAAAGAGGTGGGAGAAATTATTGTTGAATATTATGATAAATTATGAATAGATCTTAAAAATGCAATTAATGATACGAAAATTGGTAGCTCATTTCAGTGATTGACGGCTTTTATGTCTACCAATTTTGTCCAAAATCGAGAACTACTTATTAGAAAGTTTACTTAGAATGGTTACAAGTTGAACTCATTTCTAAACTGTCATTATTTGCTAGGGATGATTATGTCTATATTGCTATAATATGTTTCTTTCAAAACACATACCAACATTTTGTAAAGTAAGGGCTCTTATGTGATATATGAATTTTTGAAATTATGTATAACACTTTTTAAATATGATACAAAATACAAATTCTAATTATATAATATATAAATTTATTAATAAACTAAATACTCATAATTTTACCTTCCTGCCATATATTAATATATTAAATTTACAAATTTTCATTCTCATACCATAATTCATGTAACACGTAATTTATATAATCAACCAAACATTATATTAAAATATTAGATAATACAAGACTTACCAATTAAATATGTCACGCCTTATTTCATATTACTTCATTTGCCCTCCAAAAGTGTGATATTGTACGGAGGATATAAATCTATATAAAAGATGAGTTCTTTCTTCTTTTGAGTTTTCCCACCGATTTTTCTCCGTCTTCTTTTTTCTTTTTTAATTCTTTTCAAAAAATCGTTAACATTGAATCATGAAAAAAATATTAAATTTGGATGTTAAACATGAGAAGATATTTAATTCGATGTAAAAATTATAAAAAATGAATTTAAAACAAATAAATTATTTTCGTTTCGTTTGTAAAAAATATAATTATTTTAAATTTAAATATTTTTAAATATAGTAGTTTTTAATGCAATTAAGAATAATAAAATTTGTAGTATATAGATTTATTTTAATTATTTATATAAACATATTTGTTGTTATATTTTTCTTTTTATATTATTAGTAGTTTCTGATTTTTTTTAATTAGTTTTGAGTTATTTAAATATGAACTTTTAATAACAATATAATATAGTTTGGACTTTTAAGAGCACAAAATTATTATATTAAATGAAGGTTATTAATTTTGTTATATTAATGGTTTAGTGTTATTTTATCAAAATGAGATTGACTTAAATTATTTGATTTATATTTTATAAATTTAATTATTATTATGAGTATAGAATCACACTACCCACACAAATGTGAAAAAACTAACCGCACACAGTTGGGATTGAACTTAAGAGTTCTCACAAATGAGAGTTTTTAGGTGTCCCATCTTTGCCATTGATATTATTATGTGTACTATTATTATATAATACTCGTTAAATTGATAATATTATTATTATACACTATTTTAAATCAAATACTAATATTTGGATTAACATGGATTGACATTATGTTGAATGTGTTGATTCCTATCAAATATATTAGAGTAAATTAGCAAAAAAGAAAACTTATCATTCTCACTACTACTATCATGAAATCTAGGCTAAAACCAACCAAATCAAATACCAAGTCTTCGATTGACATTAAATTCACTATGATAATTGGAAGAAACAAAATATAAATAAATCGCTTGCTAAATAAAACCATGTCGTTTACAACACAAATTTTTAACATTTGGCATAAAAAATGGAGTATGACCTTTACGATTTGTAGGATTTACAAGATCGACGAAAATTAGGCAAAATTAAAGGTGACATGATTGTCAACAAATATATTCCTATGGACTGACCAGCCAACTACATGAAACAACCTCTCCACATGTACAACCACTATGTGTACTTTTTCAATAGCCACAACATCTTTAATTTAATAAAAAAATAGACTGATATTATAGACAATCGGAATTTGAAAGTTGTGTTGTAATATACAAAAAAATTTAATAAAATTATTGTACTCATATGGTAGTATTATCAAAGCCATTTTATCCCCGCTGTAAGGTGCATTTGAACTTGAATAGCAATTTATAAAGAGGAAGAATCTCTTTGGACAAGACGCTAGAAGCCCAAAATATAAGACAGACAAAACAACTCAAATCTACAAATAGGTTTGCCACAAAGCTTGTGAAAACCCACCCACCTTAATATAAATATAAATATTACAACTAGTGTGGTTCTCAACTTAAATAGATAATTAGCTAATAATATCTCGCAGAAAACGAACTATTCCGGTACTAGACTATAATTATCTACCGAAAGAAGTTATTACCGATGTGAATCAAACTCCCTCTTCTTCTACTTGGCACTGCCGTTGGCGAGGCGGCCGGTGGCTCCCGACGGGTTGAGCTCGTCCCATGCTTCGATCCACGTCACCATTGCATCGGCCAGCTTGTTGAAGTAGTCGTCCACCTTCCCCAGCTTCGCCTTGACTTGCTTGGAGATCTCGACGTAGCATTTCTGTACGGTGGTGCAGTCCTTGGGGAGGGCGACGGATTGGAAGAACGGGATCAGCTCCTCCTGCCAGTAGATACCCTTGTATTCCTTCTTCAGATTCACAAATGGATTGCTGGCCTTGCTGTGCCAGATGTACGGCAAACCCGTCTTCACGCCCAACCCTAAGTGGTCGCAGATCACCTGCAATCGACACCATAAAAGGCGTTGTGCAACGGATGAATTTTCAAAACATTACCAACGAGTGGGAGTCTCTTATGGGAATCGTTTCATGGGTTGAAACTCATAAATCGGTACTCGTACTTAGTTCTAACACAACCAAATACTAACAAAGCGATATGTATGAGTTTGGATCCGGACTCGTAAGATGTAGGGGGTGAACATTCGGATTTCGGTTCAAGTTTTGCTGAAACCAAATCAAAATAGTGATTTCTATTTTAAAATCCGAACGAATATGAGAAAACCCAACCAAATTCAAATATTCCGATTTGGTTTGGTTCGGTTATTCGGATTCCGGATATTTTGTTAATCCCTAAACCGTCTCACACAAGTTTTTGTGCACTAACAATGCGGGTGCAAAAATAGTGTGGAGAGACTACTTTAGTGCACCAACCAGCAGAAATAAGTGTGGAGAGACTACCTTAGTGCACCAACCAGCCCACATGTCGTCGTAGCGCCCGATGGGCTGACCGTCACCCATTAGTCCGAAGTACATTGCCGGGCCGATCAACTCGCGGTTGAAAGCTAGGTTCATCCCGCACATCGGGAACAGCGTTCCCTTTGGAATCGTCATGACCGCATCAACATACCTAAAGACAACATTTATAAGAAAATATCTCGACAAAATACAGCAGCACGAGAAGATTGAGCGAGCTAATAGGAGGGGATCTATACCGGGTGTTCCTCTCGCGTGGCTTGACGAGTTGAGTGGGTGCATCGTAGTCAGGGATGTTGAGCCAAAGGCCGTGAGACACGGCAGTTGACACACCTTCACGAAGACTGAAGGGGTAACCCCGCACGAAGTCTGCACCTTCACGGTAAGGGTCATAAAGGGTGTTGAAGAAAAACGGAGACGATGGGGACAGCAGGTTCTTGATGTGCTGCTCAAGCGCGTTGATGTCCTCGCCAGATGGATTCTTGGCAACCTGCATATGATTATGAACAAATGAGTCGATAAAGATCACAGCTATATCTACCAAGATCGATGCTCCTATAAACTTAAACCTCTGATTACTATATACTATGCAGGTGTAATGGCGATGTACACATTAATTAACCACGATTACATTTAAATTGGGTGCCAAATTCGATATTACTCTGTAAACACAAGAGTATATCAACCTAATGATAATCAGGGATCATAATCCATCATTAAGCTCCATAATCTGCCACCTTAACCACATTAGTTCGACAGCAACACACTGTGCAACTAAAGAGATCTAAAACTTGATGTATAAGTAGCAAAGCAATGCAGTTTTGGAAGAACATAAGCTCAAAATGATTTTTATTCACATATAAGCCACTGCAAGAATAGCTTATATTTCTCAAAACTTTGTCATCATATAATTGAATAACAATTAGGCTATGAGAATACTTCAGCATTATTTAGAGGGATAGCTTAAAATTTCAATCTGCATTCAGCAAACTAAATTACAATAATTTTATAAACCGTCGATCTGAGCCATCAGCAGTTTTCATTAAACAATCCTTCAAACAAACAAGAAATTGAAGGAAAAAAAAAGGTAAATGGAGCAGGAAAAGAAAATAAAAATCCCATCTTCGAAATCATCCCGCCACTGCAAAGTCAAAACACAAAACAGACGCACACATGCATACAATGATACAAACGCTAAAAAATCAATAATCTGGCAAAATCAATAAAACAATATACTACATATAAAGAGCCTAGAAAAAACGATTGATGGCATAATTCAAAATTACGCAACAACAAAAAACGAAAGCAAAACACACAGAAAGGGAAATTGAATCTCACGAAGCAGTCGTCATCAATGGTGAAAATGTACTTCTTCTTAGAAACGAGGTAGCCGAAGCAGCGGCAAGCGGAATCCTTGAAGGAAATGCAGCTGGCCTTGGGGCCTAGAATCTTGTTGATATCGTTTCTATTGTAGAGCTCGTAATCGAAGCCCTCGGGCACCTTGATCGTCTTCGAGGGATCGCCGTCCTGGACGATGATGAGATGATAGGGCTGGAAAAACGGGCGCCACATCTCCAGAAAATCGAGGTTTCTGATGGTCGGAATCACGATGTCCAGCTCGTCCTTCAGCAGCGGCGTCGAGGCTGCCATTGTTGAGATGCAGTGCTTGTTTGAATTCTGATTGAATTGAATTGAGGGAGAAAGTGCAGAGCATAGAGGAGAGGGAAAGGGAATTTGTAAGAGGTCAGAGCTAAAATGACCAATTAATTCTATTTTTTAAATGGAAATTTCCAAATATAAAATTAAATAATTATGACTTATGAGCTTTGAGGGATTTCGATGATTTCGACTAGTTGGTTTTCCGTTGGGATTCTACGCGTCAATTGAAAAGATTTTGAGTTGGAAGATTATTTGAGCTTATTCATTGTAATACTATTGTAGTTTACATATTAAACGATATTGTTTCTATATGTTGGAGTTGTAACGCCCATGTGTGATTTTGTTTGGGTTTCTCAAATCGTATTTAATTATTAAAAATAAGAATTATTGATATATTGCCCAAATCGAAAATTTTGGTTAAACTTAACAATTGTTGAAGTATTTTTTTTTATTTACTTCAGGAACAGAAAGTAGTGGAGTTTGAATCCCAAATTTCACTGTACAAATTTTTAGATGCCCTTTTGAAAAGATAATTATTGGAGTATTGATAAATGTAAATCGATTTTATTAAAATCGATGCAATGCCTTTTTTTTTTGTTAAGTTCAACGTTAAAAATGTCATAATATTGAAGAAAAAGAAAGTGGTTAGATAAAAAATAAATACTATTACGTTTATAATTTGGTCCCATGAAATGCGGTTCAACGGATCTTGACCCATACATGAGCTCAATATACTAAAAACTAATGTTGTGAAAAACTCAGAATGATGATTGTTATTGATCATTCATTCTCTAAAAATAAAAATAAAAAAAGGCGAATGAGAAAGCAAGCGAGTGTTTGTATTATTGTATTTTTATGTGAAAAAAATACGTATTTTGAAGATATAAGTTTGATTTTCGTAAGAATAATATCAACAAGCATTACTTTATTACCAAAAATAAGAGGTCTTAATTACATTTTCTTTCATACTTTATCACTTTATTACATTATCTCTTCTATTTTATCACTTTTTATACTTTATTACCACACATTTAAAACACTAATCTACAACTCCTTAATTTCCGTGCCGAAACCAAACGTGTCAAGATTTGTGAGACGGGGAGTAGAAACAAAAGAATATGAAATTTATATGAAATTTATGAAAATATAAATTACTCCATAAAATATGAAATTGTTTTTTATTTTAGTAATAATGCATATTGGTATATATTTAGCAGTATTATAATAAAATAAGAAATAACGCTAAACATTTTTATTAGAAAATACTATAGTTTTTGTTTTTGGGAGTAACATTTGGTGCTAACTATTTGAATAAATTTGACCTAACACAAATTCTTAGTTAACACGTTATAATATACTTAAATAAATGGAATAGAGAAAGAGTAGATTGAATGGGAAATGGACAAAAGAGAGAAGAGTCAAAGCGGCAGAAGGAGTGTTGTTTAGCGACGATTTCAAAGTCAGCCGTCCATTTTATTGTGGAGTTTGTTGTTTCCTATGCTACATTTTCTTGTTCACATCTAGGGATGTCAATGCAGCTCGAAACCCGTGGGCCGACCCAAATAATCCGATAAAATTAGAGGGTTAGGGTTAAAAAATCGCAACCCAAAAAAACTTCCAGCCCGATTAGCCCGCACCCGACTAACCCGGAACCCGATAGGGCTAGCCCGAAAACCCGATGGGCTGGGCCGGTGGGCTGATGGAATTGTAACTGATGCATCCAGTTACAACTTCTGCTATGTTTAGATTTATGGTATTTGCTTAAATATATATATGTAGCCTCATTAAAAAAAGTGAAATTAATTAGTTAGAATATGTGTGTGTGCAATCTCATTAAAAAAAGTGAAATTAATTACGGATTTTTTGTAGAAATTGATTATTAGTATCTCATTTGTTAGAAATTGATTATTAGTATCTCATTTTAAAGTGATACCAATTTTTTTTTGTCAATGAGACGTGCATGACAAATTCACTAATTATTCAGTAACAATCCAGATTGATTCTAGTGCATTGATACATGTTAAATTTTACTATCTCATTTTAATATAATTTTGTTTATGTAATTTTGAATATCTTTTATTTTTGCATTTCATGCTTTGCTATATAATTTATATCTTTAATATCTATGTATATTTTATACATTATACATTAGATCATTAGGAATAATAAAATATAAATGATAATTTTATTTTTACGCCTTTAACCTGATTAGCCCGATGGGCTAGCCCGAAACCCGAAAGTTTAGGATTAGGGTTGAAGATTTACAACCCGAAAAAATCTCCAACCCGATTAGCCCGCACCCGATTAACCCGAAACCCGATAGGGTTAGCCCGAAAACCCGGTGGGCTGGCCCGATTGATATCCCTATTCACATCCACTCCCTTCCCTTAGTCTCGTCTCAATTGATCTAATTCTTTTTTAATACTTTTATTTGAGAAATTAATAAAAAGGAGTATTAAAATGTACAAACTCATATTTATTATAATGAAAATTGATTACTAAAAAATAATATACTAAATTCAATGGAACAATTCAAAAGGAGAAGCAAAGCAAATCAAATGGAATGGAAGAGTATTAATTATACATATATTGATTAATCAGCTACATTTAGTAATTAGTACCGTCAATTAGGTACTTGTCAAATCTCATGAGTAGAACTTTTGAAATAGCTAGAGTGGTGCTATTTGGTAGTATATTATGGTTAGACTAGTCAAATAGAAAAAAAATGAGATTCGTATAAAATTTCCCATTCAAAACATAAATAAATTTAATTAGTTTTATTATTTTATTCACATTGTAGTTATTTTTTTATAATTTAAAATATTTTTGATTACAACATGGATAAAATATTAAACTAGTCATAATGTGATTGCGTACATTTATTATATGAAATGAATTTTTTTAAAAAATAAGCCATTCACATACATCTAACAAAACAAATCGATACTAAGTACTCTTTCCGTCCCACTTTAATGGACTCACTTTTTTTAGCACGGAGATTAAAAAATTTATATTTTTGAGAAGAAAAGTGGTGTGGTCCAAATCAATTAAGTACATTTTTTTAACTCAAAATGAAAAATAAGTCTATTTTAGTGGGACGTCTCAAAAAAAAAAAAAAAAAAAACAAGCCTATTAGAGTGGGACAGAAGGAATAATATTTAAAAAATCTATACCATTATCATTAAAAAAAAAAAGAGTTGATATTCTCAAATATTGACATAAGTGCGATATACCGATTTTTTAATACTTTTCCCCATCCATATATAAATGCAGGCTCTTTCTTGTCTGCACTAACTATCAATCAAAGCGTAACTAAGAGTATCTATAACGGGGCTCGACGAACGGGCATGCACCTGACTCGCACAAGCCCCTCAGCAGTGCCAAGCTCCCAGGGTGAGCAGCGGGCGCATAGTGAGAAAAGAGAGAGGGTGCGTGCCAATTAAAAAACAAAAATTACTATTTTTTAATCAATTTATTTTGTAAATTTAAAGTTAGATTTAAGCTACTAGAAACTCCTCATTGTGCAATTTGCATTTGCATTCAAACATTTAAATTTGACAAAGTGTTAATCCATATAACTATTCAAGAATAATATGTGCATCTCAAAAATACTCACTTTCATAAATATATATATATATATATATATATATATATATATATATATATGATTGAGTTCAACAGAGAATTATCTTTTTATTCATAATGAACAAATCCATATATTTTACGAACAGATCAACATAAGTAATGAACAAACGTATTTAGTAAAAATAGAGAAAAACTCGCCACCCAGCAGGATTCGAATCCGGGGCAAATTGTTATTCATGTGGTACATTGATTTGTTCAACAAAATTATAGATCTGTTCGTTTTTATTTTACGAATTCTCTATTCTCCACAATATTTAACTTCTCTGTTGAACCTCTCTCTCTCCTCTCTCCTCTCTCTCTCTCTCCTCTCTCTCTCCTCTCTCTATATATATATATATATATATATATATATATAGGGTGAAGGACAAAAATGCCCTTCAATGTTGACAAATTTTGCATGGAAATAGGGAACACTCATACTCCCTTCTGTCCCAGCTTTTTGTATCCACTTTTAGTAGTATTTACTACTAAAGTGGATACAAAAGCTGGGATGGAGGGAGTACATTTTATGTCAAACTTGTACTTTTATCTTGACTTTGTCGAAAAGTGGTCAATTAAATGGGGAGCTGCGATCGTTTTCTGCTCCAGTTTCAGGAGACTCGCGCCCGGGCCCTTTCGGACCAACAACTCCTACCTAAGGAAGGTTCGACAAAATGGCTTCCCCCTCAGAAAGGTGTTCTCCGTTTAGATGTTGATGTATCTATTCACGCGAACGAAATTCGCACGGGAGTGGGTCTCATATTCAGAGATTTTAGAGGTAGACCTATTGCTGCGATGGCGCAAAGGATCGGTCATACGCACACTACTCTCATGGGTGAGCTCCATGCAATGCTCTTGGGTGTTGGCTTCAACCTCCATCATGATCTTGGCCCTATGATTGTCTTTACGGACTCCATTCTTGCAGTTCATGTGCTTGAAGATGAGAAGAGAAGTCTCGATACACTTTGCGAGGATCTGTTTGATGCCTTTGCTCATGCAAAGGAACATTGTGTTTTTGGTTTCCGGCATGTCCGGCGTGAAGCTAATGGCGCTGCCCATAGCCTAGCGAATTTCGCTATTACTACTGATGATGTAACCATTTGGAAGTCAGACTTCCCGAGCTAGCTTTTAGATATTCTTCATCGGGATTTTAATTAAGTTGTTTTTCTCCCCTAAAAAAAATGGATTTCACAACCATCGGCAAATGGAATTGCCACCGATTCTGATCAAATTTGAAGCATATAGCGTGTATTTTTAATACTAAAAAAGTGGATTAAAGAAATTTCACCCTTTGACTATCATATGAAAATTTATTAGAAAAAAAAATTAAAATTTGAGAATATAATTACAAACTAAATGCAAAGGTATTTACGTATTGTATGAATATGAGTTCGATCTTTGAAAATTAAGTAAAGTAAGATACAAAGTCCATTTCTTGGATGAATATGAGTTCAAAATCGTACTTTATAAATTACTAGTATAAGTTAATAATACGTATTCTCCCCTACTTATGCTTAAGTATTTATTCATCATATCTCTCTTTCATTTTATCACATTCGAGAATGATGTCGTTGAGATTTAGCGTAGAAATAGCTAAAGCGATGACAAATTTTGTGTAGGGTTTTGCAAATAATTAAATTATAACTATAGTCGTTCATTTTTCAATTCAACTTAGGGGGGTGTATTAGTTCAAGACTTTAATAGATTTCTGCAGACTTTTAAAGTCTGGGTGTATTAGTTCAAGACTTTTAAAAGTTTATGAAAATCTGGGTGTATTAATTCAAGACTTTTAAAAGTCTATAAAAATCTAGAGGTATTCGTTCAAGACTTTTAAAAGTCTTTTAAAGTTTGGGTGTATTCGTTAATCTATGGACTTTAAAGTTGGAATGACTTTCATTGATTTCGTTGAAAAAATAGGCACGAACAAATCCGAAGCCACACCACGAGAATTCACAAATCTTGCAAAATCCCCGCGCTCGCTGGGTGCCAGCGCCCGCGGCCAAGAAGCCAGCGAGCGCTGGACCCTAGCGCCCGTGGTGCCATGATTCCAGCGGTCAAGTTTCTTCAGCGCTCGTGGTGCCATGATTTTCATCTCGTGTTAAAGAGATCAACAAACATAATTATGGAAGGTAATTGATGTTAATTACATCTCACTCGTATTTAATTAATTTGTTATATGGATATGTAATTTAATTTATATGATGTGTGTAGCATTATAGGAGCGTTCATATGTGGAGTGGGGTACTACACGGTGTTGTGGGGACAGATGAAAGATGAGGAGATGAGTAAATCGAAGGGTCGTAACAAGATCGTGGGTTCATCAACGGATGAGAAGCTCCCTCTTTTGCAACAGCTTGATTATATGTACCATATTGACTGATGTCACCAACAACAACGACAAGTGTTTATATGGTTTGAGCGCTGGCTGGAACCCAGCGGTCGCTGGGTATCCAGTGCTCATGGGCCCCTAGCGGCCGCTGGAAGTGGGTCTAGCGCTCGTTCAATTCTCGCGCTCGCTGGGTTTGTGGATTTCAAGTCCGAAAATATCATGCCAAATTCTTGCTAATTCATTAAAAATCCGACCAACAATTCATTTAAAATCATGAAGAATCCGTGAGAATTCTATAGACTTTTAAAATCCACGGACTTTTAAAATCTACATAAATCTTGAACTAATACACCCTCCTTAATCTACATTCGAATAATCCGATAATATGATAAAGCTAGCCCGAAGTTTGATAGATTGGTACGATTGACATCTCTATACCCCTATTGGAAAATTGCATTGGAAATGCCCACTGTAATGACATGTGAAATACCTAAATTGACTAAAATAATTACTCCCTCCGTCCCATTATTGAAGACACACTTTCCTTATTGGGCTGTCTCAATAATAAAGACACATTTCCAAAAAGGAAAGAATTAGAGCTTAATTACAACTAATTAATTGAACTTTAATTATGGTATAAATAAGTAGAAAATCCTAATCTACATTTCAGTCCCACCGCCTCCCTCATTTCTCTTCACTCCCGCCGCCCATCTCCTCCCCCTTCTCAGTGGAGTCGCCGCCGGCGAACCATGGCCACCGCCGAGCACCCCTCGCCCCTCCGGTGAGCCTCCGATCGCTCGCGCATACACTGACGGGGGCAGAGGGCCAAGCCCTAGCCCTGCCAAACAGCAGCGTCGCCCTTCCCCACGCCACCCAGATCCGCCAAACCACCACCGCCCTGAACCGCCGAACCACCACCACGCGGCTCTGGTCTCCTTTCAAAACCCAGATCTGCCAAACCACCACCCTCAATTTCTAGGTTCGATTTGAGAGAGGAAGAGAGTGGCGGATCTGGTTCTGAGGCGGCGGAGGCGTCGCTCGAGATGCGTGCGCGTCTGAAACTGCCGCCCATCCTCCTCTCTTCTCCTTCTCCGGCGGCCGTAGCGGTGAGGCCACCACTCTCCTTCTGAAACCCTCAATCTCCGCCGCCATTCTCATGGTTCAAATTTGGGAATCGAAGAGAACAAAATTGACAGATTTTCATGGATTCGAAATTTCTGGTTGTGTTCTTTCGATTCTCATGATTTGATTTTTTGGTTGTGTTGTTTCATGAAACCCTCCATCTCCGCCGCCATTCTGCCAAATTTTGTTTTGAAATGGTTCTTCCTCTTTCTGCCAATTTTTGTTTTGGAATGAGAATAGTTTTCGTTTGCAATTTGATGCTAATTTTGAATCAGTTTTTTGTGCTAATTTTTTTGGAAAATTTGCGATTTCTAGTTTGATTTTCTGGGCTCCATTTTCGGCAGCATAGCATAGGGAATCGGTGGTGGTGGGCGGCGGCGGCGGTGGTGGTCGGTGGTGGGCAGTGGGCAGTGGGCAGTGGTAGTCCGAGAAATGAGAGAGAGAGAGTTGAGAGTTAAGTCCCTAATCAAATACACACCACAACACTTAATTCCTTAAACTACCTCATCTTAATCTCCGTGCCCAAAAGACCTATGTCTTTATTAATGGGACGGAGGAGTACTTATTCACTTTGCAATAAATGATTCTTACTCATTTTTACTTTGCAGTGGAGATGGACGTTTTTTTTTTTTTACTATTGTTGCAGGAAAAGGACGTTTATGACATAAAATTATATGAATGAAATCTTTTTCTACCCACTATTATTAACAATTAAGAGCATTCCCAGCGCCGCCTCGGCGCACTGGGGCGATGCGCGTCGACGGCGACACGTCCGCGCTGGCGACCTGGGCGAGGGTCGAGGCCGTCTCTGCGGCGCAACGAGTCGATGGTGGGGGGGAGTGCTTGGCGTGCGCTACACGTGCGACCTTTATTTAAAAAAAAAGTGAATTGGGGATTAATTGCAGAAATGGCGAAGAAAATTTGGGGAAGAAAATAGAGAGGGAGTTGAAAAAAGGAAGAGGGTGTGTGGGCCGTTGGGCCGGAAGTTGGGTTTGTGTCTATTTCTTTTTTCTTTTTTTAAATCCTATTTTTTTTAAATCTATTTTTTTAATTCTTTTAGTTTCTTTTACCTAATTTTTAATTATTGTAATTTTTTTTCTTTAATTTAAATTATGTAATTTTTTTAGTTTAAATTACGTAATTTTTATTTTATTGCAATGTTCGAATTTTAATTTTAATGAAAATTTGGAATTTTATAATAAAAGTGTAGAATTGGGGATTTTGTGGAAATGAAGATTTAAGACACAACCTAAGATACAAAGGATGTGGATGCTCTTCAAGTTAGATGTGGTAATATGTAAGTACTTAACTTCTTCAGGTTTTGAACCTGAAGAAGTTAAAGAAGCGGTCTGGAGCTTCTCTGGCGATAAGAGTCCAGGACCTGATGGCTTTAACTTTTCATTCTGGAGATCGGCTTGACATGTAGTTAAGGAGGATATCCTCCAGGTCTTGAAGGACTTCCACGCGAACGGTAAAATTCCTAAAGGAGGTAATGCTTCTTTTATCGTTTTAATACCGAAGAAAGAAGGGGCTGATTCGTTGAATGAATTTCGCCCAATCTCGCTCATTACCAGCTTGTATAAAATCATTGCCAAGATCTTGGCGGGGAGACTGACGAAGGTGATGGGATCGATCATCTCTGATAATCAAAGTGCTTTCATTAAAGGGCGGTTCATTCTCGATGGGGCGGTCATTTTGAATGAAGCTGTTGTTGAGTCAAAAAAGAAGCGACGAAGCCGGATCTTCTTTAAGATTGACTTTGCCAAAGCTTTCGATTCAGTTCAATGGGACTTTTTGGATACTTTGCTTGACATAATGAACTTCGATGGGATTTGGAGGAAATGGATTCAAGGGTGTCTACAGTCAGCCACGGCAAGTGTCCTAGTTAACGGGTCATCAACGAGAGATTTCAAAATGGAGAGAGGCTTGAGACAGGGCGACCCGATGTCTCCCTTCTTGTTCCTCATTGTCGCGGAAGGGGTTGAATGTGCTCGTTGAGAGGGCAGTGGAACGACAGTTATTGTTTCCTGTTAAGATTGGTAAGGATGAAGTGCCGATTACACACCTCCAGTACGCGGATGACACCATCTTTATTTTAGAGGCTGATGACCGAAATGTGGAATCACTGAAAAGTCTGTTGCTTCTCTTTCATTTTATCTCTGGTCTTGCTGTCAACTTCGCCAAGAGCAGCCTGATGACGGTGGGAGTGAATGTGTCAGTCGAGAGGATATGGGCTTCGTTTCTCCATTGCAAGATTGGTTCCTTCCCGTGTCTTTACTTGGGAACCAAAATTGGAGGCCGAAGCAATGGTGTTAGCGAGTGGAAGTTCTAGGTGGATAAAGTCTCAAACAAAATTGCAAGCTGGAGAAAAAGACCTATCTCTTTGGCGGGGAGGATCACTCTTGTTAAAGCGGTGCTTCAATCGATTCCGGTATATCAACTGGCCTACGCTTTCATTCCCAAGACTGTGATCAAGAATCTCAATTCCTTGTTCTCCAGATTTCTGTGGGGTGGAGGCTCTCAGTCGGGAAGAATCACCTGGTTTAAATGGAGCTCCTTGTGTTCCAATAAGAAAACAGGAGGTCTTGGATTTCGGGATGTGGAATGGTTTAATCATGTTCTGTTAATTAAATGGCTTTGGAGATTTTTGGTGGATGGGGGAGCTTTGTGGGCGAGAGTGATCAAATCTATTTATGGGGAACTTGTCTGGGGCGAAGAGGGGGATTGCTCGGTGGTGGGAAGAAGTGGGCAGTTGGGGGTGGTGGGCGAAAATTGTGGAGAAAGGGGGAGGAAGAGATGATAGATGGTTCATTGATCACCTTCAACACCGTCTCGGGGATGGTATGAATACAATGTTCTGGGAGGACGTGTGGGCTATTAACAAACCTCTTAAGTTCTCTTTCCCGAGATTGTATAACTTGTGTTCGAATAAGAAAGGCCTCGTCGGAGAGAGTGGGTTTTGGGAAGGAGAAGAGTGGGTGTGGTCGGTGAATTGGAGGAGGGATTTGAGGGAAAGGGAGACTGGACAGGTGGAGGAACTTTTGAGACTTGTTGCGGCTTTTGTCCCTTCTACAGGTTTAACTGATGGATGGATTTGGAGGGCAACTACGGACGGTAAATTCTCAACAAAGTCGGCTTATGATTTGGTGGCGGCTTCCAGAGAGGCGCAACAAACTCAACCGGCTGAGATGACTACGGTTTGGGAGGCTCCAACATCACACAAAGCCAAGGTGACGGCGTGGAGATGTCTTAGAAATCGGTTGGCTACCTGTGACAACTTGATAAGACGACAAATTCAAATTAGCTGGGAAGAGAGAGGATGCAACGCCTGCGTCGCTGGAGAGAAGTCGACGGAACATCTGTTTCTTCATTGCCCGAAAACTGCAGCGGTGTGGGAACAAATCTTCCAATGGTTACACATCAAAACGGCAAATCCTAGAGGTACTCTTCATCACTACACTTCCTTCATCTCTGCTGCCAAAAAGAAGAAAGGACGAAGATTGCTAAATGCGTTATGGGTGGGAACGGTTTGGACGCTTTGGAAAAAAAAAAAAACGAGAGTCGTTTTCAAGGAAAGATTTGGGATATTGAGAGACTTGTTTTACAGATCAAGGGTAGACTTTGGAGTTGGAATGAGGTTTATAAAGTTTTGGAGTTGAGAATCCCTTTCACCATGTGGTGCTCAAAGGGTTTCAATCTTTCATTCTTGTTTTGATTGGCATCTCTTGTGCCTTGCTTTTCATCTCAATAAAAATTTAATTTTACTGATCAAAAAAAAAATGTAAGTACTTAATCTGACTTAAATAATCCCACTACCACAAGTATAACTCTTACACCATTTTTATTTTTCATCCAAATTGGTGGGAATGGACCATTTTTTTTACTGAAATTAGTAATGTATATTTTGCATTTTTTTTTTTTGGTAACGAATGTGTTGAACCTGTCATAATATTCAATTATTCATGTTTGCATCTTTATAATCACATCATTATAAAGAAAGTGCATTTTTCCAATATGGCCTCGGTCCGGCCGCAGTTCATACAAAGTTAGGCAAAATGATACTCTCTCTGTCCCATGAAGCATGACCTAGTTCTTTTCGGCACGAGAATTAATAAATTGATATTTTGTGTGTTAACTGTGGTAGGTGAAAAAATGAAAATGTGAATTAAATGTAAATTTTTTGTCATTTTTAGAAACAGGTCAAGCTTCGTGAGACAAATCAAAAAGGAAACTGGGTCATGCTTTGTGGGACGGAGGGAATACAAATTAAGTAGAGTAGTTAATACATATCGGAGAATCATGAAATAAAAATCCTAAGGATTAGGTGAAGCCAAACTGCACATCAAAGGCAAGAGTTTTGGAGGTTGACGAAGTAGGGTTGAGACGAAAGAAACACTTATCTCCAATTTTGAGCTCATTAGCTCACTATAAAAAAAGTAAGCCGAATTTTGACGATGTTACTGACGGACAAACGTTCGTCAGTGATCTCCGACAATTTAGCGGCGAAAAATACATTTCCGATCAATAGTCGATTTTACCAACGCAATAGACAAGGAAAGTAGGGATAGTGTCGAACTATCAGATTTATGCACAATTTTCTTTTCTGAAGGTACCTTACTTATTCTCTTTTTGCTGCCGAGATTGCTCCACATCGCAAATTCCCGAGGGATATTCTATAGTAATAGGAGTATAACAAATTAACAACTACTTGTATAATGCTACATTTTATCATAATTTTAATGAAATAATTTTATGTTATATCCAAATAATACTCCATCTGTCCCAACGAAAGCTGTGCGTATTTCTTTTTTAGCCGTCCCAATGAAAGTAGTGCATTTCCTTTTTTGGTAATAATTTTACACTACAAACAATGTAGTTTACACACCTTTACACACTTTTACATTACAATCTTATTCTCCTTAAATCACGTGCTGAAAAGAAGCGCACCGCTGTCGTTAAGACGAAGTGAGTATTAACTATTCCTAGAATTTAGAATAAGTATATTATTACTATATCATAATTTATACTTTTAAAACTAGCACAAGAAATATTTGGGTGGATAAACATTACCACCATGGGACTTTTAGATTTAGCGGCAGCGATGTAAGGTGTTTTTTCCATAGGCTACCTTTATTGATAACCTCACAAGTTCACAACTGGTTGTGAGAATAAAAAAAAAAATTAAAAAAATGATAAAAAAAAAAATTGAAATGTTTATAACCGATTGTATCTGCATAATGCAGACCAACCTTTAACATAACTCCTTTTATTCAAATAAAAAGATGCCGATTCGCATTGTGTTATATAAAAATATGATAATAAATAATACTAGTATAAAAGAAAACAATATTTAAGTTATAAAAAGGTGGCATCCTTATTTCACTTACATCACTTTATTAAAATTCGTGACATTCTCAAATGAATACTAAAAATTGAGACGAGAGAGTAGTATTTAGATAAATGGTTCATAGTCGAAAAATACACGAACTTTCACTGAAGTTGCATATTGCACATGACCTTCAAAAATAGCCCCAGAATACACCACCTTTTAATTTAATCGCAAATTACACACGGTGAAAATTCCGGCAGCTCTTAAGTTTGACCGGCGATGACATGGCATTACTCGTGGCTTTTTTTTACACGATGGCAAGTCACGTGTCGTTTTGCCCAGAAATTAAATTAAAAGGTTATTTTAATTAAACAAAGTCTGATTAATTAATTAAACAAAGTATTCTAATTCATCTTCTCCACCTCTTCACACACACACACACACACACACACGTTTCTGCTCCCTCCCCCTCTCACCTGACATTCCCTCCCTCTTTCGCCTCGCCAAGACCGAAGGTTCACCCCTCCTCCTATCAACAAATCTGCCGCCTCTGCGGCTCTGGTACTCCGACGACTGGTCCACGCTGTTAGGCGTTGCCTCATTATCCTTCTTCTCTCAATTTTGCCCACTGGAACGAGCCCTAATTCTCAGCTCTCGAAAGTCGTCGCTGGTGGTTTGAGAATCGGCGAGTCGATGGCCTTCTCAGGCCGATTCTCCTTCTCGTTAAACAGACCACACACCAATCTCTGCAAATCGGCCACGCAACCCCAGCCCCAGCCCCAGAACGCTGATCTCTGCAAATCTCAGGGCAAATCTGGGCTTCAGAACGCTCACGAAGGGGACGAAACTTCGAAGCTTTGAAGGGATAAAGATTGGATTTTTATGTTGCATTGTTGTTGAATTTGTGGTGTTTGGGGTGTAAGGAGGGCGGCGCCGCCGTTTGAGAATTGTTTGTGGGAGGGGTGTTGCGATCGTGTGTGTGTGTGGTGCCGGTGGTGGAATGGAAGGCAGGGCAAGGGGCGGCGTCGTCCAACACTCGTCGCCCCGCCGTCTCCATCTTCCTCCACAATTTCCGCCGTCCCACCGCCCTCTCCTGCCCTAATGAGCGACCACCACCACCACCACCGTTTCCCCTCATTTTCAGGAGGAAGGCAGCGATCGAGATTTGCATAATGAGCGACGAAGGCAGTCCAGACGGGAAGAAGGTCCAGACGATAAATCAAGGGATTTTTCCATTTTTTGATTTTTTTTAAATTTAAAAAAGCTTGACAAAACGACGTCGTTTTACTACATCGGAAAATCGTCCACGTCAACAAAATTCGGCAGCCACGTCACCACCGATCAAGGTGTTAGTCAACGCGGGTGCAATTTGCGATTAAATTAAAAGGTGGTGTATTCTGGGGCTATTTTTGAAGGTCGTGTGCAATATGCAAATCCGGTGAAAGTTCGTGTATTTTTCGGCTATTAACCCTTAGATAAATATGAAGAAAAAGAAACAACCGTTTGGATATTTAGGGCCTCGACACTAAAATGACATTTAATTTTTCACATGAAATACAAAATTGGAATATAAATTCGATTTATTAATAAGAGTTAAATCCATTCACAGACATTCAAACCGTGAAGATTCAGTGTTATTACAAGAAGTCAAGGGTTCAATTTCCACAGTTCTTCTTTTCCCATTTTTTTTTCTTAAAAGAAAACTTAAATGATACTAATTCTGAAAAAAAGTAACGTCAATATTTTGAATTAAAAAGTGATACTCCTTCCATCTCACTATAAGTGACTCAAAACTTTTCGGCACAGAACGAGTAATCTATAATTCTGAATTATAACCTATATCATTCAACGACGTAATTATCTAGTTCCGGGACGAGTGAAAATGTAAAATACTTTATAAAACATAATTCCAAAACAAATTGGAAGTACACAAGGGCTCAAATACTAAATTATAAGTAGAGAAAAATAGAAAACAAAAAAGCATCATCTCTATCTTATTTGACTTAACCTACATTTTTTTTTTCTTCGAATTATCTCATTTGACTTTATCTACTTTTTTTTTTAATAATCACATCATGTTATAATATGAATTTACATATCTCTACATTATAATTTTATCATCCTAAATAATTATATTGAGAAAAAAGACCAAGTGAAATAAGACAAAAAAAGTAAATAAAATGAATTTATTAAGAACCAATTTATAGATTTTCCGAAGTTAGTTGTAGAAAATTTAGTAATGTGTTACATTTATTATTGTTGATACAACTACATAAAAAAATCCATAGTTGAAGTGGAAAAGATCCCAATAATGCTGCCAACTAATGGTAACTTCGGAAATTTGATAGAAGAGGATAGTATGGATGAAATGGCGCCACGTGGAATTTTTAAAAAAATTGTAGCAGCAGCAGCTCCACGAGAGATATTTCCAACCACTGAAATTGATAAATATGCAGATTTGTTTTGGTTGAGAGAGAAATAAGGAAGAAAAAGAGAGGTGATGAAGATGATGGCTGCCACAACTAAGCCATATTCACCTCTTCTCATCAGATCCATGGCTGCCCAGAAGCCCATTCCTTTTGCTGCCAAAACTGTCACCTCTAAGAAGGTCTCTCTCTCTCTCTTGTTTCTTGATTTTGTATGACATAGATAAACCCTAGTATTTATCCATCATTCTTGAATGTGTGTTTGATATGTACTCTAATCTAATAGGAATGTGTAGATAAATGTAGTCTAAGTTGAGTCAATTGAGTTAATTTTACTTGATTCATATTATATCAATTGAGTTTTTTTTTTTTAGGGTGTCAATTGAGTTAATTCTACATGTTATATATCTCATTGAAATGATAGAATTGGATAAATCCTAACAATGTGAATAAAAACACTTACTATGATTGATGAGATATAGTATAAAATTGAGTGTTACAGGTATAAGATGGTGAAATAAGTTCGAAATTAATCGAATCCATCGAAATAAATGATAGGTTAACTTGGGATTATTTATATTAATCCATCCCATCACTCAAGGCAAACTACTTTATAACTGCAGAGCACGACGCCGAAGCTGCTGACGCGAGTGGAGCAGCTGCGACTCCTTAGCAAGGCGGAGAAGGCGGGGCTGCTGTCAGCGGCGGAGAAGTCGGGGCTGTCATTGTCGACAATCGAGAGGCTGGGGCTCCTCTCGAAAGCTGAGGAGCTCGGGGTGCTCTCAGCCGCCACGGACCCTGCGACGGCGACGACGCTCCTCAACGTGAGCTTGATCTTGCTTGTTTTGGGACCTGCATTTGTTTTCATAGTGCCGGAAGACTACCCTTGGGAAATAGGCCTTCAGGTTGTGGTTGCTCTGCTTTCTATAGTTGGTGGCTCTGCTGCTTTTGCTGCATCAAATCTTGTATCCACTTTGCAGAAATAGACCTTTTTTTGCTTGAGAATGAGATTTGCACAATTTCATGTCAATGTAAGACAAAAATTTCACCAGTAATTCCATTCTAGCAAACATGATTTGGTGAAGCCAAACCACAACAAAATATCACATTCATACATCAGTTAGTTTCAATACCGAATTGGATTGAACTAAGAATCATTTTCAATATCAGAATCAGATGCAGACGACTCTGCATCCAAATGCAACAGCAGAGGATTCACTCTGTTTGTATTTGCTTCCAAAGGAGGAAGCCCCTCATCATCATCATCATCATCGCTCGAACATTCATCATCTTTTAAACATTCATCATTTTCTTTGGAGGCAGGTAAATGCAAGCTTTGCGTTGAGGTCTCGGATTTGAAAATATCGGGCCATTGAGAGGCTTTTCGAAGGAGACGAACTTGATCGTGGTAAAGCACCTGAGTGAGAATGCCGGCCACCTTTCTACCAGATTCGATGGCCTCCTCTCTCCCACTTTCATCTACAACTACGAAGTTGCCTCGTTTAATCCACATACTTTTCTGGAATTTGGCTGGAAATATTGCTAGTAGATGTTGTCCTTTTGCATCCATTACCTTCACAAAAGGAATTAATCCGTAATTTAAAACAAGATTCAATCTGAAAATGAAGGATTAGATATGTGTTACTGTGTGTGTACCTCAATAAGATTAGAGCCCCTCAAATCGACAACCTGCATTATGTTTTGGCCTTGTTGGAGCGCCATCATCTCTGCCTCCACCGCCCTCTTCAGATTCTTCCTTCCTCCTTTCATCTTCTCTGCTGATCGTTTACAGTAATAATTCAAGTTTTCACTCTCTACATTAAGATGTGCAGCAGCAAGTTTACATATGTCAATGTCAATATGTACACAAATAATTGCAAACATCCACATTCATCTTAGAGCAAATTGTTATCAATGAGAAACACAACATAGACATTGAGATACACGAGCAATAACGCCAGACGTTAGAATAGTTAGGGGTAAGTTAGCCAAAACAAAGCAATCTAGTGTATTTTATTCATAAATCAGAATACATCTATCTAGTAAATTTTCTGTGTTTGCATAATGTAGTAAGAAACAATTGGGGAAGTGAATTGGGGAGTCCAAAACTACTGCTCGTGTTGGGGAAATTAAACTTTACCTTTTCGACGGAGAAATTAAACACAGTCGATGGAACTGCCGGTTTGACTCAGTAGAGAGCGCCGTCGTTCCTGTCGATTTCGCGCGGATGTCTGGCGAAGAGAGAGACGGAGTAGCTAGAGCCAGCCGACGTCGTTCCCGTCGATTGCGAGCCGAGCTGCAGATGACTGGCGAAGAGGAGCGAGAGCCGTGCGTCTGCGTCGATTACGGGCGGCGATGAAGTTATTTTGCAGAAAGAAGAAAAGACGGAGAAGAGACGTAGTTAGGGCTTCCACTATTTCCCTTTTTCTATTGTTTCGATCTATTTCTGATTTTTTTATATTAATTCTCCGTTTTAATTTTTATTAATTCTCTGTTTCTAATTTTTATTCTAGCTTGTTAAGTTTAATTAATTTTTAAGACCCTAAACTATCCAAAACTTACATCCCTCCGTCCAAAGCGCCTAAGGGTGGCGGAGCGGCGGCGGACGCCGGACAGCTGGCTTGTAGTCGGCGGCAGAAAAACACTCCTCGTCGTTGATAGCGGATAGCCGTCTGGGTGCTGCCGTGTGCTGTGACGGTGACGCCGGAAGAGCGACAGCGGGCGGCGGCTGAGGGCTGTGGGACAGTGAGAGACGGAGCATTTAATTTGAGTTGAAAAAAAGGAGCTAATATGGGCCCTAAAAGCATCGTTTGAATGAATTGGGCCCAACAAATTAATAGACCTCTTATTTCCACGATTTTTTAACTTGATTTCAACAAAAAATTTAAATGTACATTATTCTTGCTAGAATTTCTGTTTCTTGATGCCCATGTATGTGATTCAATATATTTTGAAAGCTTATGTTCTGAAAACCTTGCACTATCTGACATATACATGGTATAGTTTGTTTCATTTTAAATACTAGGGCTAATTGCCGAATGAACTACTATTACAATGTTTGCCCGAATTTGTAATTTTAAGATGTTTTTTTTTTAAATCAATAATAATAATTTTAACTTCTTATTGGTATATATTGGACAAATTTTATTCGAAAAAATATTGTCATAAAAAAAAAGTAATCTAAAATAACAAATTTAGATAAATGTTATGTTATTTCTGAACAATTAACCATAAAAACTAAATTCAAGATACAAGCGCAATTGGATTCCAAAAAGCGAAGAATGGTGAAAATTGTGTTCATTTTAACGAAATTATTACTGATCCTGAAATAGGTATATATAATTTGGTTTAATATACGTACCATTATTTGTTGGGTTAATTACTCGTAAAATATTTTGAATTTTTGTCAAATTTTAATTTTACATACAAACTTTAAAAAGTAGCGTGGCAATTACTGAATTTTTATCATCACATTTTGATTTTGTATACAAACTTTAAAATATAGCGTGATAATTACGCAATTATTGATTTAATCTGATTTTGCTACCCATCAAAATTTTAATCAAATTTAATACTGACATGACTAGTTGAATAATTAACATGGCATAATCGGCGATAGAATAAAATAATGTATGTGATAACACATCACATCCACTCTTTGAAATTATGCAAAATCGAATTATTCGGCTAGCGATGTCACTAATAAATTTGGTCGGAATCTCGATTGGTAGCAAAATCAGATTAAATCAATAGTTCAATAATTATCGCGCTACTTTTTAAAGTTTGTATGCTGAATTGGAATTCGATGAAAGTTCAGTAATTACTAGGCTGTCTTTTAAAGTTTGTACGTTATTTTCTAAAGTTTGAATGTAAAATTAGAATTTAATGAAAGTTTAGTAATGATGATGTTGACTTTTAAAAGTTTGTATATAAAATCAGGATTCCATAAATATTTTGTATTTTAAAGTCAATTAAAAAAGAGCAAAATGCCAAAAGAATTAATGCATGATATAGAGCCTGAAATAGTTAAAGTGGCAGTTAAAGATGATGTAACTATTTTCTGATTAATTAGCTAGTTTGGGTACAGCCTGCTGCTCATTCATCATTTGTATATTTGTATGCTCAATCCATTGCATCCTCGCAGCTTTGCAGTTATATATCATGCCTCTCTCTCTCTCTCTCTCTCTCTCTCTCTCATGTGGAGTGGAGAAATAGCAACAGCATTGGCATATATGGACGAACATGTTTGTGTGCATGCGTGTGTTATATATAATTTTCTCTATACATAGGATGTGGTCATAATGCTTTAGTTATTTATTTTTGGTATATGAGCCGCCGAATTTTGTAAGATGCCAAATTCTGTGAGATGGGATATAAATTAATTTTTTTAAACGAAAATGTAAAATTATTGGAGATTTTTTTAAAAAAAAAATTAAACGCTGAAAATTATGGGGACGACACAAACTATGATTCACCCACATATATATGAAAAAAATTGCTAATAATAGTACTAAAAATTAAATAAAGGTAAATTTAGTAGTTTGATATATTAATTTTGTATAGAGTTATAGATTTGATAATATGATTTTTTTTTTCTTTTCAGAATAAAACACTTATTCCAATACTTAGAAAATATATATGCATGAAAATGGAGAGGAGTTTGAGTATGGTTTAATTCAAAGTGTGAGAGGTATTGGTATTTGGGTTGTAGATGAAAGAAACCAATAATACAAAATAGCAGTAGCTTTTTAGAGTGCAATAGCTAGGGTTTTCCCCACCTACACTAATCAATCCCAATAAAACTTTTAAAAGCATGCAGCAACTTGCAGTAGCAGCTCACATGTGATTATCATTTATGAACATTTACAACTTATTTACTTTTACCTTACTATTTCTTCTTATGTAATATACATATATATATATATAGAGTAAGAGGGTTTTTTAGGACAATAATTTAGGTTGATTTGAAATTAGAACAATAACTTTTGGATTTGTAAAAATAGGACACTAATTAATAAGCGTTGCACCCGTAGGACATTTCTCGCGCCAATTATGAAATTTTCGGACTTTTCCGCACGGACCAAGCACATGACATCCTATCTAGAGCCGTAAAAATGACGTGCTTGCCACATAAGCAACTCCTCCGTGCGGGTTGTCATGTGCTTGGTCCGTGCGTGAAAGTCCAAAAATTTGATAATTGGCCGAGAAATGTCCTACAAGTGCAACACTTATTAATTAGTGTCCTATTTTTACAAGTCTGAAAGTTATTGTCCTAATTTTCAAATTAACATAAGTTATTGTCCTAAAAAATCCTCTTACTTCATATATATATATATATATATATATATATATATATATAGAAAGGTTAAACGGAGAATGCTAAATATTTAGAAAATAGAGAAATCGGAAACAAAAACGAACAGATCTACAAATTTAACGAACATATCAATGTACCGCATGAACAGCAATTTGCCCAGGGTTCGAATCCTGTTGGTGGCGAGATTTTCTTTTTTTTTACTAAATACGTCTGTTCAAATTGCTGTTCATGCGGTACATTGATCTGTTCGTTAAATTTGTAGATCTGTTCGTTTTTGTTTCACGATTTCTCTATTCTCTAAATATTTAGCATTCTCTGTTTAACTTGACCCTATATATATATATATATATATATATATATATATATATATATATAGGGTTGGGTTCCGGTGGATCCCTATGCTTATAATAGATCCGTAGATCCAAATCTAGACCACACATTTATGACATGTGGCGCATCAAGATGGTGACACGTGGCAAGGCATTTCAAGGCAAAATCTGGAGAGGGGTAAAATTGGAATGTAATTTTCGAAATTCAAAAAAAAAAAAATATATATATTTTCTCAAAATAGGTATATTTTAGACGCATAAAGTTTCATACGAGAATGCATGAACTTTCATATAAAAATGCATAAAGTTTCATATAAATATGCATAAGATTTCACCCCACCCCAACCCCACCCCCCACACCCCAGAACCCCACCCCACCCCAGAACCCCACCCCCACCCAACCCCCCACCCCAAAAAAAAAAAAAAAAAATTTTTATTTTTTTAAAAACTGATTTTCTGACCACTGACCCACCCCTACCCCCACCCCCACCCCCCACCCACCCACCCCCCCACCCCCCCCCAAAAAAATTTTTTTTTTTTAATTTTTTTATTTTCTCAAAAACTGATTTTCTGACCACTGACCCCCCCACCCCCCCCACCCACCCACCCCCCCAAAAAAAATTTTTTTTTTTTGAAAATCAGTTTTTAAAAAAATAAAAAAATAAAAAAAAATTTTGGGGGGGGGGGGGTGGGGGTGGGGGTGGGGGTGGGGTCGGTGGGGGGTGGGGGTGGGCCAGCAATTAGAAAATCAGTTTTTGAAAAAAAAAAATTTTTTTGGCGGGGGGGGGGGGTGGGGGGGGGGAGGGGGGGTGGGGGGGTGGGGGTGGGCCAGCAATTAGAAAATCAGTTTTTGAAAAAAAAAAAAAATTTTTTTGGGGGGGGGGGTGGGGGTGGGGGGTGGGTGGGGTGGGGAGGCAGGGGGCAGGGGCTGGGGTGGGGTGGCGAAACTACCAGATTTATTAAAATGAAATGCATTTTTTGTATAGTTTAATGCATTTTATGTGAAAACTTTATGCATTTTTGTTTGATTTTATATGCATGTGAAACATGCCTATTTTTGGGGGGTGGTAATGGGGAGGGTTGGGGGGTGGTGTGGGCTGGATTGGGGGGTGGTATGGGGTGGGGTGGTGAAAATACCAAAATTGGAAAAATTAAATGCATTTTTCTGTTCAAAGTTATGCATTTCATGTGAAAACTTTATGCATCTTTGTGTGAAACTATATGCATCTAAAATATATCTATTTTGAGAAAATCTAAAAAAATATATATTTTTTTTAATTATTAAATCCGAAAATTACATTCCAATTTTACCCCTCCAGATTTTGCCTTGGAATCCTTGCCACGTGTCACCATCTTGATGCGCCACATGTCATAAATGTGTGGTCAAGATTTGGATCTAGGGATCTATTATAAGCATTGGGATCTATATGATCCCATTCCTATATATATATATATATATATATATATATATATATATATATGGTTCAATTCTAGTGAGAAGCTGGATATGAGATTAATGAACTTTTCAATAAATTCTTTAAACTTTTCAATATAACTGACGAACCCACAAATCTATTTAATTTATTAAAAAAGATGTTACAGCCAAGAATTGAACCCCAGATCAACCGCGAGTTCATAAGAATTTACAGTAAAGTTCATCAAAATGTACTAACTTGTAAATTCCTTCTCACTTCTCAACACATTTGAGCTTCTCAATTGAACTTTACCATATATATATATATATGGTTTAATCAGTGAATAGAAAGTTTGCTTATCCTAAAAAAACTATCTATTTTAACCGGATCAGCCTATAAGATAGCAGAAAGTAACATAATTTTGTTATGGAAATTAAAAATACCAAATAAGTCAATATAAAGTCATGAATAAACTACTTATAGTGCAAACATGCATATTCAGATAATATGATGAAAATTTCGCCTCCTCATTCGAACTGAAATTTGAATAATTATTCGTGTATTACAATAAGCTTATTCATAGATCATAATTCTCATTCTCATTGGTTTGGACCCTCCACTCAGCTTCTCATACTTCATTCTTTTTTTTTAGAAGAATCGCCTCTAAAAAATAAAATTATGATTTGCAAAGATATTGAGAAAGAGTAGCAGACGCGAGAGAGATGGGAACAAGTGAACAACACATGTGAGACGGAATTGGAAGATATCGGGTAAGCTGCAAAGAAGAGAGAAAGAGGAGAGAAGAAAATTTAAAAAAATGTTGCGTAGATTTGGCGTTCATGGAATTGGATGAGAACAACAATTGGATAAGTTGCAGAGAAGAGAAGGGAGAAAATTAAAGGAGAGAGAAAGAGATCGGTGAAAGATAAGCGTGTGGAAAAAAAATACGAATTGCTGATTAGGATTGACGGCACGCTCACATAGTCGCTCAAAGGCGCTCAGCATATCAAAACTCTCTCTCTCTCTCTCTCTCTATATATATATATATATATATATATATATATATATATATATAGGGGCGCGCTCCAGTGAGACCCCCTATTTTTCGTGTAACATGAGTACAATGAATAAGACATATAATACTAATGAATAAAACGTATATCTAATTAACAAGATGTATATACTGATGAAAAATAAAATTTAGAAAATTCGTAATGAATAAGACATATATACTAATGAACATGGCCGTATATACTGATGAACAATGCAGTATATACTGATGAATAACAAAATTTAAAATATTCTGCTCCCTCCAGGATTCGAACCCTGTGAAAAAAAATCACCCTCCAGATACAATATCAGCCATATGATTGATAAAATAAAGGCACCAGATCGTGCCCTAGATCTCACTAAAATTAGGGGGTCTCATTGGAGCGGCCCCTATATATATATATATATATATATATATATATATATATATATATATATATATATTATTTTAATTCTTTTTTAAATATCTTCAAATTTGTTGGTTCATAAAAAAATACTATGCATCTTAAATTTAAGTTTGTGGCAAGATCTTTTTTATGATATAAAATCATTAAAAATAAATTTAAAATGAATTAGTTATGAAACTTTTAAATTCTAAAATAGTTTATTTTTCTCTTTTCAATTAAATTTTACAACGTTTCATTTATATTTGCATGTCTATGAAAATAATTATTTATTTATTATGACACATGATACTCTATAATACTAATGAATAATCCTGATTTTCATTATCCAATAATTTAAAATTATTTAATAACTATCATTACACTTTATACAGAGTTGAAATTTTACGCTTTTAAATTAGGATTTTATACTTTTTTGAGGAATTGATGTAGATTATTTTATTTTATTTTGAAAACATATTTTATATTTATTTATATTTATATTTTAATTTAATTTTATATTTATATTTATTTATTTAAATATATGAATAAAAGTAAATGTCTAAAACAAAAAAGATAACGCTAACGAATGTTAAACATGAGCGGTGCTCACATAAGGAGCTCATATAAGGTATATATGTAGCATAACATCTCTCTCTCTCTCTCTCTCTCTATATATATATATATATATATATATATATAGGAAGAGGTTCTAATAAAAACCTCTTTTAAAATGAGAACTAGGAACCTAATCTTCACCATTTATTTTAATTATCCAACGGTTAAGATCAATCCACAAAAAGTCAACCGTTTTTTTCTCTTTCTTTCTTAAATCTGCCGATTTATCTCATTTCTTAAACATAAAAGGCTATTAAAGTAAATTTTGATGATGCTTTATACGGTAGTTAGTGGCCCAAAATTAAGGGATTGCATTTAATTTTTTTATTATACTAATTGATTTGTTAGTCAATTACCTTATCATTATAATGCAATAAGTAATCATAGTTCGAACTGCATAATTACCATTTACGAGTTGCACATATACGTTTAATTTAATGTTTCGTTTATTTGTTTGTAGTATAACATAGTAATACGAGTTGCATAAAATAAATCAATTAATTTTTTTCGTTTATTACTTTGTATAACAGTATAAGTATAGTAACATAAGGTCTGATTGCTGCCTTGGGGAAAGCTTGTAATGCATAATAACCATTTATGAGTTGCACACATACACTTAGTTTGATGCATAATAACCAACTATGCAACTAAAACTTACCCACTATGCATCTAAAATTTTCACTTGTGCAATACAACCCACTACAAATGATTTTATAATTATATGTAGATTTCAGTCGCACATTATGAAGTAATGCACATTTTTGAAAGTGTGAAGTGTGCAGCAATGTCGGAAACTTGAAATACTCGAACACCGGTTAGATCGATTGGAATGCCGCCGCTGGATGTGAAACGCCCAAAATGAAACGCCGCCGCCTTCTGTGAAAAGCCTGATTAATAGATTAATCGCCGCCGCCGCCGCCGGATGTGAAACACCCAATGGAATGCCGCTGCCTTGTTAGAAACGCCGGATTAATCTCTGAATCGCCTCCGCCGCCGCAGGATATGAGATTCGTTTTCTGATTTGGACAAAACTCCCACAATCGCTGCCTTAAGTAAGGCGCTCACAGCTTCCCAAAACCCACACCTCCGCCGCCGGATTGCACAGAGATCCACCGGTCGTTGATTTCTCGGTCGCTTTCGACGCCGGATCGTTGCTTGCACAGAAGTCACCCCCTTTTTTTAAACCCTAGGTGAAAGGGTAGATGATAGTGAAACTTGAAGTGCAGAACGTGAAAATAATATAAAATCTATTTTACATTTCTACCCTTTGAATTTCAATTACATTTAAATTAATAATTAAGTTGTGCATTTGTAGTTTAATCTCAGCCCTCTATTTTTTTAAAATCAATGATTTAGATTAGGTTCCTAGTTTTCATCTTAAGGGGGGTTTCTATATTAACCCCACCCTATATATATATATATATATATATATATATATATATATATATAGGGGCGCGCTCTAGTGAGACCCCCTATTTTTCGTGTAACATGAGTACAATGAATAAGACATATAATACTAATGAATAAAACGTATATCTAATGAACAAGATGTATATACTGATGAAAAATAAAATTTAGAAAATTCGTAATGAATAAGACATATATACTAATGAATAGGGCCGTATATATTGATGAACAATGCAGTATATACTGATGAATAACAAAATTTAAAATATTCTGCTCCCTCCAGGATTCGAACCCTGTGAAAAAAAATCACCCTCCAGATACAATATCAGCCATAGGATTGATAAAATAAAGGCACCAGATCGTGCCCTAGATCTCACTAAAATTAGGGGGTCTCATTGGAGCGCCCCCCTATATATATATATACATATATATAGGCTCCTTTTAATTGATACTTTTTTTTATATAATATTAAATTAACATTCTTTTTAATATCTTAAATTATATAAATATCAATGATCACAATTGATTTTTAATTGATCGATTAACACAAGATAAATTAAAAGGTTTAATTGGATCATCTTTCTACATATGTGTGTAGGGATGAGCTAATTATAAAATAAAAATTCATTTAAAAATATAAACTTAAAATCATTTTTTATTCTTAGATCATAAAAATTTACTATGAATTTATTATCTTATTGGATAAATTCATTGTCTTGAATTCGAATCTCAGATAGAGCTAAAATTTTAATTTTTAAATTTATATATTTCCACAACAAATTCACATATACATATTTCATACAGAATTCATGGTTTCATATATATTTTAAAAAGAGGTTTATATATAAGGGGATTCGGCTATAAATCTATTTTAAAATATGAACTAAGAAACTATAAGCACATGCTGAATTTATATGAAACGTGATGAATTTGCTATGAAAAATTAATAAACTAAAACAAATATAATTTTAGTCCACACGAGCTTCGAACCTAAAATCACATATTTATTCATCAAAATGCTAAATCTAACGCAAATCTTCACTACCTAAAGAATAAAATCAAATAATTCAAAATTAAAATTGTTTTTTCATCCAATCCCTATATATGGAGAGATTGTGGTTATAGTGAGAGCTGTATTTTTCGTGAGAACGTGAGAATTATTATAATTAGATGCATTTGCTCTAAAACCTAATGTATTCATTGTTAAAATTAATGCATTTGCAAAAACTAATAAAGTTTTCATTCTATTTTGTTTTCAAATTAAGGTGATGTATTTATTCAATAATACAATGCATTCATTGTACTTCTAGTTATACTTCATTCTTTTATGGGTTAATTGCCTACAAATACACGAATTATACTCAAATTTTGGTTTTTGACCAAATCTATTTTTTGGTCAAAAAATACATAAACTTTCATATTTTTGGAATTTGACCAGAGCCGAAAGTTCGTCGACTAATAAATTGATTGTTTGAATTCTGATGGGCAATCCGAAGGTACCGTTGGAAAGTTCCTAATATTATCTTTCTAATGATACTTATATTGTTGGGTTTTGATAACCGGAAGTGGTAAAAAAAATGGCATGAAAGTCGAGGTCACGAAACTCTATATTTTTTTCTTTTTTTTTTGATAATTTCCGATTACCAAAACCCAATAATATAAGTATCATTAGAAAGACAAGGTCAATAGCTTTTTAATTGTACCTTCAGATTGGCCATCAAAATTCAGACAATTAAATTAGCCAACAAATTTTTGGGATCATGTCAAATTTCAAAAAATAAAAAAATTTATGTATTTTTTGACAAAAAAAATTGAATCGATTAAAAACCAAAATTTGAGTTATATCCACTTATAAAGGATGAATTATGTCCACTAATAAAGGAGTAGCTTAACTTTATGGGGAGTTGCTTGGTGAGCCACAAGTTGGGACTGTACCATTCTTTAAAAATTCTTGGATCTTGTGATCATATACCAATATTAATGCAGTCACCCTCTCATCACTTTATTATCTTCTTTCTTTTTCATCATAAACTTTCTTACAGAGTTATAATATTCTCTCTCTCTCTCTTTCTAGGCTATATGCTTCCTTTTTGGCTAGCTTGACATTCTTTCTAGGGTTTTCACATATAGCTACTCTTGGTATTGTACGGTCTAAACCATCACTGTTAAGGCTAATTATGCCATTATTAATTACATTTGTACGTGTCTATTATTGGTATATAGGTCACTAGTAAGCATTATTAACTTTACCCAAATAGGGTTTATATAGTTTGAACTAGCTTCAACAATAATTAATATCATCTTGCTTTAATGTAGTTATAAGAAATTAAGATACAATATTAAAAAATGGTGAACTTGATGATTAACTTCCATAACGCGTTGGAGTTAAGCCCTTAATTATTAGAGTTCATGCACGGTGCAAGTTATAATTCTTTTGCTAATAATAATACGTGCATTGTCACTATATATTAATTCAATTTTTGAAATGTACTCTAATTTTTGTCTCATATATTGATGTTGTTATTATATATGAATGTCTTCTTTATTTTATATTATATGAGTAATGGGTTAATTGTGTAAATTATAATGTTGATCGACGACGTACATCCATATATATATTGCACAGATAAAATACTAATTAAATAACATAATTTATATCGTGCTAAAGTGATCTTCGATCACAAAGAAACATGAAAAAGAAAAGAAATGGAACGAACAAAAATTACTTGTGAAAGGGATCCACGACATGATCTAATTAAAAACAATAAAATAAAAAATGAAAGTGAGAAAGAAAAATTAAATAGATCTCTCTGAACTTCTATTCTGTCTCTTTATATCATATTGCTCTAGTAGTAGTCGATATCATTGACATATCACGTCAAACATAAATACATGGCATGGGTCACTGGTTGTTGTTCAATACTTTTTTATCATAAAATTTGTCTTGTATATTGACATGGAGATTGCATTAATTTTTAGATGTCAATTTTTTTTTTAATTATCATTTTTTAAAATACAAGCAGGCTCAATGAATATTTTGACCTCAAACCTCTGCTGCACATGTCCAAGCTAAGGTAAAACTAAGATTGTGTGAAAAAAATGTATCCCTTAACTTAAAGGGAGAGCTATATATATATGATATCAAGATATCATGTCACAAAACTCAAATATTAATTTTTAATATAAAAATAATACTTGTTCCTTATCAAATTTATAAATTACATAAATATTTGAAAGTTGATTAATCTTTTATTCATTTCTTGAAGTTTAAAAAAAAGAAAAGAAATAGCTTGAATTTTGCTTTATATGAAATTTATAAATTTTAATAATATCAATAATACTCTCTCCTTCCCGCTATTTGTGACTTACTTCTTTTCGATATAGAGAATGTATAAATTGAATAAAAGTGATGGATCTCACACCCTTTGAAAATTTAAGTACATTTTATAAAAATGCGTCACTTTTAGCAAGACGGAAGGAGTAATTTAGTAGGATAAAAATAGTAATATTCAATTAATATAAAAATATAATACTCGCGAACAAAATGTCAGCATTGCTTACTCGTAAATAGTGTGCGGCAATCCTTTATAAATATTTGTATAATATTCTTCAACATAAAATAATAGTTTAATAGAAGTAATATATTTAAATGTAAAAATAAGACTAATTAAGTAGTCAAATAGTATCGTAACTATCACTATTTCTCCAATTATATCCTAAACTTTTAACATTGACCAATTAATATACCCCCAAATTACATAAAACTATACAATTAAATCTACCCCTAGAAAAAAATCGGTACATGTGAATGCACAACAACAAAAATTTCATTAATGACATGAGGTTTGATAGTTATTATGTGTGTCATAAAAATTAGTGATATACTGATATTTCATGATGTAATTAATCATTAATTGTTACATTTTCAAATGTCACAATTTTTTATGACACGATTATTAGCTACCAAGTATCGTGACATTAATAGAATTTTTTTTTGGGTAGTGACCGAGTAGGGGTCATCATAAATTTAATAATGTTTGACATGAAAATACATGTGTAACAATGAATATTTTTCAATTATTACATAGGTTCGAAATCGAAACAAGGTCGCGTTTTTTTTTTTTTTTCCTAAATGAGCTTACATAGTTTTGAAACGTGGTTTGTTCTTATGCACACGCATATATTTTCATGTCGGATATACACGATGATTCTACTCAATTTTATGTACGAAAAAAATTATTCGAAATGAATTTGCTTATATTGTTCTGATAATTTAAGTAGTAATTGGTCAAAATAAATAATTCAAAATGATGTTGAAATGTAAGTTATAACTAGGGATCCATCAAAATAAAAATGCGTGTCAAGATCCATCAAATGGATCCTTGATCCATATAAAAATTCAACAAAAAGGATAATAATTTTTTGTAAATACGGCTATTCGTACATTACAAGCAAATTATTCGTCATTTTATATTGACTTATTCGTTATTCTCATTTATCACGAAAAATAGTTATTCTCATTGAATGTCATGTCACCCCTTAAAATAGAGGAGAAATAAAAGAAAGAGAATCGCTTATTATGATTCATTTTCATTGTTTAACCAAACACTCAATAAAAATAACACTTTATTGTTACATTCTCTTTCCATTTCTCCAATTGAACCAAACAAATGCTAAATATCTGATTTAATCTCATTTCTCATTTTAAGAATAGTTCTCATATATATATATATATATAATTAAGAAGAAAAAAGATGCAATTAATTAATGACCAATCATACTAAATTAAAGAGATCAGTTTGCTGAAAAAAAACTACTCAAAATATGTACTCATCCAAAAGCCTGAATGCATACAATAAAAATAAAATTTTTTAAGTAGTTCATTTGTTTATTTAGAACATATCATCCAAAAGTTTTGATGAAGACAAGAAATTTGTGTTTGTTACCAATATTAATGTTGGTTTCTGATAAAAGGGACATTCAGAAAAATAAGGAGAGTGTCTCTTGCACTTTACAGAATTCTGACAAGGCAGCAGCAGCCACAGCTAGTGCAATAGTAACCATTTTTCTGCTCCCCTATCTTCAACATGCATGTGCAATTCAAATCCACATTTAAGATTTAATTTCTATTTTTTTAATTTTCTTACAAATCTACAAAATAAAGTAGATACTCAGCTCGGTGCTACTAGAATCTTGTACGAGGTAGCAAGGGATATATATTTACAAATTAATATATATACCTCTCTAAATACAAACATATGTTATGAAAGAGTAATCTGTAAACTCACCACTGTTAATTTCTACTAATTCAACTCATGTACAAGCCATGAATCTTAATTAATTAAACATAAGGCATATGATGCAATAATTTTTCTACGTCTCAGAGTGATCATTAAATAAATTATTTATATATAGCAACAATAGAAAATTGGAACACTCATATTTGCATTTCACATCCAAAAAACTTTATTTGGTCTAGATTTATTTTCACCCCCGGCCGGCCCTTTGAAAGACATAAATTCCCATATTCAAACCATTAAACTATAAACGAGAATAGATTAGCAATATTTGTCTAATCTTTAACTACTAATTAATACTGCGAAATAAAAAAGGAGAAATATTTCATATGCAAACAAATTAAATTAACTAAAAACTTATATACCTAGCTAGTCAATCATATTGTTAAAGTCAGGTTTATTCAGCCAGATGAGAAGAAGGATATAAATTAATCAAAGAAAATGCTAAGACTAGGTGATTATACTGCATGAAAAGCATCAAAAAAAAAAAGTTGCAACTCCAAATATATCTCTCCAAGAGTCACCCAAAATCCAACCTCAATTATTGATTACACCAATCAAAATTAAACCCTGAGAAATGTGACTTTACGCAAGTACATACAGGTATAGTATTTAATCACACACTAATTTCAAGTATAAATGTATTTCTCTCTTGCAAAAAAAAGAAAGAAAACAAACATATAAAAAAGACAGAAGAATCGTATCCCTTACTGTATATGGCATTTGTATAGCTGCAACACTCCCATTTTCAGTGGGCTCCAAATGTATATATTTCGAGAGAGAGAGAGAGAGAGAATCAGTCCTCCTTCGTGTCCGATCTCCCGGCGTGATCCTCATGAGCAGGTTTGGAAGCTACATTCAACGGGAACGGCCTCATGGGGGAGGTCATGAGGTGGAGGGCCGTCGAGAAACCCAGATTCTGCTGCACATTCTCCATTGAAGGAGGCAAGTAGGAAGGAAAGGGTGGGATAGTTGGGGCAGTATTAGGGTAGAAATAGAGATGAGAGTTCGGATTAGGATTAATTTGATCTGCTCCTTGTCCTTGATTAGGCAAAGGAGGATTGTAATTAGGTCCAAATTGATGGGAGAGGGACAAATTGGGATGATCCCAATGGAAATAAGGGTTGTGGTGAAAATTAGGGAAATGGGATTGATGATTTACGACATTCCCCAATGGGAAGAAATTCTGTGCCACAAAACCCCCAAAACCCTCTTCATCATGATTCTGATCTTGAATCCACTTCTGAGTACTCTCTCTCTCCCTCTCATCATCGTGGGTCTTGATCATGGCTTGCTTGGAGGCGAGGAATTGGGAGAGGGACGACGATGGGGAATCTTGATTAGGGTTAGGGGAGAAGATTCCTGGGATGATGGGGAGAGGAGGGAGCTTGTCGATGTCGGCCTTGGTGGCGTCGAGGAGCCAGTCGACGACCTTGCTCGGCTGGCTGAGGCCGAGCTTCTCTTGGAGGTCGTAGAGCTGCACCGCCGTGGGGATGGAGAGCCGAATGCGCCGGTCTCTCAGCCCCCTCACCGTGCACACTTTGCTGTGCCGGTCTTTGCCCCCGAAGCTGCGTGACACGCGCACTATTCGGGGGTTTTTGTGGCTCGACGACCACTGTGATCTCGCCGGAGGGAGCTTCGGCGACCCTTCTTGCTTCACTCTCTCTCTAGAATTCATGCTTACACGATGACGACCACCACTTCCTCATTGCTCTGCAGTAATTATATATGAATCTCAGCGGATCGTGTTAGTGTTAGCTAGTAACTAGGTTTTTAATTTGTGTGCCAGCTAAACTTGGAATCTAGAGAATTTGTGCAGAGGTGTGTGTGTGTTTGTTTCATCAAATTAATCATGTACACACTTTCTTGTCTCAGGATTTGATCAAGAATTCATACGGCATCAATTAGGTTTTCAAAAATGTAAGAGGAAAGTTCTCTAGGTCTTCTTTTTTGTGAAACGAAACAAGAAAAGAAAGCTAATTTTAACTTTAAAAAAAAAGTAAGAATTAAAGATGAAATAAAAGACGAATTGAACTCACGTTTTGTCATCATCTGGTGGCTGATCAAGAAACTGGATTTCTGCTTAGAAGATATGTGTTGAAGATTCTGTGTGATCAGCCCATTCTAGAAGAGGAAAGAAAACCCTATGTGTTGATGAAAGAAGGAAATAATTTGGTTGGGATTTAGGGAAGAGAGGGAGGGAGATGATGATGGTGATGGAATATTTTACCACTCCATGTTGCAGAAAAGATAAAGGTATGGCGCAATTGCGACCATGTGTCGTCGGTGCATAACGACACATATCAAAAATCTGGTAATTAAGAAAATTAGGTTATAAATTCATCAAAATAACACTACATGTTAAGCTATAGCTGGGAAAATTTAATTAAATATCAATGACTTGTATAAAAGTCATGGTTACTCAGTTTATACTCTGCTGCTCATAATTAATGATTCTTTGCGATCCATGGACTTTTAACTTCCGTCATCAAATTAAATGGGACCAATCTAGCTAACACCATTTGCTTTATTGCCAACTATAAATAGCTTTATCAGCTGCAACATTTCACAGTATGAATGGAATGTATTATACATATACATGCCTCTCAAGTGAGAGAGAGAGATGTGCATGCCCTATTTTTATTGATAATAATGCCATGAATTAATTATTAAGGGACTGTTTACTATTCACAATTGATAATATATATGATTGAGTATTTTTTTTCTATTGCAACGAGGGATGATGATAACTTTGGAGTGAAGAATAGATGCATATACATACATATATATATATATATATATATATATGTGTGTGTGTGTGCCCTATTGTAATGGTCATGGTGCAATCAATTTTTGTTGCATCATGTATGAGGGCTTTTCATGATAATTAGTGAACGCCCTTAATGACTTTGGAGTGAAGAATAGATAGATTCCACAGTAGATTAAGTTAATTAAAGATGCAAATGAAGAAATGAAATGAATAAGATAAGTTTAATTTGGATGAGTAATATATATATATTGAAAGATGTGGTGGATGAGATTATTGATGTACAAGTATTAGTAGAGCAGGGACCAATTTTATGGGAGGTTCTTTAAAGCTTCTGCTTACTTATCAGAGGACCACTTGTAAATTTTGCAGTGAGATTGCATCAAACCAACTTGTGCACCCATAGGCTTGCTTCTTTCTTTCTTTTCTTTTATTTCATTTTTCTTATATATATAAAAAAAAGTGGTGAGGACTGAAGAGACTATCTCTCTATCTCTCTTCAATTCTCTCTTTGGTGGTATGTGGGGAGCAAAAATGTGGTGGTTATAATGATATAAGATTGCATGTTATAAACACTTTCCATGCACAGTTTTGATTTATGATTTATGATTCTTTAAAAGAAGTATAAGGAGAAAGTATTTGAAACCAACCACTTTGCTAGAATAACATAACTGTTTTTTAAGTCAAATTTGTAAATACATCTTTATTAAAGGCCCACCACAACTATCATTTTTTGGTGATCCTAGCTATCATATATATCTCACAACATCATGATCATGCTATATATGCATAACATGCGACACAAGGTTCGTGTAGTTATTTAATTTTATGGATATTATATATGACCGTGTTATATATCGTATTAACCAAACAACTACTTTCCCTAAAAAAAACATGACTACTTCAAATTTTTTACTATATATATGTATATTATTTAATGTGATCACCTTAAAATATGTTTTCCAACAGCCTCTTATAAAAATGCTACTTACTTTAATTAAAAAATGTCCCAACGTCTAATACTTTTGTCAAATATATTTTGGTACCCAAATTTTGACCAATGTAACGTAAATGTCCCGAGTCGAAATTTTGGGGGCTTGAAAAATGTTGTGCAATATGCATTTAGGTAGGGTAAAGAAAATGTTGATTTGTGTTTTGTGGCGAATTTAATTAGGGTTGTGTACCAAAACAAAACATTATGGTTTAAATGTTGAGACATTTTTTCCAAAAGAAAATGTTAAATTTTGGAATATATATATTTTCTGTATTTCTTTAATTCCAATTAAGATATACATTAAGCTAGTATTCTTATGTAATGTTGGAGTAACTTTTTGTTTGTTTGTTTGGCCTTCTAAACTTTTTTGACTGGTCATCTTTTTTGGCAATTAATTTCAAGTGGCTTAAATTAATGTTGCAAACTCAGTTCATTAATTAATTTAATCGGTAAGCGCGTATACTAGTTAATGTGTGTACTTAGATTAGTTGTGCAATGTCTTATATAGCTTTATAGACATTAACAATAAATGAATTAAAGAGCTAAAAAAAACAATAAATGAATTAAATAAGTGTTTATTATTTGTACTACTATCAACAAGTACGTTATATTTTTATGTGCGGATTGAATGGTTAAAGATGCTATCGTCTGTCAAGAGACATTTCTAGTTGAATAAAACTGTGATAATTTAGTCACGTCAAATTTCAATGCAACAATATTCTAATTAATTTTTTCTTAGAGGAACAATATAATTCTAATTAATTAATTAGTCCTTTCATATAGGGCCAAAAATAGTTGAGATGCCTGCATTTTAATTTCTACTAATATAGTATGCACACTCAAAAGTAGTTTCAATTATAATTTCTATGGTAAACAAATTACAGTTATCGATATCTTCATAATTACTAACGTGCCTCGAGATTAAACTATTATGCACATTTTACGGAAATTAATTAAACATGCACAATATTTTCATTCAATTTGAACAAAAAAGGAGAGGGAAAGATAGAAAAGAGAGGATAAGATAAAGATAAATAAAGACTGCTGTAAAGAAAAGAAAAAAGGATATGATAAATTAAGATTAATGTCAACAGCAATTACAAGCCAACACAATTTATGTATGGATTGATGAGAGGTATATATATTACTAATTCTTAATCTTGTAGAATGGGAGTATTTTCTAATTAATTAATTTCATTCTCGTAAAGTTTCTAAACCCACGTACTTAGCAATTCCAAAACATGCAACTAACTTAATTTGTTGCACTTAAAAGTTTCAGGAAATAAAATTATTATTAAGGGAAGAGGTCTATACAAACTCCCAATTAACATTTCCTTAATATTTTTTTGCCAAAAAAACATTTCCTTAATATTTTTGTTAAAATGCATATTGTGGGAAAAATCGAAAATAATTAAAGTTCAAGTCATACTATATATATTTAGAGAAACATAATCTTAATCTAGCCCAAAAGCATATAGTAATAAAAATTTATAGCCATATAAAATTATAAATAAAAATATAAAAATAATAGACATTTGGACTATTATGCGCTTACACACTTACATGATTTACACGAATTTGTGTGTAATATGAATTCACGTAACAGTGTAAATAACACTATTACATAATTCCCCACAAAATTTGTTTTAGTCATGTAAGTGCGTAAAAGCATAATAGTCTCAGAGGACGTTCTCTTTGATTGTAAATTTATCGTGAAAAAATAAGGTATATAAAAAAAAATCATCCTTTACATCCCCCCATTCCTTTTTCTTATTTCCTACAAAATAGAATTTCACCCTTACTCATTCCTCATTTTCACTCCAATGAGGGATAATATTATCCCTCCATTTTTTGGTGTGATAATATTAATTATCCCTCATTGAAACCTCAAAAAAATAAAATAGAAAATAGTATCCCTCATTAGAGTGGAAATGAGGAATGAGTAAGGGTGAAATTCTATTTTGTAGGAAATAAGAAAAAGGAATGGGGGGATGTAAAGGATGATTTTTTTTTATATACCTTATTTTTTCACGATAAATTTACAATCAAAGAGAACGTCCTCTGAGACTATTATGTAGGAAATGAGGGAAAAGAAAGGAGAAATTTAAAGGGTGAATTTTTTAATACTCTCATTTTCTCATGATAAATTTACAACCAAAGAGAACACACAATGATTACTATTTCCATTTTTTTAAACCTATATGACTATAATTTTCTTTTTGTTATACGAGAAAGACTAGAATGAGATATTGTCTATGCATGGAGAAAAAAAAAAAAAAAAAGTGCAAAAGAAGCTATATATTATAAAAACCTCTATGCATGTTATATTTGTTCATCAAATTAAATGAAATTTGATCTACTGCTTAATTAATATAATCTCAATAATTAAACTTAGTTGTAGCATTATCTTGTCTTTGTGGCATGGCATCAATTAGCTAGGCAGCTTCATTGATTTTGGCATGAAATTATTCTGGGTAATTAGATGATATATATAGTTGCAGCATGCTACACACGGACTTATTGTTTCAAGTTAAGCTTGTTTTATAAAATTTATATATCTTCGTACGGAAATTAATTAATATACACATTTTGATATTTGATATTGATCGAGAGGTCGTTTATTATCTTTTTGGCATATTTACTTCAAATCTCTTAAATTAATTACTCCAGTTCCCTAGCTAGTTATATACAGATGAATAATAATAGAATTGCAAAATAAGAAAAAGAAGTAGTTATGTTCAAGTTTAAAGTCAAACATATATCGTGCAATAATAATAATAATAATAGTAATAAAATGCCAGTTGAGTTTGAGGGACCAATTTAATTTATTGGACGTATAAGGACTTTTGTTCCGGAATAAATCACCTGCCTTCCACGTGGCAGTAACACTTGGAATTTTTCTATTTCTTGCCCTGTTTAAATTATTATTATTATTATTATTATTATTATTATTATTATTATTATTATTATTATTATTATTATTATTATTATTATTATTATTTATTTTTAAAAATTATAGGAGGTATCTAATATATAATCAAATCAACAACTCGCACACAGGCGGGACATCTACACCATACAAAGATGGAAAACAATCGTACGCAGGTGAAACACTACCCACTATCCACACAAAAGTGGAAAAATGCGAAATTGAAACCAAGACCTCTTATAAAGGAAAGTCTTTGGGTGCCTCAACTTTGTTACTTGAGCTAGGCCTCATCGGCTTTTTTAGGTTCCAGTTTTAATTACTAACCATCCATCCATCTCATTTCTCATTTCTCAGTTAAGTGTCCATGTAGAATACTAAGACGAACTTTATAAATTTTCTAAGTTTCAAGTCACGAGATTTTGGGGATGAGGGGTACTACTATTTATTATTATTATTATTATTATTATTATTATTATTATTATTATTATTATTATTATTATTATTATTATTATTAAATGTCTATTTTTACAATGAACCCTAATTAAATTATACAGCTAGAAAGTCCCCAAAAGCTATGATGATCTCATAAAAGGTCATTTGTTTCACTTTATCTTATAATATCTCGTATTTTAATTACTATCATCAATACATGTTATATATGTGTATATGATGAGTGTGTGTGTCATTAATTAAACCAATATTTATAAAATATTTTCAAGTTAATTATTTTTTAGGGGATTTTCAATTAATTCTTGAGCATATATATATAAAAAAGCAAGCTAGAACATATGATCCATATATATATATATATAGGAAGAGGTTCTGATAAAAACCTCTGTTAAAATGAGAACTATGAACCTAATCTTGACCTTTTAAATATTAGATCCAATGGTTAGGATTTAGTCAACAAAAGAAACTGTGCATCTATTATATTTTACTGTGCAATTAAAAAATATACAATTTATGCAATTGAAACCAACAATGCAAAATACTCAAGCAAATCGAAATTGTGCAACTATGCAATTGAAACTGTGCATCTATGCAATCGAAATTGTGCATATGTAGTTTAATCACAGCCCTCTATTTTATTTAAATCAATGGTTTTAAATTGGTTCATAGTTTTCATCTTAAGAGGGGTTTTTATATTAACCCTACCCTATATATATATATAGGGGGCCGCTCCAATGAGACCCCCTAATTTTAGTTAGATCTAGGGCACGATCCGGTGCGTTTATTTTATCAATCCTATGGCTGATATTGTATCTGGAGGGTGATTTTTTTTCGCAGGGTTCGAATCCTGGAGGGAGCAGAATATTTTAAATTTTGTTATTCATCAGTATATACGTCCATGTTCATCAGTATATACGGCCATGTTCATCAGTATATATGTCTTATTCATTACGAATTTTTTAAATTTTATTTTTCATCAGTATATACATCTTGTTCATTAGATATACGTTTTGTTCATTAGTATTATATGTCTTATTCATTGTCCTAGTGTTTCACGAAAAATATGGGGTCTCACTGGAGCGCGCCCCTATATATATATATATATATATATATATATATATATGCATGTAAGAATCCCCTTTAACCTAACCAAAACCCTATATATAGAAACATGTCAGACGATCAACTGCTCCAAATTAATCATCAATATTAATAATCTCCATCAAATTTCTCTCTTTTTTTTCGGTAATAATCTCCATAACATTTATGTTATGGGAATATTCTCCTTTAACCTAACTAAGACCATATATATAGAAACATGCATGTCAGACGATCAACTACTCCAAATTAATCATCTATATTAATCTCCATCAATTTTAATTTCTCTCAGTGTTTTTCGGTCATTTTTTGATATATATATATATATATATGTCTAAACTCTAACATTTATGTTATGGGAATATTCTTTCAACAGAGAGAAATTCAATTTAACAGCTGCAAGTACCATAAAAAGTAGCCATATGCATTCAAAATCGAACCATACCACCATTACTATTAACAAAAGAAATTAGGTGATAGAGTACAAACCAACATTAGGTTGTACACCTACACCAACTCGTACTCGATCTACCAAATTCTGTATAATATATAATTGTCAAAGAATTATGGTCTAGGACCACAAAGAATAATTATTTTCATAAGTGGATCACAAATTAAACTTAATTTGGATTAATATCAAAGTTAAGTTTCCATTTTTCAAAAATATATAGACCACCACTTTTCCATGATATTAACATAATAGCACCCAATATTTGATTTCTTTTATAAATCTAGGCCGAAAATTCACATGAAAATAAATTAAACGAAGTTGTTTCTTATCTATATATTAAAGCAAAATAAATCATATCCTATGTGGCATCTTATAATCACTCCATTCTAATTTTCCTCAATTCTCATTCATTCTTATTTTTTTCTAAATTTTAATCAATTTTTATATCTAAAAATCATTAAAATTTTAAAAATCATGATATATTTAAAAATTAAATATCTAAAAACTCATTATATAAATATTCCAACAAAATAAATTCTATCCTACGTGGCGTCGTAAAATAAATTCTAAAAATCAATATATATCTAAAAACTATGAAATATCTAAAATTCATTATATTAATATTTCACAAATCAAGAAAAAATTATTTTTATCCATAACGTAATTAATAATGCATTTGATACATAAATGTTTAAGAATAGAGCTATATTAGCCCCTAATGAGATGGTTGATACTATAAATGATTACGTCATGTATCTAATGTCTACCAAAGAAATGGTATACTTAAGTTCAGACAACATTTGCAAAGAAGATGGACAAATTGACCTCGATGAACAGGCATTCTCAGTTGAATATCTCGACACGATCAAGTGTTTAGGATTGTCGAGTCATGAGATTAACTTGAAAGAGAAATGCATAATCACGTTTCTCAAAAATATGATCAATCTAATGAGCTTTGCAATGGCACCAGGCTGATAGTAACTTAACTTGGGGAAGACGTAAGTGATGGCAAACTCATTTCAAGAAAAAAAGTGCGCGCAAGAAGTTTTCTATATGAGTTTTAATTCGTTTTGCTATGTCGACAATAAATAAAAGTCATAGATAATCTCTTTCAAATGTAGAATTATACCTATCGAAACCTATTTTTAATTATAGGCAACTTTACGTGGCAATCTCATAAGTCACTAAAAAAAGAGGTCATACGCAAGACGCAACAACTAACGTGGTGTATGATGAAATTTTCGATAGATTATGTGGTAATTGCAAATTTCATAATTTATTCAAACTTTTAAAGTTTAAGTCATTAGTGCTATTATCTAGTAGTTTATTCTTTTCTTATTATTTCTTTTAATTACTGGTTCCAACTACAGACATATAATATAGTTACGTTTCAAATAATTGTTTCAATTTCTCTTTTAATATTTTTCGGATTGAAACTCTCCTTACATATAAATTTCATAAGATATTTAAATAAATATTATAATTTTTTACTTTAAAATAATTTCATTAAATTCTTTATTTTAGTTAAAAAAATCATAAAACAAAAAATATATTAATAATTTTATAAATTTATATTTTAATAGATTCCGTCGAATTTCGACGGGTCCTTACCAGTTGACATGAATAACATCATTATTTTTTTTCAATGGTTGCCAACTCAACTTTCATGATCACAATAATGGACCCAGTCTAGTCTAGACATGAAAACGAAAGCAATTTATTGTAAAATTTTCAATATATAAAAAAAACGCAAGAGAGATTGTGAGTTATCAAATTGCTGCGGCCTAAATTTGCCCTTATCAAACCTCAGGATTTCATATAATATATATATATATATATAGGGGGTGGGCTACCGTGAGAGCACATCTTAAAATAAGAAATAAGAGCAAATTTTAATGTATGAATTTTATGTAGAACACATATGAATTCGCTGTATAAAGGTATGAATTGTGAAAAATAATTTTTTGCTACCTTTGGGATTCGAACTCAGGACCATAAATCCATCCAACAGTATTACGAATCAACCGTAGATCTTGATGATCTAAGGGCTGAAAATGATTCTTATTTTATATCTTAAGAAATGCTCTTATTTTAGCTCTTCCCTATATATATATATATATATATATATATATATATATATATATATATAAATATATCATCTAATAAAATGAATCCCTGATCAGAAACATGAAAGAGAAACCTATATAAACTTTACTTCACAATAAAAATGCAGATTTATTTGATGTGTGGCTAATATTTAATTGGTGGCATTGGCATCAACTGGAAATCTTGATTATATCATAGTACTGTATGAGTATATATTAATACGTGTGTGACTGTGTGTTTCGAAAGGTCGCAATTGCATGCAGAAACAGCAGAGATAATGAATAAGAAATAATGGATGATTCAGAATTTTGTATTTATATATCGTCTCTTTCAACTGTCACTTGAGCCATTGCAGTTGGATTCTGCTTATTGCGCCAATCACTATCACAACCCAAATCTCTACTTTATCATTTTATTTATTTCGCCTTTCTGAAACTGTTTGTAGAAATTAATTGTAAATTTGTGATCAATCGGAATCTTTCAATTTAATTCATCAGTCACGGGTTAACAATTTGATTGCTTAAATTGATCAGGATCGGATGTTTTTGCACGAGGAAATCTTAAATTATAGTGCGAAATTTGATTGAAGTACATCATTTTTCGTTGAATTATATCTCAAACTTTGACCCCAAATATAGTGAAATTTGTAAGATACGAGACTGTTTTACAAGTCAAGATTCGAATTCAATACAATAAAACGATAATAAAATTACAAATATAATTAAATATAATATGGCTAAAAATCACGACTTATTTTACGAATTTTAACTAGCAATATGATCTCACAAAAGTATTTCTAACTCGGAGCAGAGCAAGGGCATGAAGGGGCGACGCCGATTGCAGTGTCGGCCTGGGCGGATTGGCCGAGGAGCGAGCGGCAAGGGCTTGAAGGGGCAAAGGTGAGGTCCAACTCAGGCGGCGCACTGGACCGCCGAAGAGAATCAACAGATATGAAAGAGTGTGAAATGCGACGCCTCCCTCTCAAGGATTCTCTGATTGAACTATGAAGAAGTATAGTGTTATTAGGGTTTTCAATTTTAATAAATATAATTAAAATTAATAGTGTTATCGGTTCAGTTCGGTGCCCAACCGAAAAAAAATTGGGAGAACCAAAATCGAACCGATTTTTTGCGATTTCTATTTTCAAAAATCGAACCAAAAATCGCACCAATGTCTGCAGAACCGCACCGCACCAACATGATGCGGTTCGATTTATGCTCACCTCTTTTTTTTTTTTTTTTTTTTTTGATCGGGCAAAGTCATGTTAGATGTTAGTAATAAGTTCTCTATCCACTCCAAGAACCACCTTATTTCTCCATTCACCAAATCCACCTTATATCTCCAATCTCCAATTCGCTCCCAAGAGGGATCGAACCCGAGTCACTTCACTTAAGTGAGGAGGGCTAAGCCCCCTGGTTATTTATGCTCACCTCTAATAATACCGTTTTGTTGTTTAATTGACTTTTATTTAACAGATTTTGTGGAGTCGGAAAAATAAAATGTCTTGTAAGAACATGTACCGCCATTTTTTTAATTATTAAAACGCCTATTTCAAATTAGTGATGTTAAACAGTCACATTGTATTTTTAAAAATAAAAATAATACTCCTATATTGGTCATGTCATAGTTATTTTTTTGTAACTTTTATTAATTTTTTTAAATAAAATAAAAGGAAAAGTACAAAAAAAATATTAAAAAAATGTACAATATAAATAATATAATAATATAATTAAATTCTATTTTTATTTTTAAAAATAAATTAAATAAATATCTTTTTTCTTATATATTTTGTGGGTGGTCACAACGTGGCTGCATAGATTTATTGAATCAAATATGAAGAGCATGCAAAGAATCCGCCAATAATTTGTGGACATCCCATTTTCCCTTAATTCTATCAAGTAACATTGGAAAAGAAATAACGAAAAATGTGAACATATTCACTGGACAAGGCTACAAACTGACCATACCTGAAACATGTGGCCATATCATAAATGCAAAAATGTAACCCAATTTTATGTGTCACGATTTTTGAGAAGATTATATGTTAGCCCATTTTCAACCTACCATGCCATTTTCAAACTGAAACTGACAATGTGAATGCAGAGTTTATCACAACTGTTTCAACTTTATTTTATATATATATATATATGTGTGTGTGTGTGTGTGTGTGTGTGTGTGTCTGTATTACTCAAATGAGATATTTCTGTGTACATACAATTCGGCACTTTGTTTTGGATAGTTTCAAATTTAGTGTACATTGTGTATTTACCTATAAATGCATTCTCAATATAACTGATAATTCCTATAAAATTATTTCAAAACAAAAGTTCAAAACAAGGAAAAACACCAGTATGTAGTCGTCGCACATCTGATAACTATGAAAGGATAATGAATTCGTCAAAGATGAATATGCTTCTCAATTAAAATGAGATTTTTTAGGTAAAACCCTAGAGAAAACCAATAGGACTTGGAACATATTCAAAAACTAACAATATTAGAGATATCATTATTACTATTGGACGACATAATTAACAAAATGGGGGGACAATCATTGGCTTCAAAAACCCTCAATCAAACTTTCGTTGTTGAAATGGCAACAATTTAAGGTGTACCTCCCAAAGAACACAATAGGCGTGCCAGAACATGAAAAATGATGTAGACGAAAGACTTAACCTGGAGTCGCCCCCTAGCCTTGGTCCAGATCTGCAATTCTCAGCATGTCTGCACGTCTGAAAGACAAGTTTCCTCTTGCTAACCAGTCCCCGTGCAGTCGAACACCTTTCCAGCAATCCATTGGCCTCTCTTACTGCATAAAGTACATCAAAATGTTTCAACATGGGCAACAATGTTGCAAGATTATGATTTATGGCTTATTTTTAATTGTCCCACCAGCTACCCAACCTACTTACCAACAGCAGAGACAGTAACCTACAATATTACAGCAATTGAAGCTGGATAAAGCATGATTTTTTCTCAATTAAATCAAATATAATATATTTACTTGTCAGTGTTAAGAACTACAATGAAAAGAGCACAATCAACAACCAGAAGAAATATGATATATCATATCATATATATAATGAAAAAACAGCTGAGAGCTTTAGCTCCTCCAATTTTGAATCCTGTCGTGGATGTACCAACTCATTGCTTTCTGCTTTACATCATTATGAGTAACACAGGCATGTTATTCCATGCCGAAAGCAAGTAAGCTTCACTCAAGCTAATAAAGACCCTCAGCAGAAGTAAACACTACTGTCACATTTTCTCCAAGTATACAAACAATTCTTGCATTCATATGAATCTCATGTATGCAACTTTATCTTACCCGCAAACTTCTGCACGAGTGATTGTTTACAGAGGTAAAGGCAAAGAAATCCAATTTTCAATGTGCATCAACTGACATGAACCTCCAATTCAGATATTGTTAAGACATGACTGAACATTCCTCTGTCTCAAGTCAAACCAAACAGAAGTACCTTTAAGCTATTGCATATATGATATTCAATGGGAACTCTATGTTGCATACAAGTTGTATTACATAAATATGAATTTTTTGTCCAAACCCCCTTTCCAGTAGATAACATCATAAAATCAATAGTTAGTCAACCGAAAAGGGGAAAGTCCACATAAATTCTCAGAAATGCCTATTGAACTACTAAAAGAAGACTTGCACACATAAATAAGGAATCTAAACTACTATCAGTAAGATAAGAAATTCTGATAAGTCGGAAGCTCAACACAACAGCCAACCTGAAGACCAATACCAAACATACATAAAGAGAATAACTAGCAACAGAAAGGTTCAAATCAATTCGAAAAGTTGAAGACTTGTGAACAGCAAGAGATTGATGTTCTAAGCATCTTCAAGAACTATGAGGACAATTCACAAATTCCATCTCACAATCAAAAGGTCTAAAGAGTATAACCTAAACCTATTCCATAGACCAAGCTCATGAACTTGCCTTCTCCGATTCAACATCAGAACCAGCTCCTTTTTCCACCTTGCTAGCGGCAACCTCCTCTGTGCCAACACGAGTCAAACCAAGCTCATCCACGAGTTTGCCCCAAGCCTTCAACAGATCAGGAGGGAACTTTTTATTCATAGTCCGAACCATAGCTTTAGCCTCAACCATACGCTCCATTTTGTGTAACCCCGTAACCAAATACTTCAATGTGTTGAAATCGGGAATCTTGCCCACTTTCACACTCTTCTTAAAGATCTCATACGCTTTCACATACCGCCCTGCCTTACACAAATAGAACACCATAGTCCTAAAAGTGGTAGCATTCGCCCTGCCTCCTTTTGCCTGCAACAGATCTCCACATACCTTCTCCGCTTCATCCATCATACCATTTACACAGTAGGAAGTGATCAAATAGTTGAAGCTTATGCAATCAGGATTTATACCAGCGTTCTGCATTTCCTCAATCATAGCTTTCAAAGCTTCTGGCTTATCACGAATTTGTGAAAGCTTCACATTGTAAGACCCCGCATCCAATTTGATCCCCTTTTCCTTCACCATTTCATCCCAAAATGCTTCAGCCTCATCAACCCTCCCAATCTTATACAACGCGAGTAAAATTGTGCTAAATGATACCGCTCCAATCTCAGCCCCCTTCTTCTCCATTTCACCCAGCGTCTCCTTCGCCTTCTCAGGCGATTCCATCTCACAATAAGCCTTAATCAACATTCCATACGAAAATTTATCGGGCACCAAACCAAACTTTTCCGGAAATTCATTGAAATAAAGAGGCACGCGATCATAAGCCTTGGAGTTAATACAAGCTTTGAGGAGAGCATTGAAGGATAGAGTCGAGCGAGGGGTACCGAAATCAGTCATCTGATTGTAAGTAGTGAGCGCATTGTCGATCATTCCGGCGACGCCGTAAGATTTGATGAGAGAGGAGACGAAGGGCTCCTCGGTGATTTGGGGATTGGATTTGAGGGATTCGAGGAAGGCCTCGATGTCGGAGAAACGGTGGGATTTGGCAAGGCGGCGGACCGCCAGCACCTGGATGTGGCGGGCGGAGGCCGGTGGGGCGGCGGCGTCATTGGCGCCGGCGAAGGAGGAGTAGACTTTGATTGCCTCGTCGGGATCGTATACTTTTCTAAGCCGCTTCTTAGCTTCAGAGATGTTTGCGAATTTGGCGGTGGCAGGCTCGGCGGCGGCGGCGGCGATGGTTGAGAGGTGGCGCGCACGGCGAAGAGCGAGGTAGAGAGACATTGTAATTTAGGGTTTTTGAGTAAAGTGAGATAAAATGGGTGAGGGTTTAAGGATTGAAGCAGCAGCAGCTAACACTCACCTCTCCCCAAATACAAATCCTTTAAAATAATCAAACATTTTAATTTTTTTTTTTTTTTGAAGGGGAAATCAAACATTTTAATTAGGCAAAAGGTTCGAATACCCCAAGTTTCCAAGTTTTTCAGTTCCCGTTTGAGTTTCGTTTAATGAATGTGGTAGATCAAATTAGTATGATTCGAGGATAATTAAATAATTTATAGATGATAAATATTTATTTAATTAGATTATTAAAATATTGATTGAATTATTAATTATTAAGTTGAATAATTTTTATCAAGAATGTTATTGTTTAAGTTAAATGTCTTCTAAATATGTTAATATTGAAGTTAGGATTATTCTTACATTATAGTTCGAATTTTGATTGTATAGGATTTTCTACTTCAATATTAAGAATATTAAAAGTATAGTTTGTGCTTTATTCATTGTCCATTTAGTGGGATGAGTGAAAAAAATCGGCCAACTCATGCTAATGTATGATTTGTCAAAAAATTTGATTTGTATTATTAAATAAACATACAAAAAATATAAATTATATTTATAATATTTATAAATTCAGGTAAGTTTACCATGAGATCAGAGTTTAGTAATAATGTCTCATTATTTGAGTTAAGCTCACTATTAATAATATTTTAAATAATTAATTTTTCTTAAAAATATATGAAATATTACTAGTGGAATGTTCGAATATAGTAATTGGAACATTATTAATGTGATAGAGGGAAGTAATAATATTGACTTTTCAAGGTTAATAGCAGTTTATGACATCAATTTTGATTTTTTTTTTTACTTATTTACCATCATTTTTAATTTATTTCAAAATATTTAAAACTTAACAAATTTGTTTAATTTTGTTTTGTACTAAAAGTTTCGGCATCAAATATTTGATTAGGTTTATCATAAAATATGATTCTTACGTCGCAACTTCATTCTTTGAACACTTTAATCCGAGAAGCATTATGGGATATCCGACGTAGAAATCTTTTAAGTAGGCTAAAATTTACAAAATATAGGATATTTAAAATAAAATAAAATCGAAAGCATAAACTTAAACAGAAGTAAAAATTAAGTTCATCAACTGTTATTAACCCCGATACTAATTTATTACTCCACTAAAAACTTAGAAAACTGGTCATAGGAATAGACTATTATGGATGGAGCAAGCATGAACAACAACGATAAGATAAATTCAACGTAATGATTTAATGAACTCTTTTCTAATAAAAATAAAAATTTGCAGTAAATATCATAATTTATGCATTGAGTAAACTCTATTCTCATAATATACGCCACAAATTTGATTTATTTATTGAAAAGTGCAGACAAAATATCATCAAGAGACAAAAGAATGGTACGGTAGGACTCCCATACCCTAATCCTATCCTTATCCCGAGCCGCGTAATCCAGCCTCGTCACCGCATTGAACAGATCGGCGTAGAGCTTCCTCAGCCTCGGCCGCTCCGCCGACGCCGACGCCTGAATCATCGTATACACGTCTTGTTTGAGAAGCGCCGAGCTCCTACGCAGCAGTTTCTGCGCCTCCCTCCACGACTCCGCCGCCAGCAGATCCTTCACTCCGATCAGGCTTTGCGCGTGGGACCGGATCCCGGACTCCGCTTCTTCCACGGTCTGGTCCGGCACCGTCAGCCGGAAATCGAATGCGGCGGCGGATTTTGTGTGCTGCGTCCAGAGGAGGACGGATGTGAGTAGTATGGATGACCGTCTTGTCGCGGCGGTGGTGGAGGAGGGTTTGGTGAGGGGATGGAGTGTGTGGAGGAAGGATGATGGAGCTGGAGCTGCAGCTGCTGCTGCCATTTGGTTTTGAGGGAATTTCAAAGCGTTCATTGCTCAGGATTTTTTATTCATTTTGATCTTCTATATATTTTTAAAGGTCAATTGTTAGAAATAACAAAACGCCTATGTGATTTTGTTATTTTTATATTCTTATACAGGTATATATTTAAAATAGTCATTTTATTTAAATAAAAATCAATTATAGTCATAAAAGTTACTCCTACTAAACACTCCTATATTTTTTATTAGTATTTTATTTTGAAATTTACCAATAATTTAAAATTTTGCAAAATTTTATTTTAAATTATAAAATTGAAATTTGAAAAAAAAAATCATAATTATGAATTTTTTGTGGAAAATTATATTCCACATAAAATTCATAAAACCGTTTGTATTTTAAAAGTGGTTTGTAGCTTAACCATTTCCGAATATGTACGAATTCATTGTGAAAATATATGAATTTAAAAATTAAAATTTTCGAATCTTATGAGATTCGAACTCAAAATCATAAATTTATCGAATAAATTGATGAATCCACTATAAATCTTTATGATCTAAGGGCTAAGAATGATTTCTAATTTATATTCTGAAGTGGATTTATATTTTAACCGTTCCCTATGTGTTTATGTGTATTATTTGTAAAATTATCTTATGGAAGTAGTTTAATAATAATGATATACTCAAGTTTAACCTTTAGGTTTGTACTATCATTTTTCTTTTTACCTATATTACTTTCTCTCTTCATTTTCTAAACTTCAACTTTACTTGTTCACTTCATTATTCTTTAATTTTTGTATTCGATATGTTCTAGTTATGTAACATTATAACCTACTGAACATATATAATTATTAAATCAATTTGTTTATTATGTTTTATTTATATGCATAAAGCACAAATAGACTTCTTAGATTTAAATACCCCTCAGCTTTCACTAGCCCATGTTGGACTTAACACAACCATGCTACAACATCAATTAACATACCACTCTAATCCAATCCATACAAATGATACCATAACTAGTAAAATTAACTCAGTCATGAATGTGATTCTTGAATAAATTTGCAGTTAAATGTTAATCTTCATAAATACTCTATAATCAATTCACAACAGTTTCCTTTACAATCCAACCAGCCAGTTCCTATCTAAGGTAAAACAAAGAGAGGATAATGCAAAACAGCAAAGCTCAAGGATGCAAATTATTTTGCAGAGAGTTTACGGTTACCTCGTTTAATTGTCAAGCCAGCAGACTCTCCACGCACGATCTCATCGACTAAATCCTTAAAAACGAGGCGTTCAATGTCAAGAACGACTCCTGAGACATCAGCATCGAAGCTCATCCAGTTGTCTGACTGGAGCAGGACGTCGTGGCAGAAGATAGTCTTCCAACCGTCGTCCTCTTCACCCGAGCAGCATATTGGACTCTTCGTCTCGAGCTCTTCAATCTCACAACACAGTTCTTTGAGCAGATTCTGAGCATTCAGCACCTTCCTCGCTAGCTTAATCGGCCTCCGCCAAGGCTCGGACTGTGGAGGTGTGGAGGCCAGTTTTCTAGCAAGAGTCTCGTTGACAGTATCAAATATCAACTTCCTCTGCAGTTTCTCACTTGTTGCCAATCGGGTTGTGGTTTTGACTGCACACTCGTCTTTTGATGAAGCGCTCGCCTTTGTCTGTTCCAAGACTAAGAACAACTCGGGGTTTATAGGATGGCCGGATGGATGGAACTGGAAATCCGTCAGGTTTGAACCAAGATCTCGAAGGAGGAGACCCGAAGCCAATAAGATCTCGGAAATGTATCTGTGGTCCGGATTCGTGTTCTCACACAATGAGGCAATGTAGTCTGTGCGCGCTTCATCATGGCTGGAGTTGAGCCTCCTGAGCTTCTGAACTAAGTTATCGATGTTTTGAAGTTTCTTCCTTGTGTAGTCAAATGTAGAGCTAGATTCCATGGAGCTGGAAACGAAGCTCTCAGTTGAGCTCTGCTCCACAGCATTCGAATCCCTCTCGTTAACTGCGAGTACATCCACTGAAATAAAACACAATCGGACTCACTCACAATCGGACTCACTCACAAGTTAAAAAGGATAAGCTTCAGCCAATTGTAGCTTGCAGAAAATGCATTTGTATGAGTAAGAGAGTCAATAGGTAGATTTAACACATCTACTAATTTTATTTGGTGACATACAAGTCAACATGCAGTATCAATTAAAATCTTACCTTTGAGGGTCTTCCCTGTATACTTTATAGGAGAAGGAGAATCGTGTGCATAAGCTGCATTATCGAGAACGGAGATGGGGCTTGAGTATTCAGGAGGAACATAACCAGAATCTGCCGCCTCTTCCTCACTCAGCATCAGGGTAGAATTCTGAGTAAACGATAAAAGCAAGCTCAGAAAAGGAATAGGCCAAATATACTGCATACAGAAGTACAGAAAGTATGAGCAACCTTTTCTACGACACCAGATCGTATAAACTGAGAAGCCTTTGAGGATGAACTATCCAAACTGGTTGCCCCTGGAGATCGTTCAGAGCTATTGAATTCGACATTTCCAGAGCGCCTTATGATGGTTTCATTCAATTCAGCAGAATCCTCAATATCATGGGAACTTGAGTTTCTTGATTCAACGCTGGCCTCGCTCAGTTGCTCATCGCTTTTCTGAGGATAGCTATGCTTCGGTCTCCGTCTTCCACGAGGAGAATTGGACTCGACCTGTTGCTTGTTTGGCTGCTTTCTTGATTTGCTTGAATCAGGAGGAGTGGGAGGTCGAGACCTTCTCTCTGGTTCGAGCTTCTTTTGTTGCATTCTCGGGCTGACTGATCCGGAGATCTTACCCAACACTGCAGACCCCTCTTTGGCCAACTGCTGGGACTTGGTAGAAGTTTGTGTGGTCCTCAAAGTTCTGTTGTTGTTTTTCGTACCGACAGAACTTGGAGCACTCTCTCTTTCACTAGACTTCAAAACCGTATCTTTGGATGTCCTGCCACTGTTTGAACCTTTTCTATTGTCGGCAGATTCACTAGCCCGAAGATTGGGTTGACTAGAAAAGCCACCAAATGAAACTACAGAACCAGCGGGTATACCAGATTTCTCGGCAAGTTTAGCCGGTTTCATTATCACGATAGGAGAGTCGTGATTTTGTGCAGCAAGGGCCTTTCTCCTTGTGATAGCAAGCACTTGATCAGCCAGTGGTTTTCGCCCGTCTGCTGATCTTGAGGAACTTACAAAAAATTCCTCGTGTTCCTTATGACTGTTGAAATTCGAACCTTGCCCGTCTTTTGGTGTTTCCAAGAGTCCTTTTGCCTGCATTGCTTCCAGTATCTGTTTAAGTGCTCTAAGATCCTTCCCTGACTGCGTGAACTCAAGATCTCCTAATCTCTTCTCTATCTCACTGTAAACAGAAGGAAACACCGTGGGAGCCTTTGCAGGAGCTCTTGCACTTCTGGATGCAGGTTTCTGGGAAGTCCTCATCCCGTCTGTCTGCTTCCACGGTGCTGGTTCAATGGGAAGCCACGACATAGGTTTCACTGAACCATCAGAATTCCTCCATCGTGGCGAGATGGGCTCCTTCCACGAGTTCTTTGAGGGACTAGATGGTTGAACTGGTTTGGTTTTATCTGATTTCTCAAATGAGCTCGATTCATCAACAAAGCTTTCGTCTTGATAACTCCTAGTAGAACCCATCTTGCTGTCACCGGATGAAACAGAATCGGGTAGTGAGTCCAAACCCATCAGCTTTGCAACGACGCTAGGAGGGCGGGCTTGAACCTTCCCCTCAACCACATCGCAATTTTTCTGCATAGGTTTTGAGAGGAAGTTGGACTTTGAGTCAGCACCCAGACTCCGCATCGAGCTCTCCCTACTGTCCAATGAAAGTCTTGGAAGGTCTTTAAGCTTCAGAGCGGGATTGGAACCATCTGCGCGGTTTGTTTCCCTTCCATCATAAGAAAACCGAGGGGTGTCTTTTGGGATTGAAAAAGGGGTGTCTTTTGAGATTGAAAAAGATGATCCATCTTTGTAATGGTACGATGATGATCTCAAAAGTGCTCTAGGTTCATTGTTTTCTTGAAGCTTAGCAAGAATTCTAAGAGATTCCTTGATGTCAGCAGGCGTGCTCCGCTTCTTGTCACTATCATTGGTTTTTGATTGTAGCCTTGGTGAGTCTCTGTACATGAAGGGAACTGCAGCTCCCTCGGTAGGCTTGGCTTTCACCGATGAACCATGAGTTTCCCTATAAATTGACTCCTTCACCAGATCCCGAAGGTCAACACTTTGTCGACTAAATTGGGGAGATGTGTTCTGCAGGCTCATTGCCGGGTCCCTTGAAGGAGTTTCGGGAAAAACCATTCTGTCAAATGATCCAGCTTCCAACTGGGTAGCTTTGTTACAGTCAAGGGAAGAGAACGAGGATGAGTGGGATGAAGAGGAGAATGAAGGCCTCGATGATTCAATGGAGTATCTTTGCCGGTCTTGCATATTCTTGTAAGAATACTTATCCTGCATTATCAAAACGTCAATTCACCTCAGACTGATAGCTATGTTCATGGTAAGATCAAAATCACCTTGACAAGTACACGACATTAACATTATTTCACCCTCATATGGAAAATGCTTAACTTAAGAGCCTAATTACATCTTGATATTCATTGGCACGCACAGTTGCAAGTTCGGACAACTTATGGGAAGATGCAAATCATGAAACTAATAGCCATGATATAACTATTCGATGCTAAAGATGTGATAACCAAGATTAGGCTGAAATTAGAACCACAATACCACCAGCAACAAATGTATATTCAAAGGATGGTGACATTTTCATCTAAACCATAAGAGGGCATATGGAAAAACTAAACGGATTATGCACTTCTCTCAGGATACAATAGAGTTCGTCGTGCACTTCACAAAACTTAAAAACAACATAAGATTTCATGCAAAAGAATTGACAGAGATTTCAATGATCCAAAGTCCAGTATAAATATTTTCGTCTGTGGCAGCCAGCACAAGCAAACACACTATTAAGCAACACATACCATATAACTTAATAACTCAAGGTTCAGAGGCTTTACCAATGATGAGGGCTTCGGGTTTGCACCATTAGAATCTCTCAATGTATCACTACTGATGTGGGAACTTCCTGCAGAAACACGACCATCCGATGCTAAGATACTCGCTCTTATCAATCCAATGACAACTAAGAACGAAACGAGCGAATTTCACAACAATGCAAGACGACATTAAGAATGATGATTCGTTCTCAAGCATACAACAAACAACAAAGTCATTGAGTTCAGTAGAGCATTAGCAGTATCAGTGAGAAAATGGCCATAACCAAAATGGTAAATAATTATGCTAACTTTCCTAAAACAAACAACACTGTCGAAGAAAGCCACAAACACTCCAAAATCGATGTAAGTAAATGTTTACCGGGAGGCGGCGGCGGCAGCCTCTTGGTGGTGTTGCTAAGCATGTGTTGGCGATCAAACATTTGAAAGATCCCAGTCATACACCCTATTTGCAAATCTGGATTCTCATCTGTTAAAGAATGCAAAAGCCTCGCTGCCATCTCTCTTCGATAATTAAACCAAATTAGCCTTCCCCCCCTACCCTACCCCACAAATTATATGCTACCAACTATGCCTATTCATCAACAGCTCTGCAAAACCAGAATTTACGCCGTATATTCTTGGTCATCCTCGACAAGACGCCAAAACGCCTCCAAAAAGGTGAATAAAACCAAATCCTTGAATGATGTTTACAGCACTGCAAATAGCAATCTTCTTCAAAAATCACTTAACGTAATCATGTCATCATCACTGCACTAAAGCAGCCAGCTCCTCTCGATCGAACCCAGGAGTCAAATACCACTAAATCTATCAAAAGCCCTTCAAAATTGAACTCATTAATGCTCCAACACACCAATGTGCAAAATCAGATCTTTGTCGTGAAAACTGCAGTACATCTCCAGCTCGAATCAGAAAAGGAAAGAAATGCGAGAGTATGTAGAGATAATTTGGGTCCCCAACACGATTTGAAGCAGTGGAGAGACTAGAATACTGCGAGAAGGGGCGGTTCCAGATCGGAGACGAGAATGTGTTGGACGAAACGGGTGAATGGAAGTGTGAAGAGAAGAAGGAAATGCGGAGAGGGCAGAAGCGGTCAGTTGTTGGAAGAGAGTATGGGGCATGATCCATGTGTAGAGGAAGCCATGATAAGAGAGAAAAAGCCAAAGATGAAAGGTTAAAGGAAAAAAAGAGTATTAAATTGTGAAGAAATGAGGAAGGAGGGAGGTGAGGAGGCCAGCAATGCAACTGCCATGTGGGATAGGGTATGTGGGTGTGTGTGTCTGCATTTACATGTGATTTTGGGTAAATTCTACCCTACACCAGGGTCGCCGGCACTCCTAGATCGGATGTGCGACACGTGTAAAGGTTAACTTTATGGCTTTGAATAAATTTAAAGCCAAATTAAACATAACGATGTTAACTTCCGTTTAAGTAATCATTTGTAGTAACCCCATTTTTCAAAGTTGGTCTGATCTAGGTTCAGTTGTCATTCCAATCACGCATTTCGATGAGTTTCGGCAAGTAAATTCGGCAAGCCAATTTAAATGCTCGGCAAATATTAATTTACTTTGGCAAACATATTTTAAAATTTTAATATATAATTAAACTTATAATTATTGAAAATATTAATTTTCGAACTATGTTTATTATGTGAAATAGATAAAAGCAAATTGAAATTGAATAAATTTCTTTTATTTTAAAAGAATCTACATACATACATATATATATATATATATATATATTATATTTTCTTTGATCAATGCTCTGTGGTAATTCCTAGCACGAGTTTCCATATTTTCGGCAATCACTATTTGGCAAGCCATGTATTATGCTTGGCAGACATTAATTTAGTTCGGCAAACATATTTTTAAATATATATATATATATATATATATATATATATTAAACTTATAATTCTGTAAATATTACTTTTCTGAGTAAGTTTATCATGTGAAATAAATACAAGAAAATTGAATTTCAATAAATTTATTTTACTTAAAATAATTTGTATTTTTAATTTTGTTCCGATAGATATTTAATTTGTAAGTTTAATTTAGTTTGGCAAGCCATGTATTGAATTTCAATAAATTTATTTAATTTTTAATGAATACAAGAAAATTGAATTTGCAAATATATAATTTAACTCATAGTTGTAGAAAATATTAATTTTAGATAGATATTTATTAGATGAAATTGAGGTCGGCATATTTTATTGAATAAATTTCATTATTTTCCATGTTATCGGCAATTAATCTCGGCACCCATTTTGTATGCTTGGCAAAGATTATTTTTGATCGGCAAAACAAAAGTATATTTGAATACAAATATATAATTTAACTCATTATTTTTGATCGGCAACACATGTGTTATGGTTGACAGATATTATTTTTGTTCGGCAAACGTATTTGAAAAATTTAATATATATTAAACTTATAGTTAGGCAAAATAATAATTTTTATAGTTAGTTTAAGAAGTTAAATAAATACAAACTAGAAGTAATTTAAAAAAAAATCATTTATTTTGAATTTATTTTTTTTTCTAAAATTTGTTCCTTTAGAATAAATATCAGTTTCTTTAATTATGTTATACGGTTTGGCATTTAATATTCGGCAACACATTTTTTATTTTGGCAAATGTTAATAAGTTCGGCAATCAGGTTTGGCAGGCTATATTTACTTCGGCATGTCATAATTTTTGCCGAAATTTAATTCAGTTAAAAAAAGCATTTTATTTCATACTATAATTTATATTTTAAATACAGTACGAGCGATTTTTTTCTCAGAGGTCGGAGTGCCTTTTTTTTTGGTATCGGCAAATGAAAATATATATTTTAACTTATAGTTGTGGAAAATATTAATTTTAGATATATATCTATTAGATGAAATTCAGGTCCGCATATTTTATTGAATAAATTTAATTATTTTCCATTATTTCGGCAGCGCTTATTCGGCAAGCCAATTTAAATGCTTGGCTGACATGATTTTAGTTCGGCAGCTGTTATTCGAAAATGTCTCTTTAAAAGGCGTTTTGTTTCATTTTAGCCATTATTATTTTCCCGCTTCTTTTTCTCTTCTTCTCCATTTTCTTCTGCCTCTCTTATTTCGATTTTTATCTTCCTGACAGTGAAGCTTGTTGTAAATCGGTTCCTCGTTTGGAGGTCGGTCTTCGTTTCGGCCTGACAGTGAATCTTGAAATACAATCGGTTCCTCGTTTGGAGGTCGGTCTTCGTTTCGTATGGTGAATCGGTCTTCATTTTCATATATCGTTTGGTGGTGTAAATATGGCTTAATTTTTGAATCCCCATTTTCAGTTATACTATGGCAAAGCAAAAAAGGCAGAACAAGAAGAAGAAGGATGCTAGTTCTTCGGGTATTTTTTTTTACGTTTTGGTTGTTTTGTTTATATATGTAGTTGGTTGTGGTGGTGGTTTGTATATTGTTTTAATTTTTTTGATCTTGCCTTGGTTCTGGTTAACTGATTTTCATTTAAAAATGAATCACTTGTTTGTCTGTCTGTAGATGCTCGTGCCTTTGTATCAGGCCGATGTGATACGAGTTATTTGCAATTGATTAGGGACGGGTTAAATGCTGCGAATCTTGAATTGTTTCGTGCTTCTTGCTTCGGCCATTTTTTGCAGTTAAAAAGTCTGCAATTTCAGGGGCAATTAATGTTTATATTGTATAGGAATATTGATAAGAATAGTTTAGAGCGTAGGAAGCTTGGTTTTAGGTTTAATAATAAGGTTGTTGAATTAGGCCCACCTGAGTACTTAGCTATAAGTGGTTTGCGGTTTTCCGATTGGTCTGCACCGCCCACACGATCTGATTTTCATCATGATGTATTTGGTGGTGATCAAGTGCTTTATTTAGATGACATTGTTAAAAAATTTGACCATCATGCAACGAGTAGTGGAGGGGCTAGTGAGAATTGCTTGAAATTAGCTCTTCTGCTTGTTTTGTACGGTCTGCTCTTGCCGAGGCATAAAACACATAAGCGCATAGAAATTGAATACATTCATCTAGTTGATGATCTGGCCAAATTCAACCTTTATCCCTGGGGACTTGTTAGCTATCAGTTTTTGGTGACAGTTTCGCACAATGCGAGGCTGATAGTTGATGATAAACTAGCCAGCAACCAGTCACCCGCCTTCGATGCATGTGGATGCACAATCGTTTTGCAAGTTTTTTTATATGAAGTGTATAAAAAACTTGGCGAGATGTGTGCCACAAGGGTAGAAAGTGCCGAATCTTTGCATCCGCGCATGTTGCGATGGTCTACAGAAAGTTTCTACAAGCTTGATGTGCTTATGGAATACTTCAAACCAGAATTTGAAAATGAGATTGTAAGTTACTATTCTATTACAAGTATTTAATTTTTTTTTATTTGGACCAACACACATACTGAAAATGTAATTGTTTTTAAAACTATGTGCAGCGGCCGATTGTATTTGATGAGTTTGAGATGCGACTCATAGAACACATTGGATTCGATACGGCTGTTGGAAGCCCTATTGCTATCGATAAGCTGTTGCATCATGTTCATTTGTTGGATCCCGAGCCCAAGTGGAAGAAGCGGAAGGCTGGCGATGGCGCGAGTACTAGTGCTCCCAAAAAGCAGCGGACGGCTGGCGATGGCGCGAGTACTAGTGCTCCCAAAAAGCATCGGAAGGCTCATGATGGCGCGAGTACTAGTACTCCCAAAAAGAAGCAGACAGAAGTAGGCTGTGAGCAGCCGGCAACTGAGAAGAGGAGAAGGTCTTCGCGGTTACATAAAGATGAAGATGCAGCGCCCGTTCATGGGCAATGCTGTTGTGAATCAGTAAGTCTCGTGTGCATGTATATACTCTATTGTTTTATCCTCTGAGAAAACTAATATTCTCTTCTCTAATTTATTTGAGCAATAGATGAAGGATATTATGCTCGCGCAGTTGTCATGTCTGAAGCTCATCCAGGGGTCCTTGGTAAGGTTAGAGAGCAAGGTTGTTGATGGTGAGACGATGGCGAAACAAAATGAAGAGCTGCGTGCTGCATTTGATGAGGCTTTCGAGCGTGTGCAAAAAAAAATTGGTAAGAGTGTTCTTCTTGACAGTGACAATGATGCAGACGATGTAGATGATGAAGGTGACAGATTAGAGGACGAGGATGCGGAAGTTGAAGATGCGATAGAGCATGCGGGCCAGCAAAATGAGCAAGAAGAAGGTGTTATGGCAAATAAAAAACTTGAAAAATCTGCAGAGCTTGATGAAATCGTGGAGGTGGATTTAGGTGTCAAGGTTTCGGCAGATACCGAGGTGGTGACCGAGGTCGAAGTCGAGCCAGCCGGCGAGTTCGAGGCAGGGGACCCCGAGGTGGAGGCAGGGGACGTGATCGCAGACCCCGACGTGGAGGCAGGGGACATGTTAAAGGCAGCTGCCGGAGTGGAGAAAGATGCGAAGGGGTCGTCATCTTCTGTGGTAGAACCAAATTCTGAGTTAGCGGCAGTTGCAGAGCTTGATGCAAGTGCACAAGTGAATCGCATTTTCGATGTTGAGGTGGCGGTAAACCCTGAAGGTATTGTTGAGTCCGTCCTCAAAAATTTGGGCGATCTTGGTGAATTGGAGAATGATCCTCTGATCACGGCCGTGGAAGCATCCAAAAATAGTGAAAATATTGTTCAGATTGTGCCAAGCGATGCTCCGGTTTTAGGGCTGGAGACAGAAGTTGAAGTAGTTAACAAGGGCGGCGAGGGTGGACAAGGAAGTGGGCAGAAGGGTGCAAACCTTACGGCCAGTGAACCGGAACCAGAGAAAATGCCACTTCCATTTACGAGGCTACTTCCTGTTAAGAAAGAAAAGAAAGAACCTTCTGCTCTAACTTCACCACTGAAGATTACGCGGAGTGTGTCGCGTGAACAAGGCAAGCTCAGCCCCTCTGAGGCTACCTTGACGGCTCCCAGCCGAAAACGTCGTGGGAAGCAAATGCCGCCTTTGCCGGATTTGCTGGATACTAGTGCACCTTACCCTTTGAGGTGTGCTTCCAATCAAATGATAGAGGAATTTGAGCAATGGAGGCTAGAGAATCAAGGAAGAGCAGGGTAATATAATTTTTTTAGGTTGCAAGTTTGGTTTGAATACAAAATACTGTGATAGATGTGAATTTCTTATATTATAATTTCATTATTCATCATTAGCAGGGGCGATGAGGTTAAGATTGTTGGTGATGGAGATAGGCCAGCTCATTGGTTCAAAGAGATGTATTCTAGGAGGGGATGGTGCCATGGTGATGTAAGTTTGTTTACTTTCGGCATCAAAATATTGTTTTTGTTCTATTACGTAATGTTTCATTATGTTTTAACTTTTCAGCAACTTGATGCATACATGAATTTAATGATTTGGCATTCGACTAAAGGAGCTAGCTCGGTGTTCCCGATGATTGCTGTTATTGAGCAATTTTGTTGGGTAAGTTTAGGTCCATTTCTATAATTGAAATATGCATGTATTTAATTATCCCAAAGCATTATAATATGTTCTATTTGGCCATTCTTTTGTGTTTTGCAGCAAAGTTTATGCGAGGCCGACATTCGTCAATGCTTGGATAAGAAGGTGAGGCCCTACGTGGAAGGCTCTCGGCCTTGGTTCAGTGGTACGCCATGGTGGCAAGCATCTGCTGTTGTCGGCGTAGGGAACATCGACAACCAACATTGGGTTGCGTATCAACTAGATTTCGAAGGCCAAACGGTTCGTGTATTTGATTCAATGCGCGGTGCATATCCAGTGGAGCGGCAGTTCGAAAATGTGCTCAAAAACCTACCAATCGTCTGTGACATGTGTGAGGTCTTCAAGCACAAAAATATCCCACCACCATACAAGGCAAAATGGAGTCTGGACCTTGTGCCGAATTGCCCACAGCAGGTAAACAATCATGATTGTGGGATATTTGCATTGAAATTTGTTCAGTGCATTATATCTTCCACTGATATTAGTGAGCTTGCTGGGCTTGACATGGGGCGGTACCGAAAGTCTATTTGTGCCGAGTTGTATATGGCTGGACGTCGAAAGTAAAATGTTGGTTAGGTTAATACTTCGGCATCAGTTAGTTTTTGGTATTTTGTATCCATATTTTGGGCTTGTGGAACTCAAAACATTTAGGCCACACTATTGTGTATGTACTTTGTGAAGGAATGTCATATATTTTGTTTCGGCAAATTTGACAAGGCAAACCTATACTATGAATTAAAATATATTTTTTAATTCATAGTTGTAGATAATAATAGTTTTAGATATATATGTATTAAATGAAATTGAGGTTGGCAGATTTTATTGAATAAATTTGAAAATTTGTCCATGGTTTCGGCAAATAATATCAGTACCCATATTTCGTATGCATGGCAAAGATTGTTTTTGATCGGCAAAAGCATATGTAAATGCAAATATATAATTTTATTCATAGTTGTAAAAAACAACTATTAATTCGGCAAAAACATAATATTCGGCAAAAACATAATATTCGGCAATAAATTTGTATTTTGGCAAACATTTTCTTAGTTCGGCAAAAAACTTTGGCAGTCAGTATTTATTTCGGCAGTGCATAGTTCGGCAGCACATATTTATTGCCTAATTTTAATTAAGTTTGAAAAATAATATATTTGGTTGACAAAAAATTTAAATCAAACGGTTGTATCTTTAAACATAAAACTTACTAACACCGGTTTTTTCCAGAGTTGCAGTTTTGTTTATAGCGGTTCTAAATATGAACAGTTCCCCCCCTCAAATAGCTGTCTTTCCATTTGCTGTTCCATTTTCCCGCTTTTTTCTTGTTTCTCTTCTTCATCCTCTCTCTCTCTCTCGCGCTGTTCCGATTTTGTAGTCGCTCGGTGTTTCTCGTAGTCAACACCCTCAGCCCTCCGGGTAGCTAATTTAATTTCTCTGAAACGCGGTGTGGGTTGCTGTTCTTAAGCGTGGTAAGAACAACAACTCTTCCTAAATTTGACACTTTCAAGTTTTCGACTTTGTTTAATTCAAATGTTTTATTTCGAAAACATTTTGGCAGTGATACAATGAGAAAGGGAAAGGCTAAAACTCAGAAGAAGAAGACGAAGGACGGCAGTGAATTAGGTTTATTTAATTTTGTAATTTGCGATTGTGATTTTTTCCAGCTGCTATTGTTTTATTTATTTTGTTATGTTTTGTTGTTTGAAGTTTTGGTTCTGGCTAATTTATTTTTCCATGGCCTATTTGCCGATTTGGTTTTATTTGCCGATTTAGTTTTATTTGCCGATTTTCCTCTGCCGATATGATATGATTTATTATGTTATGTAGATATGGTAACTGCGCTTGCATATTTAATTTTTGATTACCAGTGATATATAGTTTCTCGATGATTTTCATGTGAACATGAATCACTTGTTTTTATGTAGGTTATAGTGCTTCCGTTACCGGGCGTTGCCAATATATTTATATTGAATTAATTAAGAAACGATTAAATGCTAACAATCGGGAATTATTTCTTCGCTCCTGCTTTGGTCAGTTTTTGCAAATGAAACCGATGCAATTTCAAGGCCAGTTACTATATATTTTATATAGTAATATTGAACGGGATAGTCTACAACATCGTAAGCTTGCTTTTAAGGTGAACAATAAGCTTGTTGAGCTAGGGCCTGTGGAATATTTTCTCATAACTGGTTTGAAATTTTCCGACTGGACTAAACCTCCTCGGACTTCTGAATTTCATCAGAATTTATTTGGTGGTGAGCAAACACTCTATTTGGCTGATATTATAAACAAGTTTGATCATTACGCTACTATCCATGAGGGGGGAGGAGATGTTTGCTTGAAGTTAGCCCTGCTTATTGTTTTGTACGGTATTCTTTTGGTGCGGCATAAAACTCACAAAAGAATAGAAGTACAATATTTGCATCTTGTTGACAACATGGAATTGTTCAACCGGTACCCGTGGGGGCTCGTCAGCTACCATTTTTTGGTGACTGTGACCCATAATGCAAAGCGCTTTATCGATCAGAAAATTGTTGAAGATGCTAAGTGTGCCTTTGACGCATGTGGGTGCACATTTGCTGTCCAAGTTTTTTTGTATGAAGTTTATCTCAAAATTGGGAACTCGTGTGCCAAACGGGCTGCCGATGCTGAAAATGTGCATCCACGATTGTTGCGATGGTCCACAGATATGTTCTACGCATTCGATGTTGTCAGTGAATATTTCAAACCCGAGTTTGAAAATGAAGTTGTAAGTAATTTATGTATTTGATGTTGTTTATGCTCTTTTTTAACAACATAACATAACAATTAAGAGAGATTTGTTTGTTTAAAAACTACGTGCAGCATCCGATGGTGTATGATCAAGTTGAGAGGTCACTTATAGGTGACGGTGGCATCGATCCGGCTGTTGTATGCACATTTCGTGTTGAACAATTGTTGGAGCATGTTCAGTCAGTGAATGAGGGCTCCAATAGGAAGAGGAAGAGCACGAGGAATACGAACCTTCATGATGTGGCTAAGTCTGGCAGTAGGAAGAAGCTGCGTCTGCCACATGTTGTTCCCGGGGAATCCAGTCAGCAACCTAAACAGCAGCAAAGAAGATCTTCAAGACTGCGGAAAGATGAACACCATGATGATGCATCGCCCGATCATGAGCAATGTTGTTGTGAATCAGTCAGTCCCTTCGATGCGCATATACATTATTGCTTCATTCTTTTTTGAAACGTAATATTGTCCTAACGTAATTTACTTGTTCTATAGATGAAGGATGTAATGCAAGCTCAGTTGGCTTGCATGAGGCTGCTCCAGAGGTCATTGTCCAGGCTTGAAACAAATGTTGTTGATTTTGACACACCGCCGAAAGACAATGAAGAGCTGTTGACTGCATTCAATGAGGCTTACTTGAGGGTGGAAAAAAGGCTTAAAACGACTGTTATTGTTTATCATGATAGTGACGAAGACGATAAAGATGATGAATATGATAAAGACGAGGAACAGGAAGATTTCACGGCGCAGGCCGTCGCCCATCAAGGCGAGGACAAACAATTCGATGAAGAGGAAGCCCTCTTGCAGATGAAAGCGGCTAATGTTGGTGTGTTGGATAAACACCCACAAGATATTGTTCAGCCGGTTCAAAATGCATATCTGGATTCAAGCTCGGCGGTCCAGCCAAGGATAGTTGTGGATGCAAATGTTGAGGGCGATGTCAATAACGTGGTTGACGGAACTGCTGAGATGGAGCAAAATGCATATCTGGATGCAAGCTCGGCTGTCGAACCTATGATCGAGGCGGATGAACACATGAAAGATGCTGAACTTATTGTTCATCATCCGGCCATTGAAACTCCTATTTTGGGAGTGGAAGCAAAAGCTGTAGGACTTATCCAGCACCGGCCATTGGAAGAAGCTAGTGGGCAGGCGGCTGGCAAGTCAGTGGTCATTGACACTGAAGAGCACAAAGCGCACAAAGACCACAAATGGCCACGCGTTTTTAAGAGACGCGTTCGGATTAAGCAAGCAAAACAAGCATGTAATGAGCGAAAAACTTCTCCGCTCAACGTGACACGGAGTGTGGCTCCTGAACTACCCAATTCAAGCCCACCAAAAGCAAAATCAACATCGTCCGCACGAAATGTTGATAATATGGACCTGGAGGTCGGTCATGATGACGAGGACAATCAGGTCCAAGTCGAAGAAGCCAAAAACCATGACGAAGTTGATCATTCGGTTGTGTTGGGTGAACAACCTGAAAACAATGTTGCGATGGAACAAGTTCCACATGTGGACGAACACGCTAAGGTGGAAGCAAGCACAGAGGTGGAAGCAAATCTGGAGGGCAGTGGAAATAATTACGTGGGCGCAAGTGCAGGCCCGGATGCAACTACGGAGGGTGAGGCAGATGTAGATGGCGATAAAGAGGCCCCGGTATTGCCAAATGCCGGCAATGAGGCAAATGTGTTGTTGGATGCACGGGGTGAAGCAAATATCGAGGTCGAGGAATTAGAAAATGACGAAGATACAGAGGTTGACGCAAATGCAGCAATTTCTCGCAATCTTGAAGTTAAGGTCTCGGAAAATCAGGAAAATGTTGTTAACGACGTCGTCACAGGATTACGAGTGGAGAAATATGCTACACAAGTTATTGAGGCCGGCACATTGGGAGCAGAAAGCGGGCATCTGCCGGCCAAGGCTCCAGGCGGGTGCAGTGAAGAGGACGAAGCCCCAATTGTGTTTAAGAGACGATTTCCTACTAAGACGAGGGCTGGTGTGCCTTGTGAACAACCCACAGCGTCCCCATCAAAAGCACAAACCACGGGTGCGACAAGAAATATCCTTGACCAGAATGTGCCAACGCTTACGAGAGTGCCATATTTGCTTCTTCAAACCAAACCCTACCCGCTTAGGGTTGCAACCAAAGCAATGCTGAAAGAATTTGAGCAATGGAAGAAAGCCAACGATGTAAAATCAGGGTATAATTCATTCTTAAGATGCTATTTCTTTAATGATTTCAAATTCTACATATGTTGTCTTTTCCAACTAATTTTATTTTTGGAATACATAATTTGCAGAGGACAAGCGGTTAATCTAATCGGTTCTAATTTAAAAAAAGCTAGTTGGTTCAAAGTGATATTTTCGAGGAGTGGATGGTTTGAGACAGATGTATGTTTGTTCGCTTAGTATGTATAACAGATACTTGCTTTCCAGTAACTTGTGCTTATCTTCTATTTTTCAGCATATTGATGCGTATATTAATTTAATGGTTTGGCACTCTAAGATGACATGTACGCCGATATTGCCGAGGGTTTCTTTGATTCAGCAAATTGGTTGGGTAAGCATTCGAGCCTTTTTATACTGTTATGAGCATATGCAGATGACAACATCTTAGTACTTAAATGATCCATGGTTTTTTTTCCCTGGTATTGCAGCAAAGTCTTGCGTTACCCGACAATAAACAAGGTTTGGAGTCCTCGGTAAGACCCTATGTCCAAGGAAATTGGCCTACACTCGGAGGTGCCCCATGGTGGGAAGCCTCTGTTGTTGCAGGCGTGGCAAACATCGACAATAAACATTGGGTCGCGTACCAACTAGATTTCGAACAGCAAACGGTGCGCGTTTTTGATTCGATGTCCGGTACGCATGCTGTCAAGCGTCAATTTGAACATGTGCGTATAAACATTCCCATCTTGTGTGTGATGTATGGTGTTTTGGAGAAAAGACACATCCAAACACCGCATAAGGAAAAATGGGACTTGGAGCTTGTTGAGAATTGCCCCCAGCAGAAGAACAACCATGATTGCGGATTATATGCATTGAAATTCCTTCAATGCCTAATTTCTGGTTCCGATGTGACTTTGCTTGCTGGTGCTAACATGGGTTTGTACCGGAAGTCTGTTTGTGCCGAGTTGTTCGTGACCGGTAGGGATAATCCGAATGTTGATTAGGTTAAGATTTGCTCGTTAGGTATTTTTTGGCTTGTATATATGTTTCGGTGCCTAATAGTAACGATAACCCACGGTGGGTGGGGGATCCTTTCTATTTGGTACCGAATTTCAGATAATGGCACTGAACAAAAATATGAACTATATGAAACCCCTAAATACTGTCTTTGTATGTTGAACAATATTTTTTGTGTTGGTATAAGGGCTTATAAAAAGTTGTTAATTGTTTTGTGTTTTTCTGGGAATTTATGTGGCTTAATATTTCATGTATTGGCAATTTGAATTATCCTATTTCGGTTAAAAAAACATAAATTTCGATAGCTCAATTTACTTCGGCAGTATTGTATATTTCGGCAGTTGTAATGTCGGCAATTTGAATTATCCTATTTCGGTAAATAAACATAAATTTCGGCAACTCAAATTACTTCGGCAGTATTGTATATTTCGGCAGTTATATTGTCGGCAATTTGAATTATCCTATTTCGGTTAAAAAAACATAAATTTCGACAGCTCAATTTACTTCGGCAGTATTGTATATTTCGGCAGTTGTAATGTCGGCAATTTGAATTATCCTATTTCGGTAAATAAACATAAATTTCGGCAACTCAAATTACTTCGGCAGTATTGTATATTTCGGCAGTTATATTGTCGGCAATTTGAATTATTCTATTTCGGTTAAAAAAACATAAATTTCGGCAGCTCAATTTACTTCGGCAGTATTGTATATTTCGGACAGTTATAATGTCGGCAATTTGAATTATCCTACTCAAATTTAGCAACCTCACTTCACTAGATGATAAAAAGGATACGTACAAAACTTACATGAACATACGAACGAGGGTGAGATAACGCAAACAGTACAGGTATTGTGTGATTCGAAATCCCACAATACATTTCTGGGAATTTAAAAACAAACAACACACAATCTTGATCAAACACCAACAAACATGCAACATGCATGCACAAAGATCGTACGTAAGGATCGTGCAACATACTCCATCCGCCTATTCTTCCATTGTTCATGGTAGAATAGTCGGACGTACAGGAGTGCCAGGATAACACGGAGAGTCGTCGCCAGAGTTATAGGATCCATATGATTCCGAAGTTGACTCCGGCGGCGGTGGAGTAAATATGCTCTTGATGAATAGCCAATTAGCTTCCCCCTCGGTGTAGTAGCACATAAGGTGTGGGCTTTGCTGCAAAATGAGTATATCTATCAAGTTAAACATTACTATATTGTGACAACTAATGAATAAAGTTGTTGTTCAGACGAGCTTACGACTTGTATCCGGCGCCACGTACTGTCACAAGCAGAAACAATGTTGTTAAACCTATCGTGCCGCGCACCGTAAATCTCCAGCAGGGTTGAGAAGTTATTGTAACGACTTTCCCACTCCTTAACCTTACGCACATATTCATCCAAAGGGATGTAGGCTTGTTGAGTTTGTTCCCTGATCAGGGCAATACGTTCGAGGCACCGAAGGTTGCCAGCGTCGTCGCCGTAAACCCAAACTCCACGGTCCTTTTCATAGTCGATGTCGGCCAAGACGGCCGTCTCGACATGCCTAACCCATTGTCCTGTATAGAACACGTCATCTTGGCTTATTGGTTGTAGGGGTGGTAGTGGTGGTGGTGGTGAATCCATGGAAACTCTTTAAGTACAAGATTGTACTAGGTGTGTTGCCAAATATGGAACTCGGCAATGTATATATTTATAGGCAATTTTCCACAAACAAACAATTTAGTATAGAAACTTATTATAAAATACTAATACTAAAAAAAACATACCATAATTGCAAATTTTAAATTTCTGCCAAAAAGTGACACAAAAAACCAAAAAAGTCATAGTCAAAAAGTCATAGTCAAAAAGATGTATAAGTACAGGCTACTACCTAATGTCGGCAATGAGGAATGACAGATGCCGAGAATAGTTGCAAATATTTTTTTTCTAGCTATTGTGTTACAAATAACTTAGAAAACAAAATAGGCAAAAATTAACATCAAATAGTAAACAACGCATTATTAAACCATTTTATTTATTGTTGCCGAATATCAAGGCAACATACCGCACGAAATTACAGTACAATTACAGCAGCTTAGTAGCATTACATATGAAACCTCATTACTCGTCCGACTCGAACCCACCATACGAGTCGTTGTCCGACTCGTGCGGTGGTGGAGTAAATATTATTTCGAGGAGGCCCCAATTACGTTCACCCTCATTATAGTAACACATTAGATGCGGTCTTTCCTGAAAATAAAGAAAAACAATTTAGTGCCGATACAATGTTTCGACATAAAGAAAAAAATTGGTTGTCGACATGAGCTTACGGCTTGGATCTTCCGCCAGGTGGCTTCAGATGCACGAATCGTGTTTCGGAATGCGTCATGGACCACAGGGTACATCTGGAGCATTCCTTTGAAGTTATTGTAACGAGTCTGCCATTCCGTAACCTTGCGCACGTACTCATCCAGGGGAATGGAAAGTTGACGCGCAAATTCTACACCATAGCTAATACGTTCCAGAGCGCGAAGATTGGTAGCGTCGTCACCATTAACCCACCTGCCAAAATGTTTGGCTATACTAATGTCGTGCAGGACGTTAAACTCAAGGAAATCGTCCCAATGACCTGTGTAGAAGACGTCATTTTGTTTGATTGGTTCGAGCGGTGGTGGGGGATCCATGGCTGCCCAGACTTATTGTGCAAGTACACTATGACAGAAATGTGGTGAGGGGCAATGAAAAGGGAACTCACCAATATGTCTATTTATAGGCAATTTAATACACATTATAATTTACTTTGATGAAATCTGTGCCGAAAGTGAAACTATGTAAAAGACTATGAATCCTTTTAAATGACTTCAGCATGCACGATAACCATAAAAAAAGTATTTACCACATATGAAGACAAAAAAAACTTAATTTTAAATAAATGTATGAAAACAAATTGGTGTCGGCAAATGAATCTTGTCTGATTCTGGGCATTCTTCCCACCCTTTGAACAAGGACATACCGGCAATTCGTGATGATTTGTTGCCGCTCCATTCGGCACTTCGTGGTGATCACCGAAATGCATTACTTGTTTATAGGATAGCAACAAATAATTCTCGTAATTATATTTCAGCAATCACTCATAAACCTCATTGCATAATGACGCAAGTCGGCTGCTTATAAGGCCAACACTTATCGGAATACTCATGTTGCGGCAGATTTCAAAATCACATAGTCCTTTTAATCTACGGTTCGGCAAATGATTAGGGGGGCTAACATCCACAAGTAAATACAATCTTGGTACAACGTACAAGCAACCAAACAGTGCATGCAACCCACACCCCTAACAAGCAACTAAACATTAATTAACACACGCTGCATGCACGACAAGCCTACGATGTTCCGGTAGGGTTTTTCGGCCTATTCGTCCGATTCCACGGGCGAGTCGGACAAAAGCTCTTCGGACGTCGTCGCCTTGGGTTCTGGCGTGAATATGTCTTTGAGAAAGTAGAAATCAGCTTCGCCCTCCTCATAGTAGCACATGAGATGAGGCCGTTCCTAATATTAAGTAAGTTTGTTGGTGTCAATCTTACTGGTGGTACTTGTAACAAAATAGAAATAGGAGTTAAAACCTTACAACTTGTATTTGACGCCACGTGTCGTCACTCCCGATTAAGGAGTTATGATAACGGTCGTGAAACATCCCGTATATTTCGAGCAGCATAGAAAAGCAATTGAAACGCGTCTCCCATTCAAGAACCTTGCGCACATAGTCGTCAATGGGAATGTAAATTTGTTGAGTGGCTTCAATCATGACCTTTATGCGCTCAAGGCATTGCAGGTTGCCAGCTTCGGCACCGTAAACCCACATGCCTCGTCCTTTTTCCTCAGAAATAGAAGCTAACACGTTGGTCTCCAGGTGCCTTTCCCATGGAAGGATGTAGAAAACGTCATCTTGGTGGATTGGGCGTAAGGGTGGCGGTGAAGGAGGAGGTGAAGGTGGAGGTGGCGATGCAGTAGGAGAAGGAGGTGGCGACTCCATGCAGGATTAGTATACCGACAAAAAATAAAAACAATGATAGTTTGTTGTTTTCCAAAAATCGAACTCACCTAAATGTCCATTTATAGACAATTTTAAAAAAGAAGTTTCACATGAAGAAACGAAATAACATGGCATTTGGAATATGATATTACTAAATAAAGTTTAACACGTGCAAATTACAAACTAACCCAAACGCTTTGTCCGACTAATAATATTACAGTCCATACATAAAATTAGGGCGACATTAAAAGTGAAACAAAGACATAGTAGAAAATGCTAATCCACATTAGGCAGAGGGAATAGCTTCTTCATCTGTGGGAAAAATGGTTCTCCCATTTCAGTGTAGGCTTCAGCGAGGCAATCCACCTACGCAAAAAAAATTAATAAATATATTTATTACAAAATATACGTCATCCCCTATATAGTTCGATTAATATTGTGGAATCAGCGAGGGAATATTTTTCACTAATAACCTGCGTTAGCCTTTCCCATGTTTCTTGAGGCGCAGTCATGGTGTTATGAAGCTTGTCCCATTGAACATCGGGCTGGCTGATCACCCAAGCAAAAGTTCTGAACCTCCTTTCCAAATAATCAATTTGTTTCAGGTAAAACATGAGCGGAAAATCTGTCTTGTATTTAGAGTTGATTTGTTGCGCAATGACGTCTATTGCGTTGAGATCGCGCTCCCCTCCAACGATCCATGTATTAAATCGTTGTTCATTGATTAGATAATCAACGAACAAATCCTCCATTTCGGCATTCCAATGCCCGCGATAAAACCATTTAGTGTGCGGAGTAGGGTTTCCGAATGCCATGTTAAGTTTTTTTTTCCTGAAAAATGGTACATACACCTTACACTATATGAAACTTATACGATTGTTAAAAGTTTTGAAGATGTAGAGTTGTTTGCCGAATTTCCAGTTGTTTCGGCGACATTCATGCTAAATTGAAAGACAGCCTGCCTGCAGCACTGCCGAAAAGTTGTTCTATAATTACATAAACGACAAATCCAGTAGTTCACAAGACCAGCGTATCTTTAAAAAAATCTTTGTTGCCGAAATCTCTGCCGAAAGTCAATGAAAAAATCGTCTAACATGCATGCACCTTTCAAATCACTGCAGGCCTATGCCACAGAATAGAGGGAATCAAAACCTTTTTTCAAGATACACTTTATATTTGAAATTCCACGCTGAATTGCCAATTTATATTTTCGAGGACATTTATTGCCGATACATGTGCCGAGACTGCATGCATTTAAATTATATGGCAGTGCATTTAAATTATAGGGCAGAGTGCACTCAAAAGGCTGCATAAATGAAAGACAAGTTGTCGGCACCATTCCCACCTTCAAGACTTTTTTGCCGATACATGTGCCGAGAGTGCCTTTAAATTTAAGGGTACAGTGCACTTGCCAGCGTCGGCAAAATTTATTAATCAACTTTGCAGAAATGGCAACTGTTTCGCCGATAAGGATGCAAAAAATGCAAGCCACGCTGAATTGCCAATTTATATTTTCGAGGACATTTCTTGCCGAGACTGCATGCATTTAAATTATATGGCAGTGCATTTAAATTATAGGGCAGAGTGCACTCAAAAGGCTGCATAAATGAAAGACAAGTGGTCGGCACCATTCCCACCTTCAAGACTTTTTTGCCGATACATGTGCCGAGAGTGCCTTTAAATTTAAGGGTACAGTGCACTTGCCAGCGTCGGCAAAATTTATTAATCAACTTTGCAGAAATGGCAACTGTTTCGCCGATAAGGATGCAAAAATGCAAGCCACGCTGAATTGCCAATTTATATTTTCGAGGACATTTCTTGCCGATACATGTGCCGAGACTGCATGAATTAAAATTATAGGGTAGAGTGCATTTAAATTATAGGGCAGAGTGCACTAAAAAGGCTGCATAAATGAAAGACAAGTTGTCGGCACCTTTCCCATCTTGAAGACATTTTTTGCCGATACATGTGCCGAGAGAGCATTTAAATTATGGCCTACAAGAAAGCATACTTCAAATCGATAACAGCCATTTAAATTATGGCCTACAAGAAGCATACTTAACATAATTAGAGGCTATCAGTTAAACAAACTAATTTATTAAATCATGAGCCATAATGCTCATCCGACCCTCCGTAATACGAGCCATAACCACTACCCGACGTGTCATCCGATCCGTAATGATTCGCTGCACCATCGTAAGATCCATAGCTACTAACTTCAACATCGTCTGAGCAATTTTGAATGGGGTCGCTCGCATCCAAAGCCATGGGCCTGCTTGTAACTTCTTCGGACGAGGTAGTAGAGCTAAAGTAGGCCGTAATATTGCGCGGAGAGTTACTGGCTGAGTTAATTTCCTCACAAGAGAACAACCGCTTGAGTAGTCTGTAATTTAGCTCGCCCTCGCCAATATAGCGCCGATATTTCTTGTGTACCTTTATTATGAAGTTGTTAGATTTTATAATAATAAATAACATACTAAAAACGACGTTGCACAAGTATGTTGTAACCTGAACCAGTAGCTCCCATGTCCAATCGCTCGCCGTGACTTTATTTGTCAGCTCACAGTATTGAACTCCACCCTCCTTAATAAGCGATGAGAATTCAAAGTAACGTTCCTCCCACTCTAATAGTTTGTTTGTGTATTGATCCCAAGTGATATTTAGATTCCATGGGGCACGTGAAAGGCGCGTCTGAATTTGAGCAACAACGCGTTCGTTATACTCACTGTATCCATTCACCCATTTACCTAATCTTCTTGCATCGGCAAGCTTTCTCAAGACTAAGGTTTCAACCTGACGAGACCACGGAACCAAATAAAAACAACGATCTTGATCAATGGGTTGCGGAACCATTTTATGCAAAGATGAGTTGTTTGTGTAGTTGTTTGAGCTGAACGCAAATGTTTATAGTGTTGTGTAATATTTTTCATGAACCTCAATATGCCATCAATGTATAGGATCTTTGGGTTGTACGTACCATGGCAATCTTTAGTTATGGTCGCAAGATAAAGAGGTGCAGGCTATTGTTTGTTTGTTTGTGAAATGCTTAGGTCTTACGTGTTTTTTTTTATCAGTTATTAAGTGAACCTATAAAAAAAGGACCAAGTCATACAAATTGTGAATCCCTTGAAAGGACTTGACTATGCAAGACAACCATAAAAAATAATCTATCGCTGAAAATTAAAAACCATTTTTAAAAAAAAACTATGAAATATCGAAAGTGGTCAAAAAATGAGGCCCAAAATTGGTTTCGGCAAAACTAGAGGGGTCGGCAATCGGCACATAACTTTAAGTAAGAAAAGGAAAGTACTTGGCAGCAAATAACGTGAGCATATATTAAACACAATCTAAATAAACCTTTCGGCAGTTATTGTTGCCAACTATTTCGGCAGCAAATAACGTGAATTAAAATTACAATTACAAAAACATAGCATTACATATTAAACCTAATCACATATTAAACTAACGAAATTTGAAGGCTGCCAAGTAGCATTACATATTAAACCTAATCACTCGTCTGAGTTGTCATCATTGGGATAAGGGAATAACTTCTTCATCTCGAAGAAAAATGGTTCGCCTTCTTGAAAATATGCCTCAACAAGAGCATCCACCTACAAACAATGGTCAATTATTTAAAATAGAACTAGTAAATAAATGAATAAATCACATACCTTTATTAAAGCATTCCAAACGCCAGGCTTTGCTTTCATAGTGTTATGGAGAGCGTCCCACTTGACACCGTTCTGAGTAAGTAACCAAGCAAACGTTTCGAACCTCTGTTGAATAAATGCAATTTTCCCCGAGTAAAAAGAGTAATCAAATTGCCTGCCAAACTGGATGTTGATACTGTTCCCCACTTCGGTCAAAGCAACGGGATCAATACCCCGTCCGACAACCCATCGGTCGCGGCATTCAAGTTCATCGACCATCATCTCAACAAGGATGGACTCCATTGCCGGAGTCCATTCAAAAGAATAGAACCATGCCTCTTGTGGTGAAGTTGGTGACATTTAGGTTACCAAATATAATAATTTCTTTACACTACAATATTATGGAGTGTGTGTATTGGCATTATTTCTTTACATCACTTATAATGGCTTCAGTTAGGTACTTCCCTGCCACCAAGGGGCCGACACCCCCCTCCCTCCAAACAACCAACTCACAAAGGTAGGTGCATTATTGCACTACCTTTAAAATAGGTGTCAGGTATCAAGCACACAAGTTGAAATCTCAACAAACAAATATACTAATATAATTCAAAATAGAACATATATACAAAATTGATAAGTAAAAATTGGACAAACTATTTCAGTTACATTATATTTTAAACACATATACAAAATTGCTAAGACAAAAAAAGCAACAAGTATTTCATTTCATACTAAGATAATAAACGAATTAGTCTTTCATACCGGCATTCGAACGCTCATTCGGCAAAAGACATTTCCAACATATTTTCAACAGTTCTTCGCCAAAAAATTGAGTCTTCAAATGCTGGTTGCCGATATCTGTGACGAAAGAGACGACAAAAGACGTGCAGCTTGCATGCAACCTTGAAATCATTGCATTCTTTTTTTAGAGCACTTATAATTTCAAGAAAATTTGAAAATAGAACAGGTATACATCATTGCTAAGACAAAATAGCAGAAAATATTTTAGTTCAAAAATATTTTCATTTCATAATAGGGCAACTGTAATATTAAAAGGACAAAATACAACCATATATTTCATCAGGAAAAATTTGGTTTAATTTTATGAAAAAAATTTCAATAAATAGTTGAAAATGTACTGAAACATATTTCATAAAATACAACTAAATTTTTCCACATGAAGTCCAAAACTGTACATACTATTTAAGGCCCAAAATCGAACACAGAACAACTCAATTCCTTGAGAGACTAAATTCCAAGTCCAAGTCCTGCATTATTCAAAAGACCAACGATTGATTCAATATGTTAACAGTATAGTTGAGATAAGCTTCGAAATATTAGAAGAGACATTGCAAAAGAAAATTCAAACCTGAAAGTCATCTTCCGGGGTGTGATTTATCCGGTCTTCATTGTCACTAATATGAATGTATCTCTGCAATTAAGTTAAATATATATTTCTTGTCAAATTACATCGTAATTTTATTAAAACATATTGCATTCAAACCTGAGAGTCGGCATCCGGGGTGGGGTCTATCCGTTGTTCATTGTCATTAATAATAATGTATCGCTGCAATTAAATTAAATACATATTTCTTGTCAAATTAGCCTAATCAATAACAACAAAACACTACAAAATTAGCCTAATCAATAACAACAAAACACTACAAAATTTAACATAACAACGCATGCAAAACAATACTTTAGCATCAGCACGTGTCCAACCAAAAGTAGTATCCCAACATTCCGATACCGAAGGACTTTCGTATGGCGTAGCATTACTATCAGAAGGGGCGGCTTGAGCTTCATGCAACTTTCGTTTCTGCGAACCACCAATTTTACAACCTGTTACATACGTTTGAGTGTAGACATAAGTGAAAAAAACAAGTAAATAAAATAAATTCGTGTGCAATATATTTGAACTCACCAGGATTTCTTGTTAGATACTTTCTTTTTACCCTTACTTTTAGATCTATCCCAATGGCGAATAATTGTTGAATTCGTTTCACCACGTGTTTTGGCAACTTTCGGATTGCGAAATGAAATACCTCCTTTCGGCAATTGAGGCTGCTCTCTTGCCAAGGGCTTCTCAACAGTCATCGAACCAGGTCTTTTCGGCATCGCATGCTGCTCTCCTGCCGAGGCATTCTCAGCAGCCTTCGAACCACCTCTCTTCGGCAACTCATGGTGCTCTCCTGCCGAGGCATTCTCAGCAGCCTTCGAACCACCTCTCTTCGGCAACTCATGCTGCTCTACCGCCGAGGCATTCTCAATACCCTTCAAACCACGCCTCTCCGGCAGCCCTTGCTTCTTCTCTCCTGCCGAGGATTTCTCAGCAACCTTCGAACCACGTGTCTTCGGCAACTCATACTGCGCTCCTGCCGAGGAGTTCTCAACACCCTTTGAGCAATCTCCTTTCGGCACTTCACTGCCATCTCTTGGCAACCCATTCTGAACATCATTCGAACCATAAACCTCCTTGCACAATGAGGCAAGTCTGGTCAATATAAGCCCACGCTTATCAGAATTGACTTTTGCATATTCACTAAGCTCATATGTAGTACGCATGACCTGATTTGCGAAAGCCAAACCAGATACATGTAGGGCGGAATCATTATCAACTACATTGTCGGCAGCAACATTCGTGATAATTCTTTGCTTGGCAGCCAGAGATAGCCTCTTCAACAAATATTCGTTGGGAATTTTTTTCACATTCATAAGAAAATAAATCTTGAAAATATGAGAACACAAAAAACCTGCAGTTTCGAATAGCCGACAAGTGCACGTACAAAGATGGGTTTCCCTATTGAATTCAATATACCTGGGCTTTCCACCACCAAAACCAGAGGTCACAGTAAACTGGAGGTCATCCGAATCATATCGTGATGGACCTTTGATTAAATCCACATTCATCGAATAAGCTGCCTGCTGCTCAATTTTTCGAAAAACACTTCTTGTCAATACTTTAGCCGCACCCTTCATAAGTTCATTGTTTAGAACAAATAACCCGGGCACTCCTATGCAAAGTGCATCCTCTTCAGTTTCTTTTCGACGCCACTCAATCTGTATTTCTTCGAACTTAAGCACAAAATCATGCAGAGATGTGCTCGCATTACAAAGGCTCTTTAGAACTTTGTTGGTTACCTCACTACGTGATGTAGCATGTAGGCCGGCGCAGAATCGGTGATTCGTAAATGCAGATGACCATCTAGTCTTCAAACCGTACATGGTGTTAAACCATCTATGATCACCAAGCGCATACTGATCAATCATAGATTTCCACGCATCTTCAAATTCGCCAGCCGTATCACAGCCATTCATACAATGAAACCAAGCTTTCTTGAAGATAGAACTCCCGTTCAGTTTTCCGAAATGAGATGGCGCGTTCTGATTGATATGCCATTGGCAAAGACGATGACTAGAAGTTGTAAATACGATATCAACTGCATTCATAAGAGATTGGCATTGATCTGTAAAAATCACCTCTGGTTCTTTACAAGACATGCTCGCCCAAAAAGTAGTAAGTAGCCATTCATACGATCGGCTAGTTTCATCTGATAAAAAACCCATTCCGTACATCACATTATTCAAGTGGTGGTTGACACCAACAAAAGGTACACAAACAAGTTTGTACTTGTTCGTCCGATATGTACTATCCACAGATAAGACATCGCCGAAATACTCATAGTCCAACGAGCTGCGTGTGTCTCTGAAGAAGAAATTAAGAAGTCGGCCCTCATCATCAAGTTCAAAGTCCCAATAGAAGAATGGTTCTGTATTTGCCTTCGTCGTAAAATATTCAACAAGGCACTTTGCATCACCGTTCTCTACTTTCGTCTTCATCTTAAGCCCATTAATGTGATTATATGCATCCTTCCTAGTAAAACCACAATTTTGAGGACCGCCGGACTCCTTCTCCATGAATCTACAAGCCTTAGCAATGCTAATGCCGACTGACTGCATGGCTTCTAGCAAAGATTTCTTATAAGTCGACAAATTACGCGCTGATCGTAGCAAATAAGATTGCTGAGTCGGAAATAATTCATGATTGTGCTCTGTGTAGAATGAAGAAACTTTCCATTCCTTCTCCCACTTGCGTGACACTCTTAGCTTTGCCTTACACGAACACCTCCGAACTTGCTTCTTGTAAGTTGGCATCCTTCCATCAGATGCTTTGCAATCACTCTTGCCATTGCAGGAACAAACAAATTCTTTGAAACGCCATATTTTAGTGCCTGTGAAGTAATCTTGGTTACGTCTTGTCACGCTAAAGCCCTTAAGTCTTCCGTACTCACAATATAGAAGGTAAGCTGTATCAGGATCTGGCACGGGTTCCCCTGGTTGAAATTTTGTTTCAAATTGATCCACCAAATCAAAATCTTCATCATTCAGATTTGCATCTGAATCTGAATTCAAATGGGGTTCAAACTGTCCATCATCCAAATTTTCATTATCATCTGGTAAACTTTGCTCACTTTCTTCAACATCTTCAACATGTACAACATCTTCAAAATCGTCAACATGTCTGACTTCTTCAACATCCACAGAATCTTCAACATATACACACCTATCTTCATCTCCGAGATCATCAAAGGGAGCTTCATTCAAATCAAAGTTCATGATTAACCTAAAATATGACAAAAATCATTCAGCATACTAAAATATTACATTGTACAACTACAAAAAAAGGCATTTGCCGAACTACAAAACCAAAAATCTTAACAAATTTCTGATTTGCCAATTCCGGCAAGGACATGCCGAAATATGTACTTGGCAGGTTGCTGTTCCATAAAAATATGGTCATATGTGTAGTTGCCGAAATTTAAAAACTGCCGAACAATACATGTTGCTTTTTGTTCGGCAGTTTTTAAAATTCGGCAACTACATATGTGACCATATTTATATATGTTTAGCCTATTCTCGCCAAAAAAAAATTTAAATTTACCTATTACTAGATTGTTCGGCAGTTTTAACATTTCGGCAACTACATATATGAACATATGTACTTGGCAGGTTGCTGTTGAATAAAAATATGGTCATATGTGTAGTTGCCGAAATTAAAAAACTGCCGAACAATACATGAATACATGTTGCTTTTTGTTCGGCAGTTTTTTTATTTCGGCAACTACATATGTGACCATATTTATATATGTTTTTCCTATTCTGGCCAAAAAAAAATTAATTTTACCTATTACTAGATTGTTCGGCAGTTTTGACATTTCGGCAACTACATATATGAACATATTTTTATTCAATAGCAACTTGCCAGGAAACATGAAACACGAAATTATTTGGCCATATCAATTACATAACATAAATACATACGAAAAATAGGATATTGTCGTGATAAAAAAAAAAAAAAAAATTCAGAACCGAATCAACAAAATTCGAAAATAATCGGATAAAACTAAAAAAAAAATTCGTATTGTTAGAATGGAGCTTCTAATTAGTCGAATAATGATACTTCACAGTGCAAGAATGACGCTACAATATCTTTTCCATTTAAGAAAAATTAAGAGCTTCAAAATATACTCATATACAGTAAAACAATATAGAATCAACACAATTAAAAAATAATCAAATAAAAATAGAATAATAAGTAACCTTTGAATGGAGTTTCTATTTAGTCGAATAATATGATACTACACAATGGAAGATTGAAGCTACAATTTCCTTTTTGATTTAAGATCAATGAAGAGCTTCAAAACAAGCTCAGAATTCGTGGGGAAGAAAATGAAGAAAGAAAACCCAAAAGTCTCTATTTGATCCCCCACCAAAAAAGGAATTCGAAAAATCGCGCCCAACAGTACAAATGTGACAGTGTTGCCGATACACTAGGCAGCAAAAATTGCCGAATTCTGATGCCGAGACGTATCTATTCCCAAGAAAGCAATGAGTGCTACACGGCTGAACTTGACGGTGTTAACTATTAGTTGCAAAAGAAAAATCGAAACTCATAAAGTTCACCTTTACACGTGTCGCACATCCGATCTAGGAGTGCCGGCGACCCTGGTGTAGGGTAGAATTTACCGTGATTTTGTCACCACTCTCTCTCTCCCTCTCCCTCTCCCTCTCTTCTATTTCACATTACAAATTAATTATTTCATTTTTTATCCTAAGCTTTTTCATCTTCAGTTAAAAAAGATACAATTACAGAAAATGCAAAACGTCATTTTAATGTGAATTTAATTTATTCTTTTGGCTGTATTTTCCCACGTCGAAACACCAGAATATCACTAGGATTAGATTTGTAGATGCTCCAATTGTTTTATGATTATCGATTTTAGTACGAGTAACTTTTCTTTTTCTATTTACGGAGATCGTAATTTGTGATTTAAATACTATAGTGTAAATTGTATGAGAAAAGTCACGTGGGCCTTAATTTCATGTCCAAATATGTCATATCTCCATCTTTTAATAATGTGCATTATTTATTACTCCCCCATCCACGAAAGAATTTTCTAGGAGGGAGTGACACGTGTTTTTAAAAAAATATTGTTGAGTGTATTAAAAGTAGAAAAAAAATTTGTTGAGTGTATTGGGAGTTGTGAAAAAGTAAAAAGTAAGTAATTATAAGTGGTGGATATAATTCAAAAATAGGTAGGAAGTTTTTTTGTGGACGTCCCAAAAATGAAAGATAGGAAGTTCTTTTGTGGACGGAGGAAGTATTTTAGTCACTTTTAAACGATGCACACTCTATATATTTGGAAATTTTTACCTGAAGGAATTCTGATCTTGAACATTAATCACTTACCGTCAGATCAACACACGCATACAACATACCAATTTTATCATTTCTAATATTATGACTTGAAACGTTTTATTTATAATGTTTAAATGTTGAAGGATAAAATGATATCGTGAACATGGAACAATGTAATATATTTTCTTTCTTTTTCTAAAAATATTTTCTTTAAATAATACATGTAATTGAGTATTTCTCTCATATAATCGAATAATCTTTATTAAAATTAGTTCCTATATAAATATATAAATAAAGATACACGAAACTCCTCTACTTCAATGTCAACATACAGTAACGATAAATTAAATAAAAGTTGATAAGCACACGTTATTAATCTTTTTAATGGATCACTTTAAATTAAAATCTCATCATGTATCGTTATATGGAGACACGTATGAGCAATTTAAAAAAATAAAAAAAAATCTCAAAGACCCAGTTTCGATCGAGTAATGCTAAACAGCCACATTGTGGTCACCCACAATTTACCTAAATAAAAAATAATTTAATTCATTTAACTTATTTTTGAAAATAAAAATAAGATTTAATTATCTTATCATAGTCTCTACACTGTAATTATTTTTTTGTAATTTTTTTGGTAACTTTTTTATTTTTATTAAAAAATAAATTAAAAATAAAAATTGTAAAAAAATTTAAAAAAAATAAGTACAATGTAGAGAATATACTAAATCCTATTTTTATTTTAAAAAATAAATTAAATAAATCTAAATTTTCTTTATTATACTAATGTGTGGGTGACTATAATGTGGCCGCATAGATTTATTGGTTTCGATAATCTATCTCTGACTATCACTAATCTTTTGAAAATGATGAGCCAGTATAGTCATAAATACTGGATTGACTTTGACCCTATAATTTCTATTTTTTTTTTATAAAAGAAAAAGATTATACATTTTGTGGAAAAGAATTGCCCTTCAAATGCAAATCCTTGAATTGCCCTTTCAGAAAATGACATAAGACAAGGAAAATGTCAATTGTCTTGAAAATCACATTATGTTAAATGTCAATTGTCTTGAAAATCACATTATTTTAAACAATAAATCTATAAATTCTAGTAGATTTAAAATGGGCAGGTTTTATGACGATAATATAAATTCTAGTAGATTGTAGCATCCGATCTAACTCGAATGGATCCACTTGGATTGAAGATTCAAAAATTATAAAAAGATGGATCAACTCATGCCAAAAATTATAAAAAGATGAATCCACTGAGGACCGACCTTAGATCGAATCGAAATCGAACATCGAGTTCGGTTCGATCCGTCAAAATATTTGGATTGTATTTTTTTACTATTTTACACCCAATTTTCATAATTGAAACTTGAAATTTTCTATTCAAAGTTTGAGTTGAAGAACATGAACCGATTTTTTTAGTTTTTATCAAGTTTTAGTTAGGTTGGATATTAGATAAAATTCAATTTATTTATTATAAATATATAAATTAAATAATTACTATGGTATTTTATATATACAAATTGATACGGGTTGAGTGAGTTCAAATAAGTTTAGACCTGGACCGACTCGAAAAATAATCGATCCCTAAAAATTAACTCGACCCGACCGGATCATATGTGTCTTTTGGATCGGTTTAATTCGGATTGAATCTGTCGATTCAAATCGATATAACATATTCGATTTGAATTTGCTCACCCCTAATCACGATACCAATTTTTCGCAATCGAAACATTTTTAACTTTTTGCAACGTCTTTTCTCAAAATGGGCTTTGTCAATCCTACACGAGATTAATTAAATACACTCAATATCCATACACCAATAAAATGATGATGATGATTATGATGATGATGCACTTTTCCAATAATTGGCAATTGTTGGAAACAATTTTGCATTATTAAACTTTATGATCAAGTTGCAATTTTTTATTTTGAAATGCAATAGAAAACATCTAACGACACTTAGCCTTTAATTTATGAATTTAGGACAACTTAAACAATTGGATTAGTTGCTAAGTTAAAAGTGAATCCAAAAGGTTACTAAATGCAAGGGCGGAAATTGCATCATCTTTTTTTTTCCCCTTACATCTGATCTCGTGGTAATTCAAATGCGTTGCATATTGATCGAAAAAGAATCATCTTATCAATTAAGTCGCGTTTTATTATCATAAAATCTTAGTTATGCGTAATGTCTGAGAATTTTTCAATTTATACTTTTGGAACGTAACAATAATGTAGTAAACCTTTCATTTCTAATTTGATGAAAGGACAAAATCCACTATAAAAAGGAAACGCATCTTTATATTCAAATCGAGGGACATGTCTCGTTCTAGAATAAAGAAAATAAATCCAAAAATACAAAAGCAAACTAAGCATAAGTATTTATTTTGAGATAAGATGCACCAATGAAAATGACATAAAAACAAAAAGTAAAAGTAAAAAGAAAAAAAAAAAAAGAGAATTGTCAGCTCTGATTGGGTAATAAAATGGATGGTGAAAAGTGAAAACTGCCCAAGCGCCTATCCAAAGTCTTCGGTACTTCTGTTGAGGAATATGTTTTTTTTTTTTTTTTTTTTTTTTTTTTTTTTTTTTTTAATTATGCATTATTGATATTGAAAGTATTGAATAATAGTATTATGGTAAGAACACCAGCTGTAGTTTTTATTGTTATTTTATTATTAAAATAATAAATATACTTATGTTCGTAAGTTCATAATAATGTTCGTTGGTTCCCAGAATTGGAAAATGAGGAATTTACGGGATTTTCTAAACTTGAAGAATTCGGATTAATCTGATTCATTGATTTTGGTGATATCAATGACTCTGATTTGGTCTCTATTCTCTATATAGGGAAGTGGTCTCTATTGAAGCTGATCATATATATATATATATATTATATATATATATAGGGAGAGGTTCAGGAAAGAACCATAAATAAAAGAAGACCGGAGAACCATTTTCAGTCATTCGATCATCAAGATCTACGGTGGATGCATCATCTTGTTGGATGAATGCAGATCCTGGGTTCGAATTCTGAAGGAAGCATTTTTTTAATTTTTTTAGTGCATTAATTTTAACAGCGAATGCATTAATTTTTACAGTGGATGCATTAGATTTGATGGTTCTCCCGTTCTCACAAATAATGTAGTTCTCTCTAGAACCACACCCTATATATATATATATATATATATATATATATATATATATATATTATAATTATTCTTTATATATTTCATAAGAAGGTGAAAAATGAATAATGTTGAACTTCTCACTAAAATTGTCGTTATAAAGAAGCCTGAAATCAAGACCTTTTTTTTTTTAGGGATGAAACCAAGACCTTTGGGATATAAACTATAAAGTATTTAATTTCAAATATATATGTCCACTACACCACTAGATTTGTTTATGTGATTAAATGGGTGTGATTTGTCTTATTATTATTATCATTATTATTCACAAATGTGATATACTTTGTCGTAATTTTCGAACAAAGAAGTTCACCTATTACTTAGAGGTCATCTGAATAAATCACATGCAGTTTTCTAAATTAATGTAATGGTCCTGGAATATTAAGTCTGTGACCTATGCTATCAGAAAAGGAACAAAAAAGCCCGTGGCCTACCAATGAAACACCAATTTTTAGTTCCTAATTTGGGAGATCCTACTACAACTATACATTATTAATTGCTTGAGTTCGTATATAAATGTCGCAATATAATGTACCATGTTTTTATATACTATTTGTTTGTTTGTTTTCTTTGGACGAAGGTGGTCTCGCATTGTTCCATTTATTCTAAACTACCAAAATAGTATGCATGTAAACATCATCACTTTAGATAATACTCCCTCCGTCCCTGAAATAAGTTCCTCTTTTTCCATTTTGGGACGTCTCCCAAATAAGTTCCTCTTTTTTTTTTCTATTTTTGGACAACTACCCCACCACTAATAATACTTTATTTATTCTTACTTTTCACTTTTTCACCACTCTCAATACTAATTATAACACTTTTTCACCTTTTCACCACTCTCAATACTAATTATAGTAACATATTTTTTTCCACTATCAATACACTTTACCATTTTCATTAAAACCCGTGCCGTCACCAAAGAGGAACTTATTTTGGGGACGGAGGGAGTATATACTTTCTCCCTTCAATAATTAAAAAGTTTGAGTCATTTGCTGAAGGTATGAATAGTGGAGAATGAGTCTCACGTTGAGAATATTAACAATGAAAAATAGTCTAACATTAAAATTATCAAATTATGCGTGAGATAGTGTTCAAAAATAGGAAATGTATATATTTAGGGACATAAAAAATGAATAATTCTAAAAGATGGACATAGTACATATATATAAAAGATAGATAAAGACACAAATTGATTTTTAGTTATATCAAATCAATAAAATTTAAATATTCATTTACATATTCAAATAATTAATTAGTTAGCATTCAAGTTAAAATAAACAAGAAAAATAATTATAAGTATATCAAAATTTGTAAGAATAGATAATATTCTATTATTGATCGGATTTGAGGGTAAAAAAACTGTTCATGTTTGTTTATGCATAGTTAATAACGTGTGAATATATAACATAACATTATTATATGATAAAAATAGAAATTAAACTATATCCAAATTTTAATTAAATGTTCATTGTCATTAATAAATTATAATTATAGAATAATAAACTATAAATAGGAATTACTAAAATTTAATTGGAAAGATTAGCATATCATAATTTGAAGATTAATAAAGCCCAATTAATAAAGAACTACTAATTAATCAAAACCCTAATTAACTCTTCATTAACCTCCAACAAAAGTTAATATCTGCAGGAATCGGAATTTGTATGCATACATACATGGTCAGATAGAATAAGACATTCTTAAAATAAAGAAATGAAAACATGTGCAGAGCGTCAACAATGTTGGGCAGCAACAACTATCAATCTCAATCATCTTACAAACCTACAAAAAATTGACATGTGATGATTTTTATTTGATTTGTATCAACTATTTCAAATACTAATAAAATCATCACACTGATTATTAATTACGATAGACAGGTTGGAACAACGTTACACACTATTGAAGTGTCACACCATATATCACAATTCTCGTGAAAACCAAAATGCAGATAGATGCTGCCTTGTTTGGATTTTCAGAATTATTCAATTTTTCTAGTTGTCTGTTTCTAGTAATTATTTTCATTAGTGTATGTATGCTTGTTATTCAATTAGATTAATAAGTAAATTTTTAAGATTAGCATATATATGTAGAATTAACTTTTAGTTAGTCTTTAAGAAAACTAGTAATTATTTTGGTAGGACTGTAATCTGCATCTTATGATACATTTAAAAAATAATTGTAAAAAGTTGCCAAGTTCAGATCATTTACAAAAATTAAAATAAGGTCATAAATCAAAAAGTTGTTGAAATTATGGTCATAAATTGCCATTAACCTCTAAGAAAAATGCACATGTATTTGTAGAAACAATGTTATTAATATATTTTTGTGGCAAAAAAAGTGTTATCAACATTTTAATTAAGATTTGTAGTGCTTGACATGTTATACTATTTCAATAGCAAAATAACTGACATTTTTCTGAAAGGTTCACACTTAATAAAATAACTGACATTCTACCCAAAATAAATAAATAAACTGACATAGTCCACGCTTAATAAAATAAGAATAAAGTTTGGAGAGATCAATGAGTATAGATTGCAAATTGTGACAGATGTTGACATATTACCATTTATGAGGGGTCGATGTGGATTCCATTTCCTGAGAAAAAGCTTATCCTAATTCATAGACATTAAGATATTTTTACTGAAAAGAATTTCATATTCGACAACATTTCAACTCATAGAATTCTTTTAATTTGACAATAACGTGAACAATAATTTTAAATATTTGAAGAGAATCGAAATAAATCGATCAAATATAAGAAGTCCATTTTATTGTATTATTTAATAATCAAAGAATGTTCAACATGTGGGCATAGTATTGCGTTATACTCAGGGACGGAGCCAGGAATTAAGTTCGGGGGGGCTGAACTTGTGCGGGGGTTCGGGGGCGGCAACCCCCGAGAAAATTTTTTTGGGCATTCTGTATATTTAAGGTATTTTTTTATTAAAATACGAGCATAATACTAATAATAACGAACAATATTTTCATAGATTATATAGTTTCAATATATCACAAAACTTTTTTTGGACATTCCGTGTATTTAAAACTTTTTTTATTAAAAGGCAAGCATAATAATAATAATAACAAACAACATGTTCATAGATTATATATTTTCTATATATTACAAATTAGTTTCAATACATTATAATTTTTTTTAGCATTTCATACATATTAGGCATTTTTTTATTAAAAGACAAGTATAATAGTAATAATAACAAACAATATTTCATAGATTATATAGTTTTAAATTACAGAATTATCCTTAAATTAAGTATATATGAGAGAATATAATAATCAAATACTCTTTTATAAAACAAAATTATTTTATAATAGGTATAAACATATATATATATATATATATATATATATATATATATTTAAAAAAAAACTCAGAATTTGGGAGGGGGCTCTAGCCCCCCCTAGCTCCCCCCTGCCTCCGTCCCTGGTTATACTCCATCTATAAGTAACAAAAAAATCGATATGTTTCATAATTAAATGAATTTTGTGGGAAAAATCACAAGTACTCTTAAATGAATATTTGATGATATTTTTTTATATATTATAATAATACTTATTTTTGACGATAAATTGTACAAAGATCAACTGTGTAGATTGGCCGCTGCTAGAATTTTTGTAAAAAAATTACTTTAACCACCCGCTATATATTTTTAATGATAAATTGTACATAAGACTTTTACTTAATTCGCAAAATAAATTTATGCTAACTTTCACTTAAAAAAATGTTCATTTAATTTTTTTTTAAAAAAGTTCGTGTTGCATATAGCAACATGTTGCAACATATTTACTTTCTAAATAAATGAATTTTGTGGGAAAATTAGAAGAACATTAATTTTGTGCGAAAAATTGAAAAATTGTGAAAGTTCGTGTATTTTTTTTTTTTGAAGCATGAAAGTTCATGTATTTGTATATGAATAACTCAAAGAAATAATTAAGATCATCGGTCGATCATTTCACGTTGGTAGCTCCGATGGGCACATCACCATCAATTTGAAGAAAACTAAATTGTGTGGGAAAAATTAGATGAGTACTAAATTCGTTTATTTAAATAAAAAAAAAGATTCGTGAAAAAAACTTAAAAAATATTAAAAATTTGTGTAAATTTTATATTCATTCATTTACACATAAATATTTCTTTCAGAAAATACTGAATCATTTTTTTTTTTTTTTTGTAATTACTACTCTAGTTATTATGGTTCTCAACAAACGCAATGAAATGTAGAATTACGTCCTTGCCAAGAGAAAAAAGGGCTCAAAAATATGAAAGTAGGTCAACATTCATTGATGATATTAGTCTTTCCATAAATGTGTGAACCTAACAGACAATACAGCCTAATAAATGCAAATAACATAGGCAAGTGAGGATTCTTTAAATGCAAATTAATCATGTAAATAAAAAGGACAACCATCTATTTCTTGAAACGCACTTGCAACCATATGGTTGGCAATAATTGCTACTTCACATATTCATATACAAAGAAGGATTAGGTTATAACTTTTTTAAAATAAATTCATTACGAATGTATGAATTTTACGTAGATTATGTATATGAATTCACTTTTATAATGTATGAATATAAAAATTAATTTTTTTTGCACTTTATGAGATTCAAACTTATGATCATAAATTCATTCAATAAAGTGATTAATCACCGTAGATCTTCATGATCTAAGGCCTGAAAATTATTCTTAATACAGAGGAATGTTATGCTACATACCTTATGTGAGCACCACTCACCTTTAGCCCTTGTTAGCATTATCTTTTTTGTTTTAGACATTTATTTTTATTCTAATACTTTATAAATCGTTATTAGGATCATTAATTTTATAAATAATAAAAAATTAAAGTCCGATTTGTTCATATTCCTTTTAACTTCAAATAATTAATAAAAAGAACAAATTAGACTTCGGTTTTTCTGTTATTTATAAAATTAATGATCCTAATAACGATTTATGAAGTATTAGAATAAAAATAAATATCTAAAACAAAAAAGATATATAATGCTAACGATGGCTAAACGTGAGTGGTGCTCACATAAGGTATGTAGCATAAAGTGATTAATCACCGTAGATCTTCATGATCTAAGGCCTGAAAATGATTCTTAATACATATTTTACAAAATGAATTCTTAATACAGTACCCCAAGCCTAGGGTAGTACTCAAGTCCACACATTTAATTTGTTCCTGTAGACACACTCGAAACGTGAGCCTTTTAAGACAAAAATACAAGGGGGTAGTATTGTCCTTTAAATATATGATGGTTAATTTTTTTTTTGCATTTTTAAAATTTTTAACGCGTTTATAATATGCATAATATTAAATATAAATCTACGTAGTGTTAAAAATAAATATGTATATTGTCATACACAAAAGTGCAACATTATGTTGAGGAGAGTTTGGCTCGAGCGGGTTTTATCCGGTGACGGAGTCACGGAGGCAGCGGCGACGAGGGAATTTGTCGCCATATGGCGACGGCGGCGCCATATGCGTGAAAATTTAAAGGTCTGAAGCTGCATGCACCAGTTAGGTGTGAAAATTGGTGAGGCATCAATTTTAACCACCAAAATTAAATGAATCGGGTAGCATTAATAATGGAAATTAAGGATATATGTGCAAAGTATATAACAATTTATTATTTATTTTTTCTATTGATCGAATATTGACCTAAAATAAAATTTTAACTCGTGACATTCTCATCGCCTATCTCATTCCACAATTCATCAACTATGTTATTTTGAGATTTTCATTCGATACTACATATTATGTGCACACTACTTGGATAGGATTTACGTAAGTTCTACGATGCAATTTATAGATTACATTAGATATTTAATTAGAAGAAAAAACAATAGAAAGAACATGATTATGAAAGCCTAGTATAAATTATCAGAATGTTATATCAGTTATCCCCTAAAAAAACAGAAATATTAGAATCTTATAAAAATCCTTTGGGAAACAATATATATTACTACTGACTAATACTACTAATAATTTATTAGTAATATTTTTTTCATAAAAAATCTCTTAAATATCTTAATGACCCGATTTATCAAAAAATATCGAGCTCATCCTAAAATCAGAAGTAATTAAGCATATTTTTTAGACATTTTGAATAAATTTAGCAAAACGCCTCTACGTTAATATGAAACTGACATCAATATTGGTGTTCTGTTTTGAGTTAATTAATAAGTTTAGCATACGTGCAGAAGTTTGTTGAGAAATAATACGTGCAAAAGTTAAATAAATTATTTTTAATATGTGTAAAATCACTGAGTTTCAGGTAACACCCTCAAATAAAAAGTTGCGATCTGCCAATAAATAATTTTCAAGCTGCAGCTTCTTCCTTTTTCCCTCTTAATTCAAACTTGTTCATTTTCAAACGAGCTAACATATCTCGAGCCAAGCTTGAACTCAAGCACTTTCCTGATCAAACAAAAGCTCAAGTCTAGTAAAAGTTAAACGAGTTGAGCTCGAGCCAAAAAAGGTACAAGTCAACTAGGCACGGCTCGGTTACACCCATAACAGCACTACATCAACCAGGACTAAAACTACAAAGCCAAGCCAGACGACGCGTGGTCATACATCAAAACACTGTAGGTCAAAAGGGTGCTTTGCTTAGCAAAACACAGCATACAAAATCTACCTAAAATTACATTAAACTAACCATCCATTTGCCAAATAGAACTGTGGGACTTACACTAAAACTATTCTACAAAAGAATAAGTTAAGAAGAGCATCGAGAAACAAAAAACAGAAACGATTGGATAGCAATGGACTTCTGCTCTGCTTTATGCAGCAGTTAAGAGACTGCTGATGCTTCATGGAAACTGAAGAGAAAATCTGTGTTTGGGCAAAAATTGTGATACAAGTGGGACGTCGGGATCAGGACTTACTGTTCATCATCAAGGGTTGCCTGTATCTGTTTGTCGTGGTGGTGTGGAGTTCGCTGCAATAACCTTTCGATAGTAACCCCAGGAAAGATTTTTCTCTGTTATGGGCCTCTGGCCGAATGGGTTCTGCTTCACATATTCTTGAACATTTTCTGCTTCGGCCAACCCCTCTAAGTAAACACGGAGATCACCTCCAGGCCCTATGCAGGACAAAATAAGACAATTACTTGTCACGCAATCCCTATGTGCATTTGAGAAGCGAGTGGGGAGTTGGGAAGAGAATAAAGTGACAACTATCCAAATGAAAAATACAAAAAATTACTAGTGTATGATTGCATAATGATATAAATCCCAACCAATGTGGAAAGTGATATAACAACGGTTTCGTGCACAAGTATTGAGGCAACAAACTCATGTTTCATAAGCATGTAAACTACTTCACGTTATGACATGTGATTAAAATAAGGAACAAAAAAGAGCATGTATTTAGAGGAGCTATAGTATGTATGCTTTGCCCCCTTCAACAGATAATATATATTTGGAACGTGATCGCACTATGCTTGAAAAATTATCAAAATGATGCAATGATGTAATATCCATAGTTGTACAGTTTGTCCATCTCAATGTAGACACTAATATATGAATACCATCTACAAGACGAATATGTCTAACATGATATTTTGCATGGTGTAACATTCCACCTCAAAATAGTTCATATGTATCTTTTATAACTTTTCTTGTGGCCAAACATTAAAGATTTGGTCCCAACTCCCAAGGTTAATGTGTGACTGTTTGAAGGTAATTGAAAATATCTTGAATCTCCGGCGTTTGCATCTTCCTCAATAAGTTGCTCAATCTCAACCTATCCTTTCAGTCATGCCGACTGAACTAAGTTAAGATCTGCTGTAAAGCCTAGTTATAATATTATAAGAAGATTTTATATTTTCTAACAATACCACAAGCACACATTTTCCAATCCATAAATGTACTCTGCAATAAGCAGATCCAGACATTTATATGGTCTTACTGCATCCTTGAATTCCCACATCAGAGATGAACTAATCTAGTTAGACTATTACGGTTTGACAACACCTATAGGCAAGCTACTTCCTTGTAACCTAGCATATGGATTCTTTTTTTTGTATTTATCTGTGGTCAACTATGTCAATCTTTCAATAGAACACCTTATCTATTTCTTTCTTTCTTTTTCTTTTTCTTTTTTCATTCTTGTTTCTTTTAAAAGAAGGGGGTGGGGCACTGCCCGCCAAGTGATTATGAATACAGGGCTGCCAAAATTAGATTACGGATAGCTGATGCCTGTTATGCATTAAGAATAACAACAAAAGGAATCTAAAGTATAGTACTGATTTCAGAAAGAAGTTCCACGCGAACATGAGCTGCATAGATTATAGAACTCACCTAATGAATTGTCTTTTACATCTCTGAACCGGTAGGTGTAGGGAAAGACTGCAGTGTATGGCTGCAAATATATGCATAGTTACTTTCAGAGATAAACTGTCACCAGAATCACGTAAAGATTGGATCAAATGTTCTTATTTTTTCTGGAAAGAGAGAACAAATTAAACTTACAGGGTTTGTTAAAGCTTTACAGGGAGTATCATCTAATAAAAGTGTATTTGATTCGTTATACACTCCCCTCTCCCATGGGAGACCAGGCTCACATTTATCCCATAACTTTTTAAGTTTCTTCAAGAGAAGAGGCTTGTTTTTTTTCTCAACAGTATAGTAACCTGTATCAGTGCAGTGCGATTGATCCTGTAAAAGGGGTTTCTAGTTAGATAGAGCAAAAATACTTTAAGATTATCAGCAATGGATAATTTCATTATGTATCCACATTATAATTACAATTATATGAAAGAAAGTAATCCATGCATTTCGTAAAGAGGCAGAATAAGTATATTTACAACCGTCAATATGTCCAAATGATTCTTAAAGAGATAACGCCATCATTTTTTTAATCAACATATCAGAAGAAATCTGATTTTAACAGACAAAAAACAGGCTAATAGCATCTCAAAAGGCAGGGAACAGGTTTCACCTACACCCTCAGCCCATTAAATCCTCCTGTTAGTTACCTTTTCATTTTAGAAGAGAGCATGTTACTTTCTAACATGTGCGAGGTTCTCTGTTTATAGAGATTACTACCATAAATATAGGTCTTAACATCTTATGATCTTAATAAGTATTTATTCATGTATTGGACAGACATGGAAACAATTATTCGCCGAGTCCAATGAACATATGCCCTCTAAAAACAAAGTTCTGGATGCAAAATGAAATATTCTAACTGCAAATACACCTTGGTTTAAAAAAGCGCGCTTAAGCGCAAAAAAGCGCGCGCTTTTGGTGAAGCGCAGCTGTGGGCTTTTTTCTGGGCGAAGCGCGCTCACCTACACGAAGCGCCGAAAAGCGCACAAAAGCGCACAAAGCGCAGAAAAGCGCAAAGCGCAGAAAAGCGGGCTTTTAGTATGTTAGGGTTAGGTTTTTAAATTTTAAAAAAACTAGGTTTTATTTCATAAAATCAAAGGCTTGCCTCCAGCGTCCAGCCGTCTTCTCCCATCCCTCTCGCGTCCTGCCGTCGCGCGCCGCCGCCTGCCGTCGCGCGCTGCCGCCTGCCGTCGCGCGCCGCCTCCAGCCCGCCGCCGTCGTCGCCAGCTGTCCGCCGGTCATCGTCCAAGGTAAAGTTTTCAGTTTTCCTTCATTTTTTGTTCGGTTTTTTCAAGTTTGTTTTTTTACTGTCAGTTTTTTTTTTTGGTTTTTGGGTCATTGTTTAAAGTTTTCGATTTTTCCTTTTGTTTACTTTTTCCTTTTGTTCAGTTTTTTAATTTCATTTTTGGGTGCTGAATTTTTTAAAATGAACCTTTAAACAAGTAGCATCATGTAATGTGACTTCAAATGAATTTTTCCAGTTCAGTTTTTTAAAATGAATTTTTCGGTCATTGTCCAGTTTTCTGTTTTTTTTAAATAAATTCTGATTTTTTTTATTTTTTTTTTCAGTTTTTTAATGACTTCAAATAGTTCACAAGTAGCATCATCAACGGATGGAGATGATCCAGCTAAAAGATATGAGGTTGGGGAGGAGATGGAAGAGGACATTGGTGAAGACAAAGATGATGAAGGAGATGGGGATGATGCACTTAATGATGATGATTTTTGATTAGTTGCTTGAGATTTGATTGAACTTTTAGACTTGCGTACTTTAAACTTAAGTATTTGTGTGTTTTAATTTTTAAATTAAGTATTTGTGTGTTTAAGTATTTGTGGTTTTAAGTATTTGTGTTTTTTGCTATAAAATATATTGTAGGTAAATATATTAGAATTTTTTAGGTTTTAGCGCGTTTTGCCTACGAAAAGCCCGCGCTTTCACCAAAAGCCCGCGCTTTAAGCCCCGGGGCAGTTTGCGCTTCGGTGCGCTTCACGCTTTTTTAAACCAAGAAATACACTTACACAAGCATGCATGCTTAAAACATCTTCAAGTCAAGGATATACCAAATCTTACAATATATGACTAATTTACCAAAAACTATGAAAGTGTCCCACTAGCACTCTCTATTGAGTATGATTAGTCATGCAGTTTTTTGAAAGACCGGCTAAAAAATGCCTAGAATTAGAAGGCTCCTAGTTTCTTTCCTCCAAATGTTATGTCGGAGGTTCTAAATCCATTTATTAGCCGTTCCGTTGTCATGCAATTTCTGCTGTTGTTTACTTTGGAGCTTGAGTCTCTTGTTAAGAAACACGAAAGCTTTTTAGTTTTACTTTATGGTAATTAGACACTTGCATAACTACAGTTATGTAAGATATTCAAGCATTCATATAATCATATATTTCATCTTTTTTACAATGAAAAGAGAAAATCCCCGAAGTGTGATATTAAGTTATTTCCATTGCTTTTATCATACTTTCAATGAAACACAAAGTAGAAATTCCAATGCAGTTTGGTTTACTTTCAAGCGAATATATAAATGCAGCATACACGGACAGGCAACCAAGAAATGGACACAGATACATGTGCAGGCAACCAAGAAATGGACATAGATGCACATAAAGGCATACTTCTAAGCTTCAAAATACAGGCCACTGCCAGATTCAAGTCCTGTCTCATGCTTTCCATGCCAAGAAATTAAATTCCAGAAAACTCAAAGAACAAAACAAAGTGATACAGAAAATGACTTACCCAATAAAAAAGCAACCTCGACTTATTATTCCCTAAAAGAAATTCAAGAAGTGGCTCCATGTTTCTTCTGCAAAGGTTCCATCAGTGCACATGGCACATTAGAATAGGTCACGGACTTTCCAAGAACACAAAAAGAATAAATAAGTAATATATATTACGAGGAACTTATAGGAAATTTTGATGTGGGGAGAGAGAACTTAATCATGAAAATGCAAAGGTTGAAAAGTACTTGGTTCTTGAAGTCCAAAAACCCACATTGAACTTCTCAAAGCAAAAGTCCAGAAAATCATTACAGTGAGGCCTCCGAAAAACTGATAGAAAAAGAAGAAGAATGTCAGAAAAGTAGTCGAGCAGCATTAGAAGCAACAACTTACAACTGATTATTGTACCTGCTTTCTTCATTATTATATCATCTGGATCACAATTGTAAGGTACAAATGAGCATATATCAAGAAGCAACCCATTCAAATCAAGAACGAGAAGCTTCTTCTGCATGTAACCAGTAAATGCTCTATCAACTGGGACAATTATGGTTTCACAAACAACACCTTGTGTATCATCCAAGGAAAGATCATCATGTGATGCCACAGACTGTTCCTCATGGTATAATGGAGTAACCTCACCTGATGCATCACCATCAACCACACTAGTAATTTCCTTGGCCTCATCATGCAGTTCTTCCAGGTGATCGCTTACTGGCATACCAGCATCACAAGACTTACTTTTCATCATTGCATGCGTAGAGTTATTCAAGGAAGTGTTTAGAATTTCTGAAGAGCAATGTAAAGATTCATCCAGTGACATCTGAACAACCTCTGCAGAAATCCCATCCTCAAACGCCTCCTTTTTCTCACTCATAGCAACCCCTGCAGAAATCCCATCCTCAAACACCTCCGTTTTCTCACTCATACTTGAAGAAAAGCGATGTGGCACAGATTTAAATTCAATAGGCTGAACCAAAGAATGATTTTCGATAATTTGGCTCACATTACCCAAGGATAAATCATCCCCCTCACTGAAAGATTCAAGATCTGTTCTTGGAAGATCAGATAGGTCTGCCTTCTTCAGTCTTTTCCTCGGTTGATAAGTAACTATATCCTTTGCATCTTCACGAATCTCCTTATTCCCAACGATGTCATTCTTTTCCTGAGCCAGACTCATATTGACATTGCAGCTAATTGATTCAGCCCCACCTTGGACAGAGTTCATGTGTGTGCTTAATTCGCTTCTGCTGCGTCCATTACAAGGTACAAATATTCCATGGAAGGTGAAGCAACCCCCTACAGAATCATAACTCTTGTTCTATAACCCCAGAAAAACAATGCACCTGCATAATTCAGCACCATTTTCAACCTTTTGGCAAGTAACAGAAGAAACAGATTTGTAAATAAACAGATTAGATAAAGCTACAACGAAAAAACCGGCCTCCCTCACTTGGTTTATTCGGTTTTCACATAGGTCAAAACCCATAAGCACCTATTAATTTCTCAGTATCAACCCATTAATTCTGTTGGTCAATTTCATCACATCTCAAACAAACTGAAGCAAATCCTAAATAGCAAAAAGGATACGTCTAAGCATATCGAGCTAGGAAAAAGTGGTCCGATATGCAATTACAAAATTAACTTGCAAAAACTCTAAAATATGCTCCCTTCCAGCTGATTTATTCTATCTCCATTTGCAACTCTAAGAATGCCCTAAAAGTTCCATAAGCTCTGTTTGTTTATTTCGCACTCAATAACCCAAAAGCTCAATCTACGATACCAACTAATTGAGTTTAAACTTCATTCAGTATGAGCTCAATCTACAGAAGCTAGTCGCAGAAGAATGTTTAAATAAATGACAACAGAATGAGCTGAACTAACAGAAAACGAATAGAGCAGAATGCTCAAATAAATGTCAACGCAGTGAGCTAAATCTAACTTCTCACCAAATAATCCGAGAAGAAAATTTAAATGAATGATAACACAATGGGCTCAAGTTAACATCATACAGCTCAATCCAAACGGAACGCCAACTAATCAGCATGAAACTTATCGCAGCATCTCCGACGCCAAATACTGAAGCAAAAGCCTAATAACAATACAATTCGGAATAACCTATTGCTAGAAGAGAAAAGGCCCCAATTGAAGTCGAGGAATCATAAAATCGTATTCCAGAACATTCGCAATTTTACAGAAATGCAGCACAGGAGATGCAGAAGAAATCAAATTGAAAGAGATCGAAAAAATACCGCGAAAGCAGAACTTGGCAATAGCAGAGAGAGTGAGAGAGAGAGAAGAAATGGGTGTGGTTGTGTTGTGCGGCAGAGAAGAGTAACCTAGGACGCTTGTATTACACTTTTACTTAGCTTTGTTTGGTATTGGTAGGGACAAAACAAAAGGAAACTGAAAAGTAGAAGGTTTCCATTTTCGACAAATATCAATCCTTCTTCTTTTTCTGTTTTTTTAAGGAAAATTCTGTACTTGTATTATACCTCTTCCGCCCGCAGTGTCCTACTTTCCTTTTTGAGTTATATCACAATAAATGTCTTCTTTTTAAAATAAAAAAGTGGATCCATTACTTTTAACTTTTTACTTTTCAATTATTTCTATTTTTATTTTGTGAATTTTAATTTTATTTCTCGCACAAAATAAAAATAGACTCTATTATTTCTTTTTATTTTTTATACTCTTTAATTATACTCATTTAAATTTTCATGCTTCAATTGCACCTAGTGCTATTCCATTCAATAGGTGACTCCAATGGTGATTTCCAAATATTGGAAACCATATTTTACGTTATTGGAGAAACAAGAAATTAGTTTTAAAAAAATCAAGAAATTATTTCTCAATTAGAAACTTTCAAGTTTCTACCGCCTTTCTATAGGCTCCTTCTGACGCATCACAATTCCAAATCACATTTTTTTTTAATATTTTTTAGTGCTCGTTTGGTTCAAGTAGAGGAATGAAAAGGGAATGGAATCAAATAAAGGAGTGGAATGGTAACAATAACCATTACTTTTATTGAGTGTTTGATTTAACAATGGAAATAGAACATTAATAAGGGATTCCCTTTCTTTCATTTCCCCTCTATTTTGAGGGGTAACAAATTAGGTGATTGAGTTACCCTCAAGTAAGGGTAATGATTATCTCATTACCCAAATCAAACAACAAGTAATGGATTCAATTACATGATTCCATTTCCAACCTCTAAAAACATCCAGCCAAATATGGGCTTAGTATGATAGAGCTCCCAAAAAGATAGAAACTGATTTATTGTTATAGTAAATTTTAAACAACTTTGTAAAGCTGACGTGACAATTTAGAAGCTGAAATTCTAGTTCATCGGAGCAATGATTTTTATATTACAAGAAGTAGCATAATGTTTGCCATTGTTTGGCGATGGCCAGAAATTAATTTGAAATAGATAAAACTACCTCCACAGAATTCGCAAGTTGCTCTCCAAGAAGAGAGAAATGATGAATCTATTCTTAACAAACAAATTCAGTGATATTATGCACAGCAATTCAGTGAAGATGAAGGGGGAATTGTATGCACAGCAAAATCACAAATGCATAGATAATAAAAAGTGATATTATGAAAAAGAAAAAAAAGTTAAAAGAAAAAAATTAAAAATAAAAGAATTAAAAATATATTTATTAAAAAAAGACGACTTCCACAATTTTGTTGCCATTTTCCTACATATCAAACAATATGCGTTATTTATCACATGATTAACCAACATAACAAATCCTACTAATTTTATTTTAAAAAATGGTTTCTAAAGTGACATTCATTGAAGCAAAGCGGAAACAAGAATTAGCACTTCATGTAATTGTAAATTATCCTTTTCTTTTTGTAAATTTCTTCTTCCAAATCTGTCTATTTATAGAAACAAAAACCACTAGTAAACAATTGTTGTCCAACATGAAATTATGCTTTGTTTCACTTTCTTCACTTATTTTTTTTTTTTAAGTAAATTATACACGCAATTTCAAGCCCGATTGATCAGAACCTAAATTAGCACAAACCTAATAGTATTACTACCTATACAATTTAACATGTTATATTATTACTCCTCGCCTTTTGGATGAGCAATTTTTTTCATCAAAAAAAAAAAAACTAAAAGATAAAACAATTTTAAGTTTTTCACAACATTTATTAATAAAGAGCCATTTTCATTCTAGTACTTGGATATTTTATATTGCCTTAACTTTTTAAATTTCCTGAATTAATATAAATATTTCAACCGATACTTTTCTTCGTGGGAATAACGAGGTAAACTCTCAGTGAAGTTACAAACATGCAAAAGATGAGAAGAAAATTCAATACAAAATGATTTATCAAATAGATATATGGTAATTACAGGCCAATAATAATACACGAACGTCTTTGCCTTTAGTTTCGAGAATCAAATCCAAATACCTTGTGCCCTTCCTTCTAATCCTTTTTAACCTGCGATTTATAATATCACAAAGGATTTTCAAATGATCTATATGCTTCCACAGTTCCACAGCATTAAAAGATCGAAAATTCGAGAAGAAGTTTTAAGAGAAGAGAAACTCAAATATTGCATTCAAATCCCCCACTAATCAACCATGTCAATTCATTATGAACATAATATTTACAAGTCTTACCTGGTCGAGAGAAGGGCAAGGAGCTCACCCGATCATTGTGCGTTTTCTTCCTCTTTGTCGTACTGAACGCACAACACATAATCGATCAAACATAGTTTTCTGGGAAGCAAAACATATGCAAAATTCAGGGCATGAATTAAGTGGTACCTTGAGCTAGCTTGTTCAAGGTTGAGGACCACTGCTTCGAGGATTTCTTGTATGCAGCAAGGATTCGTTCCATCTAGATGAGACGACAGAATAGGAATAGGCATCATGATGGCTTTTCAGTCTACGATATGATGCGTGCAAACATTCTAATTATCATTCTTTTTTCTCAATGATCATTACATAGGAAACTTGATTTTTGCAAGTTTTCCATCAAAGCAGCCTTGTTACCAGTTCATAAAATGATAAAATAAGTTTAGCAGCAAAAGGAGTACTCTGCAATACACCACAATTTACTGTTTGAAATACCATTTTTACTACTGAGGAAAAATAAAATAATTTAGGAGACATTATTTCAACTAAAAGAGCGATGGCATTAAACAGAAATATTTGGTTTCATTCTTCAAGTCATTTTCTAACACTAATTGTTTTATTGAAAACAATGTCTGCTCACCACATTCCCGCATGAAGAGTGCATAGATATCAATGCTCGTTCAAGAACATAAAGATCGACAGCTTTATCTTCTGGAAGCGTCGAAGTGAAGCTTAGGCCGAAATCGATGAGTGCCTTCAGTAATATACAAATTCATTGAGGAAGAAAGTTGGCAAAATAAACAACTTGGAAAGCTTACCACAAAATATACACACACAAAAGAAAGTAGTGGCATACCAACTTATTAGTACCGTGACGAACTAACATGTTTGATGTTGTCAAATCACCATGGATCAGGCCACCATCATGTAGTTTCCCGATGGCATCACCAATCTGTGTTGCAATATCATCTAATCGTTCTTCAACAATACCATGCAAGCCAAAGTCGAGTAATACGTCTTTCACAGCAGGACCTTCCACATACTCAAACGTAAGAGTATGTAGCAAGGGATCGACAGCATAGAGCGCCGGAGTGGAAACCCCAAGCTTTCTAGCTTTTGTCAAGCACCGAGCTTCCTGCTCTAGGATTCAGCGAAAGTCAAGCAAATAGCAGAGGATTTGACTGCTAAAATGTGATCTTTGATTTGAAGACTAACCGCATTAAGACGTTTGAGAGTTAGCTTTGAGTCCAAAAATGGATGCCGATATTTTTTTGGAAACCGTTCCTTAACGATAGACCTTCTACCAACAAAAGTCGACTCAAACACCCTCTAGAAAAAAACATAAAAATTAGAGATTAACATACAGCAAGAGACACTAACAAGATACCAGCAAGAATTTTAACAAGGTTCAAAATTCAACTTACAGCCTCAGCGCCTTGCTTAATCAAAACCAAGGATCCTTCTATTCCCTCTAACTTCATCTCCATAGTGAAAAATACAGCAATTCAGATGTCAATATAGGGTTGATGGTATGGCTGGAAAAGAGAATTAAAACTTAAGGTCACTCATCTGGAAACATAGAAAGTCTGCATTAAACAAAATGAAACCACCAGTAAGACTCTGCACTAATCAGTCCAGTATGCAAAAGTTTTGAAATGCAATGCATGATCAGTAGCCCCTACTATATTTCGCAAGATAAATGTGATTTTTTTCCTTTCTCATCAAAGAATATAAATGAAACTATGATATAATAAAAGATCTTATTAGGTCCAATAACGTTTTAAGAAGTTACAGGATTTCAGAAAGTAAGTGCAAAAACAATGAAAATTACCCAATCCGAGGAAGGCAGTAAGTACCCCAAAATCCTTTAATGTACCATAATCATAACAGTATGCACGAATAACTTCAAGAAACCAAGAAAATCTCTTTCAGTTAGTTTCTAATGTAAAAGCTGAGATGCCAAATACCTTATATCATCTCTTCACTGTTTAATTACTCAATTGCAATCCAGAAAAACATTTCAAACTTATCAATCCGTAAATTAAAGTCAAATCCAAAGAGTCAACAACACGGTGGATAACAAATGAATTGAGAAAGCTGAGCAAAAGATTACACCATATTCGAGCTCAAGCTCGTTTAACTTGAATATTAATAAAATTCCGCTGAATTCCTCAAAAAGTTGTCCAGATCCTCTTCAGGGCTATTTTGTGTCCATTTAACAATCGCCCTATTCCAATCCCAAATGAGGCAAATGGATTGAAAAATATATTTTTCTTTCAAAATATATTTCAGTTTGCTTCTTAAACTAATGCATAAAGGAGCTATCAGCACAAAAATATTAAATAGATATATAGACATATAAACACATGCAATTGAGGGATGCACAGAATCCCAAACCGAAAGACTTGCTGAAAATTGGTCGTTCTATTCAATTGAACCTCGCTGCAAATTATTGGAATAAAGAGTGAAACTGAAATCTTTTTTGTCACCTTGGATGGAGAGCGAAAGCAGCGGCAGGGACACGGCGGGGTGGGCGCGGCACACGGCAGCGGCGGCAGAGAAGAAGGGTTTCCAAACGAGTGGCCGAGTGAAGGTCTGACTTCTTCTAGTATAGAACAAAGTGTACCCCCAAATTTTTTATAAAAAGAATATTATTATATATAAAATTGAAAAATTGCTTTTAATTTTTCATTTGTACTCCCATTTGTAGAAGAACTAGCTAAAAATTTTAAAGAAAAAGAACAAAAAAAATCTTCTCATCGTACCTTGTTCGTCTAAATAAGATCTAAAAAAATAGGTACAACATGTTTTTCAAGAAAAAGTTATGAATTTGGATAATCCAAGTACTAGTAGTGTGTCATTAGAGGAGAAAGAAATATTCTATCATTTTTAAATTAAACAATGTATAGAATATACTATAGTTTACGTTTATGTAGCGCACCCCCAGATATTAAATCCTGGATCCGCCACTGGAGACTGAGAGAGAGGGGGAGACCGGTGCCTTCAAAAATGACTCCAGATACTCCTACGTTGACCTAGGGGTGGCCAAGAAACCGGAACTATCGAACCGGACTTGATGTCAACAGTTTTAAAATCAAAACCGTGGTCAACGGTTTTGAACCAGAACCGTATTCGATCGGTTCTGTTCCAAATTTTCGGAATCGTCGATTCACAGTTCGAAATCATAACCGTGCGATTTGAACCGCGAACCGCATCAAACCGCCGGTTTCACGGTTCGAACTGTGGAACCGTGAACCAGCACTCCTCCCCAACACGAAAAAGATGGATGCTACTTTCCTTCCCACGGTTTATTTATGTAGTATATATTGGTGTTTAGTTTTCTGTCTTTTGCTATGTAGTTATTTGATTATGTTTGATCTTTCAGATTTTGTCTCGAAATGGATCTGTTTTTGCACATTATTGAGGGTTGGGATTGAGTTACAATTATTGATTTTATCTAGATATATATTTCACCATATTTTAATAAACATAAACAATATAGAAAAAAAAATAATAAATAAACTATTTTCTCAAAAAAAAAAATTGAACTGTTCGCTGGTTTGAAACCGGAATCATTTTGACGGTTCCCAAGCAGACTCGTTTGAGCTCGAACTCAACTTAAATTTTTTATCAATGCTCAGTTCAAGGTTCGAGCTTGACTTATTTAGTAAACGATTTGAATTTTGGACGAGTTCATGCGCAGTTTGGTGCATTTGTTGATAGTTTAATTTCATTAGGTGTTATAATTCCTTTACTCATAAAATGGATCGAATTTATATATTCAAAAGGTGTAAGTATTTTTCATCCTTCCAAATTGGAAATTATATTTTTCTCTTTTCCAACACGGAAGCTAGCAATACAAGTATATCAATCTACACCTTAAAATGTTTACCAGTATTAAAAGACTACCTAACTCATCTAGTAACCAAGTCCAATTGGCTTTATTTTCTCAATGTGCAATCAAATTTTGAAAAATAAAAAATACTACGTAAATGCGCAAAGAGATTCATAAAACTCAATCATTCGGCCACCATATAGTGTAAGTGCTCGTTTGGTTCAAGTAGAGGAATGAAAAGAGAATGGAATTAAATAAATGAGTGGAATAATAACAATAAACATTACTTATATTGAGTGTTTGGTTTAACAATGAAAATGAATCATTAGTAAGGGATTCTCTTTCTTTTGTTTCCCCACTATTTTAAGGGGTAACAAATTGGGTGATTGGGTTACCCTCAAGTAAGGGTAATGATTATCTCATTACCCAAACCAAACAACAAGTAATGGATTCAATTACTTAATTCCCTTTCCAACCTCTTAAAACACCCAACCAAACGTGGGCTAAGTGTGTAATACTTCTCATTTTCATAAAGAGTCCACCAAAACATGGTTCTCAAACATATGAATCAATCAGTTTCGTAGATGCAAAATTTTTATAGGACCTAGAATTTTACATAACAGCAAATAAACAGAGATCATCTAAGCAGACATAAACATCTCCGTTTACCTCGAAAGAGAAAGTTTCGATTGGAATGCCTGTTTCTATCTAAAACATATGGGCCGTCTCTGAGGCCATGCTTCAATCTTCTGGAAGTACTTCACGGGCACCACTCCATCAAAACCCTCGGTTAAAATCACCCTGTTGTCGGATACGTAAAGTTTCATTCCCTCTGAGTAAATGGAAGAATGTCAGCAGATGCAATATCAAACCATATCATGTCCTGTTGTGAACTATATTTAGTGGAGTACCTTCCAGGGATTTTCTCACATCGAGAAAGATTAATGTGTCAACGTCTCGCCTCATACCTGAAAAATCATATCATACATATCAAGACACCATTTATAAGACATAATTATGTGCTGATTTCTAATGCACATGTTGAATTATCATCAAGTGTGAAGCTATGCAACCTAGGTTGAAATCATTGTTGTATGGAGAACTTTGAATTTATGTTGGTTATTCTAGGATACAAGATGCGAAGAACAAGGATACAATCTTACCACTAACAACTTCTACATTCCTCGGCAAGCCACTGGAGAAATGCACGTGTAACCTCTGCATGCGCTTGAGACCCTCCCTTAGGATTGATTCCAAGTTACTCTTGTAGGTCCCATGCACGCAAACTTATAAAACCAAGCATGGAGAAAAGATGCATGAAAGATGTAAAACAGTTAAATGTATCTCACAATGAAAGAGAGGGCAATTGTTGTAGATCCTAACCTGGAACTTCTTCAGGTGAAAGTATGGGTTTCAGCAGGCTCTCTGTTTCCACTGTCTGTCAAAGCAAGACAATGAAGGAGAATTTAAAAAAAAAATAATGAAAACATAAAATGACACAGCCAGTACAACATTAAGGAATTAGCATCTCAGAAACAATATTCAAGAACAACAAATACGAGAAGAACTGAAGATGCCCAAACTGAGCACAAATTCCATAACTTTAGATACCAAGTAAGCATGCAGGCAAAAGTTTAAAGTAGACCAATCAAAATGCACACACTACAACTTTAGGTATATTATTATAGATTATCGATGAATCAATTGAATTCAGTACCATACATAAGTAGAAGGTGTTTGGCTAAGCTTATTTTAAAGAGCTTATAAGCTCCAATAGCTTATAAGATGTTTTAAGAGCTCAAAAGATGTAAAATCTCAAGAGCTTATAAGTTGTCAAAGTGTTTGGATAATTGAGCTTATAAGCTAGAGAGAGAATATAGTGTGCTAGAGAGAGAGAGAATTTTGTGCTAGAAAGAGAAAGAGAATTTTTGTTAGAGAAAATTGAAGAGAGATGAACTTGAAAGGCTGAAATACCAAATCATAGTTGAATAATATTTGTAAAATGACTGTTGCATATAAGATTATGAAAAAATAAGTTGGGGGTATAGGAACTTATAAGCTTTTGGAACTTATTTTTACTGTTTATAAGTTGTTTAGAGCTTATTTTGCCAAACGCTTTGAATGAGCTTATAAGCTCCTAAACAGCTTATAAGTTGTTTCAAAAAGAAGCTCAGCCAAACACCCTCTTAATTATACCTCCCATCACATATTGCCAATGCATGTAACTGATGAGGTACTTAAGCTCCTCCCTAGGTTACGAGTCATCAAGGAAGTTCAATTTTTGAAAATTCTAATGAATTATATTTATCCTTTCTGTAGTTTCTACTTCTGTAACTTGACATTCTCACATTGCTGTCTAAACTTTCTACATTTGAATGACTAAAGAGTTTCTAACTTGTTTTTGCACCATTCTAGCCAAATGCCCTTTAGGTAGAATTCTTCTGTGGAAAGAAACAAACAGGAAATCATGAAATGCTTAGAACAGTTTAGAACAAAAGATGATGAGAACCTTCAGTTTCTATTTCTTTTTTGATACTCCAACCAAAATACAGCCTCAATCTTTCATAAGGCATATTACCGCTATACTGTGACCTTGGTTTGCACGTAGCAACAGCTCTCCATTTTCTTCCAGCAGGCTAAACCGCTGCTTGTTATCATGTCTGACAACCTGTGGACATATTATAAGTATCAATAAGTATTTTACACAAAGTAAATCGAAAGAGAAACAAAAGACTTGGTTAAAAGGAAAGCATGCATCAAAAGAAAACAAAACCACATACGATACTCATAGGAAAATATATTAAACATACAGAATAAGAGTCAAAACCTCTCTAATATCTTCAACTGTGTGTGATCGCAGCGGAATATTCGCCATAGTTTTCAGATTTAACTTGAGCAGATCTTGGACCTTGACATAGCCATCATTCCTCATATATATATTCAACTCAGAGGCCTTATGTCTCAATATGCGCGTTCTGAAGTTTTTACAACAAAGTAGCTAATATGAGTCATGAAGAATAAGAATTTGATCATTATTGCAAAGAAATCAGTTCATAAACTATTACGAATGGGAGTTGATCAAATATTAAAACAGAAAAGCAATCAAACTAGTCCAACTTTGAAAATCATAACATGTAACCCATCCAAGTTTATTCACTTCTCCCGTGAAAGATAATACTCCAACAGCAACAAGTATTAAATGGTGTAATTAACTTCCATCAGAAAACTTACTTTTCTAGCAAAAGTTCCTAAGTATAAAAGTGGCAGCAAGCCCCTTCCAAACTGCATTCAAAGTTTCAGGGAGTTTATTTGAATACAATACCCAAACTTGTATTAGTACCATCCACAAAGGAAGAGTCCCTAAATTCTTTCACGTTTTAAAATTGGCTAATCTTCTCTAGCATCTGTTTTTCATTCTTTTCCATTCAAAAAATAAAGGATGCTTGTCCATAACTGACTTATATTCATCCTTCATCAACATGAAAAAACCATTCTAAGAAATTAAAGGAATAAAATTCCAATGTAAAGACCAGCATAACCACACACAGCAGTCTGCCAAGTGCATCAATCTTGTTATCTCCAAAAGAGATGCAGCAATTTCCTCTTGATCTTTCGTGGTAATCTTTTGTCTCTATTCTTCTACCTCTGCTCCCACCACTGCCACAAAAATAATTATGACAAACATCAGCCACAGAATAGCATTAAGAAGGATAAAAAGAAGCTCATTCCGGTAATATTTCCTTTTTAAAACAGAAAATTTCGTGATAAAGACTAAAGAAAAAAAAACAAGAAACTGACCTTCTGTTAGAATGAGCCAAGGTAATAAAAGTGGGGTTTCCAGCTGGCTTGAGATGCCTTTCCATCAACCTTGAGTGTTGGAATCTGGAACTTCACAACAAATAACGACATCAACTATGGAAGGTGGCCGCGAAAGAAGGCGGTAACCTAGAACACGGAAAGCTATGCCAGTGAGTGTAGCGCACATCTACACATGACATAAGATTAGTTGGTTAGGGTGGCTAACGGGGACAGATATGACTGAAAAATCGACAGGAATGTGAAATGAAAGCATGTTTTATTTCTAAGTGATTATGTTCTACTTGAAGAAGGCATGGCCTGTTCGTGGAAGGCTGATAGTGGTGGACCATCAGCTGACCGTGGCTGCTCTGTGGAGCGTGGATTTCAAAGAGAGGCTGACTCCTAGATAGGCATCAACTCTATACTAATTCACAGGGATTTTTTTACCTTTGGCTAATTGTAGTATTACGTGATTGCATAGACAAAGGAATTTAAATGAAAATATATCATCAATGATATCAATTAATGAAGATTTCCAAAATAATATGCTACTATTATCTTTGGAGAACTTCAATCAATTATAGTATGATGTAATATAGCTTAAACACCACAATGCTGATATCTATTATCTGTATCTATATCTATCTATAAAAGCCAAGTAGTGGCCATTTGGCGCCTAAACCACCAACCTGCTTCATCATTTCATCTAAGCAAATATTTGCCTTTCAAATATATTTCAATTTGCTTCTTAAACTAATGCATAAAGCAGCTATCAGCACCAAAAATAATAAACGCATGCAATTGAGGGATGCACAGAATCACAAAGCGAAAGACTTGCTGAAAATTGTGGTTTCAATTCAATTAAACCTGGGTGCAAATTATTGGAATAAAGACCGAAACAACAATACCTTTCGTCAGCTTGGATGGCGAGCGGAGGCGGAGCAGCGGCAGAGAAGAATGGATTTTGGGGATTTGGTGTGAAGGAGGGAGTGAGGCTTGTGAAAGTGAGAGAGAGACGGGTTCGAGTTTCACGTACAAGCTGGTTTATGGCTCTCACGAGCATGTCGACTGAGCATAATCAGGTTCGAGCTCCACTCCAAACTTTTATCGACCTCAATTCGCCTCGCTTAGTAAACGATTCAATTTTGAAAGAGTTTCTAACCCCAACTCCGAATACCTTACAAGCAGCGTTTTATTGCCGGTTGAAAATGAACGAAAATTATTATTTCATCCGTGCAAAAAAAAAATATACTACATTTTTTTTTTTAAATGTCAGTGAAGTGGGCTGTAAACGAGCCGAACCGAACCGAATACTAGCAGGCTCGAACTCGGCTCGTTTAAATATTCGGGTGTTCAAGCTCGGCTCGAACTCGATTCGAGCTTTTATCTTGATTCTTGATGATCGAGCTCGGCTCGTCATCCACTTACTAAGCTCGGGCTCGGTTCGAGTTCGGCTCGGGTGATGCTCGATAATATCGAATTCGAGCTTGAGCTCGAGCTCGGCTCGTTAGATGTTTGTATATATGGTGTTCAAGCTCGAATTTGTTATAAATTTAAGAAAATCTTCTTAATTAATATGCTACACGAGTTCGAGTTCGAGTTCGACTCGTTTAAGGCTCGTGTACTAGCTCGATTGAAGGCTCGACTGAAGGTTCGTGAACAAGCTCGCGAACATGTTCGCGAACAATCGAATTCGAATATGTTCGCGAGCTCAACGAGCAGAGCACTGTCAGGCTCGAGTGCGGCTCGATAAAAATTTTGAGCTTGAAATTAGGCTCGAGCTCGGCTCATTTATTATCGAATCGAGCTCCGAACGAGCTTTTTTCGAGCCGAATCTCGAATAGCTTGCGAGTAGTGTAACACCCCGTACTTTTATGAGTAGTAGTAGTGTCGAGACACTACAGAGAGTACTACGGTACTGAGATATGAGATTATAATTAAGATGAGATGGAGTTATGATGATAAATAGAAATATTGAGTATTAGAGTTACATTATTTTGATGAGACGAGTTATTATTTTAGATGGAGATATGAGTCTGATAGAATCAATGATGAAGATAGAGATGATGATTGAAATGAGAAAATAGCATAATTTATTTTTCCCGATGACGGATACAGAGGTATCTGTGAGATTAATTGTCCTATTGCTAATAGGAACATCTGAAGAAGAATAGAGTTGAGATAAGTGAGTGAGAAACCCTATAGAAGGGAGAGTCGATCTGAGAGATGATTGCTGATTGCTTTAATAAGAATTGTATCCGTGTTTTATCTGAGATGGTTTGAGTGATTTTCTACGTGACTATTTGTTTGCGATGATGTGAGTATGATTTGTTTTGTGTTATCTTAACACGGATTATTTTCGAGATTTTGGAGAACGAGATTATTATTTTTAAATCGGGAAATGGCATACAACTATTATTATTTTGCATATCAGTTTTTTTTATGAGAAATATTTTACTGAGATATAAATAAATAAGTTTATGATGAGATGAGATATTCCAATAGTTTGAGCTATTGTATTTTTGATGAGGTTAAAAATTTCTTTCCTTTCGATAAAATTGTAGCAGCTCAAGCGTAGCTGAGCTCTGCTCTGGAGGCAGAGCTGAAAACCGAGCTCTGCTCTGGAAGCAGAGCTGAAGTTGAACCGAGCTCTGCTCTGGAAGCAGAGCTGATGTTGAGCCGAGCTCTGCTCTGCTCTGACGACAGAGCTGAAAACCCGAGCTCTGCTCTGGTGACAGAGCTGAAATCGAGCTCTGCTCTGGCCGAGTCAGTTAGCTCTGCTCTGCCGAGTCAGTCGGCTCTGCTCTGCCGAGTCAGTCAGCTCTGCTCTGGCTTGAGAGCTCTGCTCTGGATGTGAGCTCTGCTCTGGCGAGCATTCCTCTGGCGAGCTCTGCTCTGGTGCGGAACTGACTTAGAAAGAGAAGATATTTTATGCAAGTGGATAATTAAGCATGTGTTATTTATCCAATACTTGATGGCTAAGTAAATGGGGTTAAATAAAACAACTCCTTTCTTTTTCATCCCTCATAACAGACGTCCCTTTCCTCTCTCTTCTCTCTCGACTGTCCTCACCCAACACCATTGATGAGATAGTAAAAAGCTTCACAAGCTACTTGTATGCCATAACCACCGATTAAATCAAGCTGAAAACACTCTTAAATCCATAGAACAAAAGCTAGGTAGAAGGTTCGAGCTAGGAATCAAGAAGGTGGAGTTATACTTTTCTCTACACAAATCATAAGAGTAAGCTTCTAAACACATGAATCTACTTATATCTAAGCTTTATGAGCATGTCCATAGATGATTAGAGTATTAAAACAACTCCTAATTCAAGTTGAAGTTCATGAAGAAAGTGAGGATTTGAGTATAAAAATGAGCCTATGAGATAGTAGTTATGATAGTTGATGGATTAAAATGATGATTACAGATGGTTAATAACGATTCATGAGTTCTTGAGTTGATTTGAAGATTTGAATAGTTATATGAGTTTTTGAGCATGCTATGATGTTAAGTGATGGTTTAAATTGATGATTAGAAGTGATGAAATGAGTTTTGATATGAGTTTGTTGTTGAGAATTATGATGTTATATTCAAGTTAGAGATGTTTTTGAGATATATGATTTTTGAGTTCAAATTGGAGAAATTTCGTAGGCCTACTGACCTACTGTGATAGACGGTTTTTCGATTTCCAATAGCTTTGAAAATTTTATAGCAAGTCCCTACATGAGTCTTGAGTACCCTGGTAAAATTTCAAGTCTTTTCAACTTCGTTTGATATTTCTTTAAAATGCAAAACTTAAACTGCACATTATTACCGAGAATTTCAGAAAACAGGGGAAATACTCTTTCATTTCAGTAGCTTCCTATGTGATCTAGCTTTCCAAATTTTTATGGTATCAACCTTATTGTGTTAGCTAGATATCCACCGAAGATGAGCCCAGTTTGACAACGTTTACTAATTTTGAAAAATTGTAACCTTAGGTTGCACAAAACTGCCAGAAATGGTAGATCATGGTAAAAACGTCATATCTCTCAAATCACTTGGAGTTTTCGACTCTACTTTTTTTAAAATGAAACTAGACTCGAAGATCTTTCTTTCGGTATGAGTCTCGAGTCCAGGAGATGTCGGAGTCAGAACAATTTAAATTTTGAAGTTGAGTCAGTGTAAAAACAGAGCATGTTTTGATGATGTTTGTTTGTGATTTCTTATGTGCCTTATGTGATTGTGTTGCCTATGTGTTTGAATGAGATTAGACGAACCTTATATGAGAGATAAATCGAGACTTAGAGCCATGATTTTCTTGAAACCTATCCTTGAACTTAAGGATGTGAGATGAGTGGAGAGTTTATATAGAGTTGAGTAAAGAGATAGAATATGAGATAGAGTATGAGATAAGGCCTGAGAATTAGTCAATGAGTTCTAATCGAGATTCATTTTATGACATGAACCTTCGATGATGATGATGATCCCTGAAGACACGAGCAGAGCAAGGAAGTAAGTAACTCCACTTTGACGAGAGATTTTGAGTAAGGTCTTCAGGTGGGCATTATTTTGAGTATATAATTTAAGAGCTTTTCCAAACTGTTTTAAATAATGATAAAATATGAGATGTTTGATGTTTCGAGATTATGATGATGTTTGAGAATTATTGACTTGCCAATATTTTTATGATAATGTTGAGCTTGTATGTTTACCCTCTACTGATGAGTTGAGATGAGACGATCGGGTCCTAGGCAGTTAGTTGATAGCTATCTTGCCAGGGCTAGTGTACACTGAGGTGACTGTGAGCCGTCTTCGGGTCGGCCAGTCACGGTGCTTGAGAAGGAGGCCTACTTCTCAGTACCTTAATGGTGATGAAGAGTTGTAGATGTGGTACATACATGTCGAGTACTTGTCTGCAGACACTTAATTATGATGTTTATGGTTAAAACTGCTTGCACAGGTTCTTTTAAGATATAATTCCTGTGTATTGCTGAATTGTGGCAAGTTCAATTTATAGCTCTATGAGCAGCTTTGTTTTTCGGCGATATGTCCACTGAGTATTTATGTACTCACGCCCTGCATGTATTTCTAAACGTGCAGGATAAGCGAAGGGGGAGTATGGTGCGGTGCTGGTGGAGAATGTTTCGGGTTGACGTTTTCTTTCTCTATCATATGTCTGTTTTGTCGATAGAGTTTTGATATGAAATTATGTTAAATAGAGTTTGATGTTTAAGATACTTAGTTTCCTTTGAAAATCAAGCAATACACTCACGGTTATATGTCTTCATACATATAATCGATTCGCCTTTTGCTGCGATACTCTGCATATTATTCTTCATTATGAAAAATGAGCTATACCCGTTTTGCTTTTCATGATGAGATTCCCGATATTTATCGAGTTATGACAATATTGACGAATATACCCTTTTGATGAATTATGATGATCCTTCCTTAGCATGTTTCTTTGTGAGCTTCCGCTGTTGATCTATGTATTCTTTCTATCTTCCCCCTTTCTTTTATTAGTCGTATTGATACTCGGTCCCCGCTATTACTAGTGTCGGAACCGGGCTGCGACAAGTAGCTCTGTTCATTTACAGCCCTACTGTCACACATTTTTGTATCCATCATATTTTCTTTTTTGAATGTTTGGCATTTTTAGTTTAATTTTATTAGGTGGGGTGAGATCATTACTTCATTTTAATTATTTTAATACTCACATAAAAAATATAATCCATATTTTATTTATAATAAATCCAACAATTTTATTAAAATCCGTCTCACTCTTAATTTGATAGTAATTTTTTTAAGGGGGTTTTGATAGTTAAAATTGGAACAGAAGGAGTAGTACTATAAGGTTAAAACTTAAAACCCTTTCATGAAAGAATTTAACAAAGCTCAGGGGGCAGATTGAAGGACTTAGATTTTATTTTATTTTTCTTCTGAAAAACTGAAAACTAAAAAATTAATATCGTAATTTGAAATAAATTTTAACAAAGAAGGCAAATTACACGATCTTTCGATTGGATTTTCCAATTGCGAAATATATATTACATCTCTGTTTCATACTCTCTCCGTTTCATAAAAATATGAACATTTTGTCATTTTGAGGCGTCTCACAAAAATATGAACATTTATATTTTGGTACGCTACCCCACCACAATCATTTTACTTTTTATAAAGTGAGACCAATTTTCCATTCACAATACACTTTTATCTTACATTTCTTAAAACTCGTGTCACTTACAAATATTCATTTTTTTGTGAGACGGAGGGAGTATTATATATCTCTCCGTTAATTTATTGCCATCTTCCGACATCCAATTTGTAGCCAGCTCGATCGCCATTCCCTCTATCTGCCTTCACCATTTCAATACAATGACTTTTGATTTAGTTATAGGTATCGCAAATTTTTATATGAATATGCACATAATCAATAGTGTATGTGCACACTTATCATATTCGTGTCCTTATCATATTGATACGATGATTTTGTATTATCTTTGTGTATGATTCGTCTTTTTATCATATAATGTATAACACGATGTTATTTAGTATTTTTTTTCGATTTTTCAATTTATTATAAATTTTACTGACTAGTGTAGCTAAATTTATTGTAACATGTCATATCAACGAAATCGAAATGGTGTCACCTTCGTGCTTATATAGTCTCCATATGGTAGAAATCATGATTGGTTCTATAGCGTTATGTTGCAATTGTGTCGACGCAATAACAATTCGACATGCTTGAAATGGTGTCACCTTCGTGCTTGAATTGTTAGCTGGAGAATTATATGTCATGTTACATGGGATATTGAATTTTGCTTGGAGCATGATTTGGACATATTTTCTCCAACTCGCTCTTAACTATTTACTTCGTGTAAGATTCTCATAAAACTTTCTTTGTCTCACTAAAAGTGACATGTATTTTATTTTGGATTATCCTATTGTAAGTGGCATATTTTTATAAAAGAAAAAATTTAACCCTTAAAAAATTATAAACACTGCCACTTTCAATTAATTTATATATATATTTTAATTTTTATGTTGAAAAATTTAGAGCCACTTATAATGGGACGAAACGAATACTTTTTTCACATGCTTGAAGGTAAGCTAATTGGATGGACGATTCATAATTTAGTTAATTTATTTGATCTCTTTAAATGTCATGATCTAAAAGTTGAAATATCAATTAGGACTTATGAATATAGTACAATCAATAACACGTAACATGTAAGGTGTATGAATTTTCCTTCTCCTTTTAAGAAAAAGAAAGAAAACACAAATGAAAATCACCAAAAATAGGAAGTGGAACTGCGACTCAACAGCCTCTATTATTTGGTACTTTTGTTCGCTTATAGCAAGAAAATCGGCTGATATCGATTGGATAACAAATTCAAATAAAGATGCTTAAACCTTGCTCCACCAATTGTAAACGCCACAAAATAGCAAGCCAATAAATAAAATAACGGATATATAAAGTCGTTAATTTTTCATGTTCGTGTTGATACAATAGAGAAAGAAAAAAAAAACATTACTTCAAAATCCGCTCACAAAAAAACTCTCATAAAATGACATTCAATGCTTTCTAAATCAGTCTATTATTCGACTTATTTACTTAATCCAAATCAAACATTAAATCATAACAAAAAAAAATATTGTGAAATGCCAATAATTATAGACTATACTATTTTAATAGTAACGATATCTTGCTATGTCAAAGAAATTAAAAATCAAAATCAAAATCAAAACTCAAACTACATAATTTCTGATAGAAATATTGTCTTACTTGAAAATCTTCTAATAGGATGCCGGCACTAATAAGGACTTATGATATTATGTCTTTATTTTTTGATATTAAGGTCGGCATGATTACAATTACCGACACTCTTACTAAAATTAATACTATATCCAAACTTGGAAAAATCCAATTGGAAAGCTTTTTAAAACATTGTTCCCTTTTAGAATCCCCTTTACGAAAAGAACCAAAAACTAATTTAAAATAATTATTTTATGCATCAAATTCCTTGTCATTTAATGGCACCTCCTACACACAGCAAGGAATACACACACTTTATCGTTTCAATTAATGCGATTTTTATTTTTCTTATAGTATTTCATCATTAAAAAAAATTATTTTTCTCTATAATTAATTTGCTAAGAATTTATGATCTCAACTACTATATATTTAATACTTACCTTTTGCAAATATAATACAATAGCTTAAATGATAAATCATGAAAAAGTATAGACAAAATTTTTACTTTATTATAGGTTTGTGTTCGATATATATACAATTTATAAAAATGGTTTGCTGTAACTATATACTTTTATTTAAATGTCTTTTCAAAAAGACAAAAGTAACCTTGATAATAAAAATGTCGTTTATTATTAGTATTATTATTGCACCCCTATTCATAAAATAAATTTTTTCTTAGCGGAGGTGATTTGAATAATTAAATTGTAGTTGTGTTTTGTTTTCATTTATATTTATAATTTATAATATTTTTCAATTTTATAAAAATAAACAACTCATACTAACGGGAACATATTCAAATTATCTTTTAAATACAACGTATGTAGCGTTAGCTTTTTCAGTTCACTGCTCTATATCTCTCTCTGCCTCTGTCTCTTTCTCTCCACTCACTCTCTCCACATTAGATTGTAACTTCTCGCCGTAGATCTGATTTCCGATCTAGGTCAGTCGACTTTCTGCTTATCTCTCTTCCTGTTTTTCTTACCGTTAAGCTTCTTTTGAACTGTGTTTGCTGGAATTTGCGTTTGTTTCTGCTGCTTGTTTCCAGATCTACTGTTTGGCGTTCCGATTTTCGTGTATAAACAACATTTGTGGCAACCGCTGTCATTTTCTTTTGAAAATGTTATAATTGCCGATCTTTTAAGTGTTCTATTGTTTAATTTTGTTATTACAACTGTTATCATCATTATTTCGTTTTTCGTTTTTGGATTTTTTTTATTTGGTGGATCTCTTTCAATCAACAGTAATGATGTAAATTATTATGAATTGTGTTTACTAGGCTAAGTTGATTTTTGCGGAAGAAGTATCATTGTGGACTACTGATTGGTGGAAAAGCAGAGGCAAAATATGAAAAGCACTTTGTTATCTTAAATTTAAGTTGTGGGGAAAAATAAAGGGTTTTAAAGATTAGAGGTCGAATCACTGATATCTCGGCACCAATTTTGATGGGTTCCTTGTCTCTTAGCAATTCCAATTCCACAATCTCAACTAATTTTATAATGATGTGAAGAAAAAAATCATGTCCAACCGAAAGAAATTTTGTATTAATATTTTGTTTACCATGTTGAATCCTGTAATCTAATTGGCAAGGAGCTGATTGAATCTCGTACTGTTGCTTGGTACAGTTCAGGAATTTCAAGAGATAATGGGTCGTGGAGTTAGCAGCGGTGGAGGTCAGAGTTCTTTGGGATACCTATTTGGAGGCAACGAAGCTCCTGCACCAAAACCTGCTGCAACCAATGTGGAGGCTCCTCCGAGGAATTCAGCACCTACAAGGAATTCAGCTCCACCGGCAAGTACTGTGGTTGCAGACAAGTCATCTGCTGTTGCACCATCTGGCGACGCCCCCAAGCAGATTCCTGCTGGCATCCAGGGTAGCCAGAAAAACAACAACTACTTCCGTGCTGATGGCCAAAACACTGGCAATTTCCTCACGGTATATTTATGCTTTTGTTAATATATTCTGTCATTTAAGTTCTTTTGTTAGGCCTTCTTTCTTCTGTCTGTGTGCAACTGGTGATCAGGGGATAATCTTGATATGTGTTTGCTATTTTCCGTGAGATTATTATGTATATAGTTGTCATTGAGTTGGAATGCTTGTCATCTCACTGCAGAATCGATCTTTTCTCATACTTCTTTTTTCTCCTTAATAGCTTTATAGCTGTCACTTGTTGGGTTGTTGCTTAGACGATTCATACCTATAACATTGGCTATCCAGTAAATCTGCTAAATTTTGTTTTAACCACCATTTACTGCTTATCAGTTTATAGTATGATCTATCATTCTAGGGAAATGCAACTTGATTCATACGAGTATGTGACACATTTCCATCTTGTGGGAATCGCCAAATACAATTCTCTGATCACACCTTAATTGGAGACCACGCCTTCTTTGGAGTTGCTATTGTACTGGCATTTTCTTGCTTCTTAAATTTGATTTTGATGCAATTGAAACCCCTACTCATAAATGGTTGTCATTGTTGAGAGTTTTTCATCAAAATGATGCTTGAAAAACTTTGTTTGACAGGATCGACCATCCACCAAAGTTCATGCTGCTCCAGGAGGTGGATCTTCCCTGGGATATCTTTTCGGAGATGGCAAGTAGTTTCTTTATACCTCTTCCAATTCAAAGATGAAAATTGTTGTTTGCTGTGTTTGCTTGGTTCCCCTCTGAAACAGGGGGCGGGCATCTAGTAGCTTCAGACATTGTGAATTGTAATATATGTTATTTTTGTTTTCCTAAATCGAGTGTTGCTTCTCTGGCCTCGAACGAAGAAGTTACTTGCTGCTGTCTGGATGCTAATGGCAGATTATTAATTGTAATATTTTACTTTTCCATATTGCAATGTCAATTGTGTTGATGATTCTTGAGTATTCTTGTGCTTCCCAACCAATAATGATAGATAAAGTTACATTGTAAAGTTCAATAATTACATTTGAACTTTATAATGTAAGTTTGGCAACATTAGAGCTGCAAAATATTTTATGAAAAAATCATTGAGTTGATTGGGATTGGGGGGACCAGAAGAGTAGTATCAGCCCTTGTCAATTCAAGTGATTTTTAGAACATTGCTTGAGTTACAAGAGAAACGAATTAATGCAAATAAATTTTAGGGTCGAAGACTCGAAGTTGATTGACAAGCATGAAATCTTGATGTGTGAATTTTTATTTTTATTTTTATTTTCTAATTTTTGTAACATAGGTGATTGGTGCAAGGCCTTTTCATAAAGGTGTTACGTGTAGTCGTGGGTTATGGTTGTAGTTCGTTACTAGTATTTATTTTCATATAGGAACTCATAACCAAACAGCTCCTAAAAAAACATATCTTTGAATTATATATGTTGAAAGGTATCAAATTTCAAAATTTTATTTTATTTATGAAACAATATAAATTTTTGGAGTTTTTTAGTAATTTCTGAAAAATGTCAACTAACTCGCATTTTTCATTTAAAAACCCTCAACTTCAAAAAAAGTTTGAATGAAGGTTACCCGCTAGATTCCTAGATGGATTATTAAAGTTTAGAGTTTTTCTGCAATTTTATATTGAATAATGCAAATTTTAGCTAGACAATTTATTAAAACTTCGAGTTTTATAAGGTAGAGTTATAATCTTTATTTTTTTTAATTGAAGATTTTTTAAGTAAAAACGTAAATCGATAATGTTTTTTTCCAAGTTGGACACAAATTATGATAGACTCTTATAAATACTACTATTAGAAATTCAACTACAAAAATTCTAAAACAGATCTAGCATGAATTCATCTCGATCTGGGCATGAGAAAACTGGGAAAATGCATCTCATTTCCTAATTAAAATCTCAGAAGCAGTCAAATATAGTCCAAAAATACCAACCTAAATCTCATAGTAGATGCAATTATTGAAAGCTCATACACTAAATGAGTTATAAACTCAGAATCGTCCAAAGCGTCCCTTCCTTTTACTCAACCACGCTAAGGCACCAGCCGCTGCTCCACCTAAATGAGAGGCTCCGGAAATTTCTGTATTGCCCTGATATGACAAAAGACGACGCTACTATCAGAGCAGCAAACGACCGCCTCAAAGTTTCAGATAACGGCACAATTATACGAGAATGTGAAATCAACTGAAATGGACCTTCCCATTCACAAAACAAGAATTGGAATTGAATTTTTGTGATGATGAATCGGAATTTCAATGATATTATAGAATAAACGTACCTTCCACACCTTCCACATGTCATTGCCGATCAAAAACACCCCCTGGCAGAACATTAGGACGAGAAATAAGTAGCTCAACTATTTTTTTCTCTAAATTTCTCTGTAGAGAAGTGATTTTAACCTTACCACTAAATAAGCAGGAACTGGTACAAAGAATTCTAGATAGATAGTCGATGTTGGATATAGAAGTATATTGAGCAGTATTATCGCATTCAAAGCAGCACTTGCACCCTACAAAAATGAGAGGGCAGAATCACAAACATGACCAGAAATTTACATATTATATTCGAGCATGGTAATCATACAAGGAGAGTGATATTGTAAAGACTTTCAATGTTCTTGTTCAATCTTTTAAACTTACATAACAAAATCTCATCTTCAGCTCAAGAACAGAAACGACCACTTATTCATGCTTTAAATAAAATTCGATAAAAGATATCAACGTGAACAATGCTGAAAACAAGGGAAATTGATTAGAATTGCGTACCAGTGCTGGAACTTGCGAATGGCTAAGACGTCCCGGTTTACTCTAGACACAATAAAGAATGAACAAGAATAAGTATATCAAAGTTCTTTTGATAAACCACATCATTTGCACAAATTGATAGCTGATGACTGATGTTGCTCACAATTGATGACAATAATCAATGAGAATGTTAGTTAATAATGTCAAGATCACATATTTTGGAACATAGAAACTCCGAAGTGCACGTGCCAGCAAAATATCAACGGGTTACATGATTACCATGATCCCAATTTCCATACTAGAAGAGACGGAAATGCTCGACAGAAGAAATCTAATCACTAAAGGATGGACATTGATTGAGTCCAGTATGATTATATTACATTCACAATTGCAGAAAAATTACAAGTTACAACGAGTTCTACAACTTTACCTCGACTGATGGAGCTATGAAAGCCTGATATACCAAATAAAAGATCGAGCCAGCAATCGCACCACCTAGATACAACTTCAGCAAATATTGAGGTCCAAAAGTTTGTCCTATCTGTCCAATGAAATTACAGTTTACTTAAATACCTTACTGTAAAATAATCCTAACGAAGAAACTAGAAAGAACTGAAAATCAAATAACTAAAGCCAAGTCATCTTACACTGCTTCCAAAGAAGTAGAGCCCGACCATATTTGAAAAGAGGTGAAACGCATCTCTATGACTGAATGCATTGGTTATCATCGTGTGAAGCTGGCCATGTTTGATGTTTTCTACAGAAATCTGAGACGTAACAACAAACGGAATAAACTTTTCTAGTGACACCTTCTTTAAAAACTCACATGTTATAAACTTACCATAAAATTCTTCACCATAAACTTTGTGTCTGCAACATTCCATAACATAAAGACAGCAACATTCGTCATTATCAATCCCCACAAAACTCCGTCGGTTGTAAGCCTTCTGAAAAATGATCTCCTATAATGCGAAAAAGGACCATGATTTTCTTACTCATGTAATTTCGATACTCATGCAAGATAGAATGTAGAAGGCATCGGCAGATACCCGCTCTGTCTCATTAAGTCATTATCAAGAAAGAGTAAAGTAATATTGTATTTAAAACAAACAGCAGAATCATTTATTACACAGCGAACTGTTTCAGCTTATGGCGACACATTTAGACATTTTGTGGGCATAGCCAAGAAACAAGACGATCCCAATATATCAAGACTAGATTATTACAACAAAAAGTGATAACTAAAAATAACCGCTGAACGGCATGATAAGGTTGGATAACTAATTGTTAACCAATGATGAAGGAAGGGACATAGCAAAAGATGACCAAATAAAGACATTTGAAGTTTCCATTGATGTCTTCCTCAAAACTACTTGTCTTTCAATTGAGAGAAAGAAACGAAGCATCAATCCTCTGCTCATAAAAAGGTATAAAAGCTGAGAAGCATACATATGTTCATCGTTTGAGTTCCTCTTTTATAGTAGACTATGGAACATTACAAATGGACAAGAAAGATTCATATCCAAGATTCCTATCTTACTCATTCTGCAGGATGGAAGAGGCTAAACTCGGCCAATACATCACAAATTTTGCCTTTGCACCAGACCTCCCACATTTTTGAAATCATGCATTCAATCAGTGCTTATTATCATTCAAACATGCGATCTGGGAAAATATTACGGACAAAAAATTCCAAACATTCTCATCCACTAAACTTGCATTGGCCTTAATCAAGTTAAAGATTTAAAAAAAAAAAAAAAAAAGCTTTAAACACAAATTATCTTATAGTATGATTTACTTAGTCTGAAATGGCTTGTAAATAAGAAGTTTAATTTAGAAAGGGTTTGAAAGTCCCATGTAATGGAAAACCATTATAGCATGAACAACCAAACTAGTACATTCTTGTCATTTGCCATGTGTGTTTGTGTGTGTGTGTGTGTGAGAGAGAGAGAGAGAGAGAGAGAGAGAGAGAGCTCCTATTCTAGTTTAAACAACAGGCGACTTTCGGAGTTAGTGCATAGAGAGAATAAGAGAAGCAACAAAAATGGAAACTATACAGCAGTCTATCAAACCAGCATTTGACACGTTGATGGGCTTTAACCGGTATAAATTAAAGGAGCTTTTGGTGGTTAAACAGAGATGCCGCAGAGTTGAATAGCAGAACCGAAACACCTCTGTTCACATCAATCATCTTTACAAATTTAAGCAGACAACGCTACTTAATATAAACAGAGTAGTAATTTCCATTATTTCAATAAATTCAAACTGAGAAAGAAATATTAATTTGCTTTCGTAATTCACGATGGAGAATCTCGATCAACATTAGAACAAGATTGAAGCATTCTATTCTCTTTGCAAAAAGAAAAAGAAAAAGAAAAAGAAAAAGAGAGAGAGAGAGAGAGAATTGAACAGGAATCACAAACACACACACATAAATGTATATCTATATATAGAGAGAGAGAAGTACCGCCGGCTGTCTAGTGAAAACGAAGCCAGTGATCTTCTGTTACGAAACGTAACAGGAAATTTGCCTCGGCCCTGCAAAAGGGCGCTCGAAAAAACCCTTGTTGCGACAAGTGAAGTGGGAAAAGCCCCATTTTGGATGGTCCCTCTAAGGCCATTGGGACAGCATAGTTTCCATAAATGGGAACGTGAAAGCGTGGAATACTCGGAGAGAGAGCGACGATAAAATGGGATGAGGAATGAGGAGGGAGACACAGATTTTGGCGATATTAAGTTGATCGAAGGGCCATTTCTTGCGATTTTAGTAAGCAGCCCCACGCCCAGCTGCCTTCGCATTTTTCACTCTCTTGATTCTCTGCTCTCTTTTAGGTAACAGACTCTCTTTTTATTTCACTCTCTTCATTCTTTCTCTCCCTCTTTATAGATGGCCTAAATTAAAAAAAAAAATCATATTTAAAGTATAAATATATATATATACATATAAATAAAAACCTTTTCTATTCTGAATAGTAATAACTGATCATAATCATTTATATTAAGTGATGTTTTTCCGTCAAATTACCTTATAATTTTTGGAGTTATTTTTAATATTTTTGTTTATTTTTTATTTAAGTATCCCAAATCATGTGTATATTTTATATTATATTTTTTTATATTATCCAATTAAAATATTAAATTTTTTATCTCTTATTATAGGTGTTAGTTACACGGGTATATGAAATGATCACAAATGTTCAATAAATTTATTAAAATAATCAATAAACATAATAAAATTATTAAAATATTAATATTGATAAGATTTATAGTTATATACAAATTTTTAAAATTTGAGTGAGACTGTATCTCTGTCCTATTAGTAATGAGTAGTTACTATATTGGGACATCCTAATTAAAATATTATCAAAGATGGGCCTACTCATTTTATATATCAACTCATTTAAAATAATCCTTAAATATCTGCCACCGACTCATTTTATAAACTAACTATACTTTTTTTTATTTAATATTCGTGAGAGACGGAGGAAGCATGTAGTTACAATCTTAAAGCATATATTTTATCCATGTCACACACCAAGAACGCGACACATAACATAAAACTTTGGAGGCCTTCCAAATAAAAATAAACGCGGCATATGTTGTTATTCGAATAAATCTTCTCTTGTTTCTAATTTTCTCTTTTTTGGAGCAAAGTGTTTGGAACTGCAAAGATAAACTCAGAATCGTCCGAAGCGTCCCTTCCTTTTCCACAACCACGCTAAGCCACCAGCCGCCGCTCCACCTAAATGAGCTCGGGCTCCGGCATTCTCTTTCTTCTGATACCAAACAACGCGACGCGACACTGCTATCATTCTCTCATTCAATCGGAATTTCAATCATCTTATACAATCGGAAACGTACCTCCCACTCCCACTCCAACCTCATGTTCGGGGGCATTCCGTAGATCTTGATCAACAGAGTCCACTGCCACAACATTACCACCAAAAATAAGAATTTGAATTCAACTTTTGTGATGATTGATGATTGTAGAATAAACATACCCTCGACAACATCTCCATGCCGATTAAAAACACACCCTGCCACAACATTACCACCACAAATAAGTATATCTTTCTCTCTAGAGAAGGCAACTGGTTTTAACCTTACCCCTAATAAAGCACCAACTGGTGGAAGTAGTAATATATCGTGCACCATTATCGCACCCACAGCAGCACTTGCACCCTAAAAAAGTAACATCACCATAAAATCTACATATTCTATTCAAGCTTGGTGAACATGCAATGTCAAGGAGAGTGATATTGTACAAGCCTTTCAATCTTCTCTGTTCAATCTTCTAAACTTACATAACAAAATCCCATCTTCGGCTCAAATACAAAAACGCCCACTTATTCATGCTTTAAAGAAGATCCATCATCATGAGATCAAATTCGATAAGAGATGTCAACATCAAGACTTACAACAATGCTTAAAAACAAGGGAAATTGATTAGAATTGCGTACCAGTCCTTGAAGATCCGAATGCCTAATTTCTGCCTGTTTAACCTAGACATGATAAGGATTGAACAAGAATAAGTATATCAAACTTCTTTTCATAAACAACGAGTTCTACAACCTTACCTCAACCAACGGAGCTATGAAAGCCTGATATACCAAAAAACCCATCGAGCCACCAATTGCACCACCTAGATACAACTTTAGCAAATATTTAGGTCCAAACTTTCGTGCTATCTGTCCAATGAAATTACAGTTCACTCAAATACCTTACTGTAAAATAATCCTAACGAACAAAGAACTGAAAACCATATAACTAACGCCAAGTCATCTTACACGTGTTCCGAAGATGGAGAGTATGAGCATATTTGAAATAAGGTGCCCCACAATTATATGACTGAACGCACTGGTTATCATTGTGTAGAGCAGGCCACATTTGATGTGTTGTACAGACATCTGAAAGTAGCAATAAAAGGAACAAACATTTCTAGTGACGCCTTCTTTAAAAACTCACATGTTATGAACAACTTACCATAAAATTTAGCACCATAAAGTTTTGGGGTGCAACTCTCCATAATACAAGGACAATAACATTCGTCATTATCAATAACACCACACATGGTTCCGGTATCAACCTTCTGAAAAGTGATCTCCTATAATGCGAAAAAGAACCATGGTTTTGTTACTCGTGTAATTTCAATGCTTATGAAAGATACAATCTACAGAGCATCGGTAGATACCCCGGCTCTGTCTCATTAAGTCATTATCATGAAAGAGTAAAGTAGTAATATTTAAAACAAACAAAACAACATAATCATTTATTACATAGCAAACTGTTTCAGCTTACACATGTAGACATTTTGTCGGAATACAGCCAAGAAATTTGAATGAATCATTGTCATTACCCTGCACAAGCCGATTCCAATATAAAAGGGATAACTAGAAAAAACCGTTGAATGGCATGATTAGGTTGGATAACTAATTGTTTTACCAATGATGAAAGATGACATTTGAAGTTTCCATTGATTTCTTCCTCAAAACTATTTTTCTTTCAATTGAGAACGAAACGAAGCATCTATCGTCTGCTCATAAAAAGGGATAAAAGCTGAGAAGCATTCATATGATCATCGCGTGAGTTCGTCTTTCATATCCAAGATTCCTATATCTTACTCATTCTGCAGGATGGCCGATAATCACAAACTATTATCATTTTGTCTTTGCACTCACCCACAATTTTGAAATCATGCATTTAATCAATGCTTGTCATCGTTCAAAACATGCAAACTGGGAAAATATTACGGATAAAAAATTCCAAACATTCTCATCCACTAAAATGCATTGGCCACAATCAAGTTAATGATTAAAAAAAAGTCTGAAAAGCCTTAAACACAAACTAGTGCATTCTTGTCATTTGCCATGTGTGTGAGAGAGAGAGAGAGAGAAGTACCACCGGCTGTCTGGTGAAAACGAAGACAGTGATCTCCTGTTAAGGAACGTAACAGGAGATTTGGGTCGCCCCTGCAAAAGGGCGTTGGAAAAAAACCTTCTTGCGAGAAGTGAAGTGGGAAAAGCCCCATTTTGGATGGCCCCTCTCAGGCCATTGGGACTGCTTATTTTCCATAGATGGGAACGTGAAGGCGTGGAATACTCCGAGAGAGAGCCACGATGAAATGGGATGGAATTGGGTTTGAGGAATGAGGAGAGAGACAAAGATTTTGGCGATATTACGTTGATCGAAGGGCCATTTCCTGCTGTTTTAGTAAGCAGCCAAACGTGCCTTCGCATTTTTCACTCTCTTGATTTCTCTGCTCTCTCCAGTCTTGGGTAACATACTCTCTTCATTCTTTCTCTCCCTCTTTATAGATGACCTAAATTAAAAAATTCATTTTAAAGTATAAATATATAAAATTTCAAAAAAAAAGTATAAATATATACATATATAAATAAAAAATATATTGTTAATACTAATAACTAATCATAATTATCTATTTTAAGTGATGTTTTCCCGTCAAATTACCTTATACTCCCTCCATCCCACGAATCTTGACACGTTTTCCGTTTTCCTTGTTGGACCGTCCCACGAATCTTGACACATTTCCAAATAAGTTAATAATTACTCCATTACTTTCTCTCTCCTACTGTATCATTTTTATACTTTATTAACTATACACTTAAAATACTAATCTACAACTCTTTAATTCTCGTGCCGAAACCAAACGTATCAAGATTCGTGGGACAGAGGAAGTAATTTTTAAAAATAATTAATTTTAATATTTTTGTTTGTTTCTTTTATTTTACCTACCCAAAATCATGTGTGTCAGTGTGTGTTTTTTTTATTATAGTTTTTACATTATCCAATTAAAATATTAGTAAGTATTTTTAAATATCTTATTATATGTGTTAGTTATATGGATATATAAAATGATCACATATATTCAATAATTTTATTAACATATTTAATAATATAAATAAAATTACTAAAATATTAATATTGGTAAGATTTGTAATCATATACTCCCTTCGTCCTGAATATATAGTCTGATTGAAATTTACACAAATATTAAGAAAAATCATTGAAAATGAAAATATATAAGTAAATTTTCTAATATGCTCATTATTTAATGATGAATTAAAGTTGAAGTAACTTAAAGAATTAAATAAGAACATAATAGTAAATGTTTAGAAATATGCTAGAGAGAAGAAATATATAGACTGATGCCATTTTGTAGGAAATATGGTATAGAGAAGAAATACTCCTATGTTTGAAGAATAGTTGAAAATGATGTGAGAAATGAAGTAAAAATGAGGTGGAAAATTACTCATATATAAGATGTTTCACGCGACTGGTCCCATCACATGCGAATATTTGCATAAAATTGTTTATGTTTTGGGAATAATTTGGCTTGTTGGGGAATTCCCATAGCATATGATGAAACTAAGAGGGGTGTATTAATTCAGGATTTTAAAAGATTTATGCAAATTTTTAAAATTTGGGTGTATTCGTTCAAGACTTTTAAAAGTCTATGAAAATCTAGGTGTATTCGTTCATAACTTTTAAAAGTTTATGAAAATCTAGAAGTATTTAAAAGTCTATAGATTTTAACCATGGACCGATTGTCATTGATTTTCATTCACAAAATACACATCAACAAATCCGAGGTCCAACCATCAGAATTCAAAGGATTTCATATTTCAGCGCCCGCTGAGACCCAGCAACCGCGGCTCAAGAAGCCAGCGGCCGTTGGAGGAAGTAGTTTTGGGGTTACTCAGCCCTGTGTGTGTGTCGTGCATGCATTTTGTGCATCTCTTCGGTCTTCTCTTCCCCCTTTGCCTCTTTGCACGCACATGTGCTTCTCTCTCTTTAAATATTTTAAACTCTACAACACAAGATTTTGAGAGGAGAAGGAAAAAAAATATAAAAATAAAAGTAAAAGCAAGAGGAGGCGGCGGTGGCCCTCGGGGATGGGAGTAATAATTTGGCAGAGACTAATAGAATAATGGAACTTTATTTAACTTATTAGGAGATGGGGGTAGTAATCTGGCAGAGACTAATAAAATAATGAAACTCTATTTAACTTATTAATAGAATAATGGGGTAGTAATGCATGCATCAAAATAAAATAGTTTTTGGATATATTTTAGTTTTATATTTTGTTGGAGTTGTTGCTGTGAGCAATTGGGGCGTGGGTTCTCGGCGGGGAGCCAGCGATTGCTGGGAACCTGTCGAGCACTCGTTGAGCGCAAACGACCGATGGCTTTGTGGATTTCAACTCCGAGAAAATCACGATAAATTCTTGGTAATTCATTAAAAATTCGACTAAGAATTCATTTAAAATAATGAAGAATCCGTGTGAATTCTATAGATTTTTAAAATTCACAGATATTAAAAATCTACAAAAATCCTGAACTAATACACCTCCTAAATGAAAAGATGAATATCAAATCTAATCAAGAATTCATGTGAAAATAGTGGCAAGATGGATCCAAATTTGGTAATTAAAATCTGAAAAGCAATGAAAATATAGTCCAAAAACAGCAAGCCTAATCTGATGAATGCAATTATAGAGTAGAAATAAATGAGTCAGAATCGTGGAAAGCGTCCCTTGATTGTCCACAGCCACGCAAAGCCACCGGCCATAAATCCACCTAAATGAGCGGGACTTCCAGAAACCTCTCTGTCGCCTATATACTAAACAAGGCAACCACACTATGATTGATGAATCGGAATTTCAATGATACTCCCGAGTTTTAAGAAATGTATGGAGTGTAGTGTGAATAGTTTAAGGGTCTCATTTTTTGAGTGTATATTAATTAAAGAGATGTGTGGGGTACACTTGCCAAAAAGAAAAATGGGTACTCATTTCGTGGACGGACGAAAAAGGAAATATGGGTACTCATTTCGTGGACGGAGGGAGTATTATAGAATAGAATAAACGTACCTCCCTTACCACCCGCACCCCGGGGAAGATGCAGATCTCAATCCTCTCCTAAATAAGAATTGGAATCGGATTTTTGTGACGAATCAGATTTTTTTCAATGACGATTATAGAATAAACGTACCTTCTTCCATGACAACATGTCCCTGCCGATTATAAACACCCCCTGCCAGAAAATTAGGACGACAAATAAGCAACTCGGCTATTTTTTCTCTGTAGACAAGACAAGTGAATTTAACCTTACCACTAAAAAAACAGGAACTGGTGGAAATAGCAATACATCGAGCAGCACTATCGCATTCACAGCAGCACTCGCACCCTAAAAACATAACATCACCACAAATCTACATATTGTACAAGCCTTCCATGATCATGAAATCAAATTTGATAAGAGATGTCAACATCAAATGCTTACCAGTGCTGAAACATCCGAATGGCTAATTTCTGGCCGTTCAACCTAGACAAGATAAAGATTGAACCAGAATAAGTATATCAAACTTGTTTCCATCATTTGCACAATTTGATAGCTCATATTGCTCGCAGTTGATGACAATAATCAATAAGCATGTTAGTTAATGATGTAAAAGAACCTAGTCACTAAAGGATGAACGTTGATTGAGTTCACTATGATTATATTACATTCAAAATTGCAAGTTACAACCTTACCTCGACTGATGGAGCTACGAAAGCCTGAAATACCAGATAAAAGATGGAGCCAGCAGTTGCACCACCTAGATACAACTTCAGCAAATATTGAGGTCCAAACTTTCTTGCTATCTGTCCAATGAAATTACACTTCACTCAGAAACAAGTGCAAATCATATAACAAACGCCAAGTCATCTTACACGTGTTCCGAAGATGGAGAATATCAGCATATTTGCAATAAGGTGATCCGTCTTTATATGACTGAACGCACTGGTTATAAATGTGTAGAGCAGGCCACATTTGATGTGTTGTACAGAAATCTGACAAGTAACAATAAACAGAATGAATAAATAGTTCTAGTGATGCCTTCTTTAAGAACTCACATGTTACAAATAACTTACCATAAAATTCTTGATCATAAAATCTGTGTCTGCAACCTTCCACAACATAAAGACAGCAGTATTGGTCACTATCATTAACACCACACATCGGTCCGGTATAAACCTTCTAAAAAATGATATCCTATAATGCAAAAAAGAACCATGGTTTTGTTACTCGTGTAATTTCGATGCTTATGCAAGATAAAATCTACAAAGCATCGGCAGATACCCCCGCTCTGTCTCATTAAGTCATTATCACGAGAGAGTAAACAAGTAATTCTTAAAGAAACAACATAATCATTTATTACATAGCAAGCTGTTTCAGCTTACACATTTTTTGTCGGAATACAGCCAAGAAATTTGGCTGAATCATTGTCATTACCCTGCACAAGCCCATTCCAATAAAAAGTGATAACTAGAAAAAACCTTTGAATGGCATGATAAGATTGGATAACTAATTGTTTAACCGATGATGAAAGATGACATTTAAAGTTTCCATTGATGTCTTCCTCAAAACTATTTTTCTTTCAATTGAGAACGAAACGAAGCATCTATCCTCTGCTCATACAAAGGGATAAAAGCTGAGAAGCATCCATATGATCATCGTTTGAGTTCGTCTTTCATAGTAGACTATGGAACATTACAAATATACAAGAAAGATTCATATTCAAGATTCCTATCTTACTCAATACTCATTCTGCAGGATGGAAGAGGCTGAACTCGGCAGATACATCACAAACTATCAATTTGCCTTTGCACCTTATCAAACCACCCACATTTTTGAAATCGCGCATTTAATCAATGCTTATTATCATTCAAAACATGCCGACTGGGAAAATATTACGGATAAAAAATTCCTAACATTCTCACCCACCAACTTGCATTGGCCACAAATTATCTTATAGTATGATTTACTTAGTCTGAAATCTATACTATATTTATTCAAAAAAAAAAAAATCTATACTATGTTAAAAAGGAAGTCTCCAATATAAAATCAATTTCAAAATTGAATGGCAATTTTATAGTTACAATAAAATAAAAGGTTTATGTTTAAACTATATATTTTCCTTTTTATTTTCATTTTCTTTAACTTCTTATTTCTTGTTACATTTCTTTTCAAAATTGTGAAATTCGATTAATTATAAAATATTTAATGTGCATATCAAATTAAACATCACGATAAGAGCTTTAATATGATACTCTCTTCGTCCCTGAAATGGCTTCCTCTTTGGGGACGACACAGGTTTTAATGAAAAGTTGTAAAGTATATTGATAGTGGAGAAAAAGTGAAATAATTATTATTGGAAGTTGTAAAAAGTGTTATAATTAGTATTGGGAGTGGTGAAAAGTGAAAAGTAAGAATAAATAAAGTATTATTAGTGGTGGGGTAGGTGTCCAAAAATGGAAAGAAAGAGAGAGGAAGTTATTTGGGGACGTCCCAAAATGGAAAAAGATGAAGTTATTTTAGGGACTGAGGGAGTATATTTTAAGAAAATATTTGATTTAAAATGTATAAATTAAATTTATTTAAATATTAAAGTTTTATAAATTTCTCTCTTCTCTCATCTTTTTTGAATAAATACATTTTTTATTCTTTTTAATTAGTATTTTATTTTTAATTTTTTCAACTTATTTTTTTTTTGTTTTTGTTTTATAATTGTGATTTTTTTTCAATATTCAATTCAAATATATTCAATTAAAATTAATTTTTTAATATATTTATAAGTATAATAATTGAATTAGTATTAATTTTATATAAATATAAAATTTAAAAATATTTGGCTTGTAAATAAGAATTTTAATTTAGAAAGGGTTTTAAAGCCCCATGGAATGGAAAAAATAAGAATTTTAATTTAGAAAGGGTTTTAAAGCCCCATGGAATGGAAAAAATAAGAATTTTAATTTAGAAAACCTTTAGACACTTGTAAAAATGCCTATTAACACAAACGAGGCATTTGCCTATTAGACATTTTTGCCTATTAACACAAACCTTTATAGCATGAACAACCAAACTAGAACATTCTTGTCATTTGCCATGTGTGTTTGTGTGTGTGTGTGAGAGAGAGAGAGCCCCTATTCTAGTTTAAACAACAGGCGCTTTAGGAGTTAGTGCATAGAGAGAATCAGAGAAGCAACAACCATTATTTCAATAAATTCAAACTGAGAAAGAAAGATTAAGTCGCTTTCGTAATTCACGATGGAGAATCTCGATCAACATTAGAATAAGATTGAAGCATTCTATTCTCTTTGCAAAAAGAAAAAGAAAAAAAAGAGAGAGAGAGAGAGAAAGAAAGAATTGAACAGGAAAATAACTAATCACAAACACAAATGTGTATCTATATAGAGAGAGAGAGAAGTACCACCGGCTGTCTGGTGAAAACGAAGACAGTGATCTCCTGTTAAGGAACGTAACAGGAAATTTGGGTCGCCCCTGCAAAAGGGCGTTGGAAAAAAACCTTGTTGCGACAAGTGAAGTGGGAAAAGCCCCATTTTGGATGCTCCCTCTAAGGCCATTGGGACTGCATATTTTCCATAGGTGAGAACGTGAAAGCGTGGAATACTTCAAGAGAGAGCGATGATGAAATGGGGTGGAATTGGGGTTGAGGAATGAGGAGAGAGACGCAGATTTTGGCGATATTACGTTGATCGAAGGGCCATTTCTTGCGATTTTAGTAAGCAGCCCAACGCCCAGCTGCCTTCGCATTTTTCACTCTCTTGATTCTCTGCTCTCTTTGAGTCTTGGGTAACACGCTCTCTTCATTCTTTCTCTCCCTCTTTATAGATGACCTAAATTAAAAAATTCATTTTAAAGTATAAATATATACACATATAAATAAATTATATTGTGAATACTAATAACTAATCATAATCATCTATTTTAAGTGATGTTTTCCCGTCAAGTTACCTTATAATTTTTTAAAATAATTAATTTTAATATTTTTGTTTATTTTTTTATTTTACCTACCCAAAATCATTTCTGTATTTTTTTTATTATAATTTTTTACATTATCCAATTAAAATATTATTAAATTTTTGTTTCTCTCTTATTATATGTGTTAGTTATACGTAGGGGTGAGCAAAATATCCGAAATCCGAATATCCAATCTGAAATTTAAAATTTGGTTCGAATTAATCGGATCTTTGGATCGGATCGGATCAAATTTTAAGTAATTTTCGGATTTTCGGATCGGATCAGTACTTTTAAAATCCGAACTAATCTGAAATCCGAATTGTATTTATAATATATATATATATATATATATATATATATTAATTTGAAAATTTGAATTATTGAATAATATATATATATATATATATATTATTTTTTAATTTGAAATTTCGAATTATTTAATTTTGTAAATTGTCTTATTTGTTAGGTGTATATATTTCGGATTTTTTTTTTCTCTTTTTTGATTTTCGAATTTTGTTTGTATTTCGGATTTTTTCGGTTCGGATCGGATTTTATCCGAAAACTTCGGATTTTCGGATTCGTATCTATGGATTATATGGTACGGATTGGATTTTATTTTCTTCAAATTTCGGATTTTCGAATCGAATCGGATCAGACAAAAATTCGATCTGTAATCCGAATGCTCACCCCTAATTATACGGATATATAAAATGATCACAAATGTTCAATAATTTTATTAAAATATTTAATAAACGTAAATAAAATTATTCAAATATTTATATTGATAAGATTTATAAATTATAATCATATACTCCCTACGTCCCGTATATATAGACTAATTGGAATTTAGACAAGTATTAAGAAAAATAATTGGAAATGAAAATATATAAGTAAACTTCCTAATATGCCTATATTTATTATATAATGATGAATTAAAGTTGGAATAAATTAAAGAATTTAGTAAGAATGTAATAGTGAAGGAGTAAAAAAAATATTACTTTTATGAAAATAAGTCTATATAAAATGGGACATTCGAAAAGGAAAAACAAGCCAATATATACTGGACGAAGGGAGTATGAAATTTTAACATATTTATTTATTTAGTGGCATTCCACCCTTCCTTCTCCTTTCAGGGTCTTCCAATATCAATAGGTTGATTGTTTCGCTCCTGTATCTTCCAAAAGGAAAAAAGATCTCTGAGAGTTGTTTCCTGAATCCGAAAGAGAGTACTTGGGTTCTCCCAATAACTCAAAAGTGTAGCATGCCTGAATCTAACTGGGGTTCGCGGTGGTGGAGGAACTGGATCGGAAAAAAGAGGGATTCTAGTTGTACGATATCTAATGAAACCGTCGCTGGAATTGAGATCTTATTCAAAGAGAAAGATATCAAATATTTGGAGTTTCTTTTTGTATATTATATGGATGATCCGATCCGCAAGGACCGTGATTGGGAATTATTTGATCGTCTTTCTCTGAGGAAGAGGCGAAATAGAATCAACTTGAATTCGGGACCGCTATTCGAAATCATTCATGAACATTTAGTTAGCAAGTGTAAAATAATTTTGAATATTTAAGATTAATCAAATCACTATAATTGTGTCTCAATTATGATCCCATAAAATTGATTACTAACATAATTTTAGCACAACTCCCTCCGTCCTGACTATCTTGAGACAAAACTTTTGGGCACAAAATTTAAGATACTAGTGTTTAGTGTGATAAGTGTGGTATGTAAAAAAGTGAATAAATAAAAAAAATGTTTACCATATAAGAAAATGTATCAAGATAGTTGAGGCGGCTTAAAAATGAATACGAATCAAAATAATTGGGACAGAGGGAGAATAATATATTGTAGGGCAAATGTGCAGATTGGCCCCTAAACATGACACCCCTATAGCTTTTACCCCCAGGATTGGTCAAGGCGCATTGACCTCCCTAAACTTTCGAAAAAATGGTGCACTTAAACCCCTCCGTTAAACGGCCCCTTAAACGCCGTTTTCTTTTAATTTTTTTTTTTAATTTTGGGCGGGCCCCACTCATCTCCCTCTCTTCTCTCACTTATCTCAAATCTCTCACCACAGAGGAAAATGATGCAAGGCCACAGATCAAAAACAAACAGGGGCTCTGCCATTTTCCTCTACAAAAAGGGTGAAGGATTCATCTACTACGCCGCATAACATACAATAGAACTTATACATTATTTCTCTGTTTCTCCCTCCGACCACCGCCGCAGGGCTAGCCGTCGCCGCCTCTATGTACAGCTCCGGTGATCGGATCTTATCTATTGGTCCAGCAGCAGGGGAAACGATTTAGCTTAAATCCGCCATGGATGACATCTCTCCTCCATTTATGATCCATGGATGCCCTGAAATTAGACATCAAAATAAAATTAGCCTCAAAATTATTGAACCGATAGTAGCTGATGGATTCATGATTCCTCTATTGCGAGATCTAATAGATGGAATGTAGAGAGATAATACTTACTGAGATCTAATAGTTGTGATGAGGATGGTGAGATTGTGCAAGAGGGTTGCTGGAGTGAGGGCTTCAGCGCCGACTTTTGTCTTCTTCAACATTATTTTCGTCTAAGCTATTTACATATACGTAGTTCGCCAAGGTCCTGTTTTGATTCTTTAACTTAACTGCGGTAGCTCAAGTTCTTCTAAAAATGTGTGAAAGTTCAAGTGTTAGCTTAGTTTGAATTTGGGTCGTATTATCTTAGCAGTCGTCTTTAAGTTACAGATCCTTAGCCTCCGGCGACCGAGCGGAAAATCTTAGACGGAAACCTCAAATTACCGCGCAGCACGACCTCAAACGTCTCCGCCGGTCCATTAGCACCTTCAGCGCCACGTAGTACGGCGTTCCAACCATCCCGCTCATCTTGGAAACATCGAATAGCTCCGCCGATCCGAAATCGGCGAGCTTGAGCCTTCCCCTGGAGTCGAACAGAATGTTGGCGGTGGAGAAGAGAGAGAGAGAGAGAGAGAGAGAGAGAGAGAGAGAGGAGTGGGGCCCGCCCAAAATAAAAAAATAAAAAGAAAACAACGTTTAAAGGGCCATTTAACGGAGGAGTTTAAGTGCACCCTTTTTTTGAAAGTTCAGGGAGGTCAACGCGCCTTGACTAGGGGCGGGGGTAAAAGCTACAGGGGTGTCATGTTTAGGGGCCAATCTGCACATTTGCCCTTTATTGTATTAGTTAACTTTGTTATCTCATAAATATTTTAAGGTGTTATATATATAGGGTTGAGTTGTACTAAAAATGTTATCTTTCGTAAGAAATAAGAATACATATAGGGTTGGGTTGTACTAAAAATGTTATCTTTCGTAAGAAATAAGAATACTGCATAAGTTAGTATATAGCGTTGAATAAACTGCTTATAATGACTGCATAAAGAAATTCAATTAATTGATAAAAATTTTGCTCCCTCCATGATTCGAACCTAGGTAAAAATCCGTCCCCTCTAGATAAATATCAGTCATAGGATTTGAAAATTCAACGTTACAGATTCATTCTCATTTCTAATCACATTGTGTGTGTGTGCGCGCGCGCGTGTGTAATATTTAATTTAATACGATTATATTACATAATTTATTTTTTAATGAAATATGTAAGTACTTAATATATTTTGTCTTAAATGATCACATGTATTCAATAAATATAATTAAAATTACTAAAATATTTAAATTAATAAAATTTATAATTATACATAGATTTTAACATATTTATTTATTCATTCTTTTTTGAATATTTAGTTAAAATATTTATGGTTAAATAGCATAGTACTACGATTGACTAAGAATGTGAGATTCTGAATTATGAGTACGATAAGTTGAAGGAATTTTTATAGTAAATTATGGGATAATAATGATTATGCATCTATTGATTTATTTGAAGATGTATTGCTTAATTTATTTGAATGTCTAATAAAAGAAATTATTTAAAGTAATTACTTATCTTACTCTAATAACATTTACCATAATTTTTATTTCAAAGCACGATTAAATTAGATAATACAATTTCAATATCTTTTATTGAGAAATTGCACATTTACAGACAAAGTGTCGAATTTGTTATTCGAAATTTCGAATAGGTTTTTGCTTCTTGCAATTTTTTTTTTTTGTTTTTTCGAGCAAACTGTTTGAAATAGTGAATAACTAGCAATTGCTCAGTTATTTATATGCAATCTCTCATAATTCGAGCATTTCAAAATATACTATTCTTCTATTTTTTAATCACTTAATTTTATTTGTGCACTTCATAAATAAGTAATGATATATAGTTTTCTACTTGATCACTATTAAATTATTAATTATGTTTAAATTGACCTCAGATTTATATTAACTTTTATAGATTAACTAATTTTTTTTAAAAAAAAAATACTCAAAGCATTCAGAGACAACATTTTAAATATAAAAAATATTAAAATTTTTACTTTAAAACACAAAAAACGAGTGCTTTTAGTGGGATTCAATACGCTACAAGTAAGGCGAGTACTTAGGGGTGGGACGACACGATATACTCTTTTAAATTTGTCATACCTTTTATATCTTACTTTTATCTTTGGTATGGAGAAATATCATAAATTTACCTTACATTTTACTATGGTATATCTTAGTCCGGTATACCTTAATTACGGTATGGAAAATTTTTATACCTTTACCGTACCTTTATTTCAGTATATCGTACCAAATTTCGATATACCTCACTTTCACGGTATACCAAAGTAATCGATTTACCAAAAAAACTGATAAAATTCGCTATGATATATACTCACAACTTATTTTTTTAAAACATGTTTATCTAATAAGCAACATCTAATAAATATAATAACGTCATAATAATTAAATATATCACAAGTTAACAAAAAAATAAACATTATCCACATTCATATTAAATTGTATAACATATGTATTATATATTATTCATTTTATATCGTTTGATTATATATATAGTCTCATACTTGTATATTCATATATTATATATCAAACTATATTGATGTTATAAGTTGGATGTAATTAATTTATTTTAAAACAATAATTTTAATTATGTAACTCACATAATAAGCAATACTATAATTCGATTATATTAAATTGTAGTATAGCATATTTATTATATATTATTCATTTTATATCAGTTAATTATTTTATAGTCTCATGCTTGAATATTTTTTTATTATATAATAAATTATATTGATATTATAAGTTAGATATAATATATTTAATTAGAATACATTCTTTAATATCATTTGATTATCTTTACCCCATTTATTTATTTTTCAAAGATGTACTTGAAAATTATATTTTGATATTATTGTAAATTGCTATATATGAATTAGTTGCAACTTATTTTATAATTAAATCATAATTATAATTATATATTAACTCTTTATAATTATTTTCATACCTTGTTCCAGTATATAATGCTATACCAGTGATACGGTACCATACCTTCTTTCCGCATATACCTTTAATACGATATTTATTGATTTTTATGGTATATACTCCGGTATCAGTATACGCTCGTATACTCAGTATCTGAAAAACATATCCTTTACCCTATTGAAAACCTTCGGCACAGTATCATATTTTATCGAAAAATTAGGTGTACCTTATGCTCGGTGTTATACAGTATTTTTGATACGATATGACAGGTATACCAAATTTTCGGTATACTTCCCCATCTCATAATGTGTTTTCCATTGGACCATAGCATTGGTTTTGCTTTTATTTGTGAAATTATTTATATGCCATTGGTCTTATCGCATGCAAGTATTTGCTTGAAGTTGTTTATGTTTTGAGAATAATTTTGATTCTTGGGGAATTCCCATAGTATGATGAAACTAAATAAAAAGATGAATATCAAATCCAATTTACATCAAAATAGATGTAACAAGAATTCATCTGGAGCTGGGAATGAAAAAACTGGGAAGCCAAATGCGATCGTAGAGTAGATGCACTTATAAACTAGAAACAAATGAGTTATATAAAATCAGAATCGTCCAAAGCGTCCCTTCCTTTTACTCAGCCAAGCTATGGCACCAGCCGCCGATCCACCTATATGCGCGGCTCCATAAATCTCTGTCTCCGCCTGATACCAAAGAAGACGACGCTACTATCAAATAACGACACTATCTTTATCTCATTCAACTTGTGAGATGATGAATCCGAAAATGACAAATTGGATACATTTTTTATAGAATAAACGCACCTCCCTTACCAACCGCACGCCCGGGAAGATGGAGATCACAATACTCCCCTACCACAACATTACCACCAAAAATCAGAATCGGAATTGAATTTTTGTGATGATGATTATAGAATAAACGTACCTTCTTCCACGACAACATGTCCATGCCGATTATTAGCATCCCCTGCCACAACATTAGGATGAGAAATAAGTAACTCGACTATTTTTTCTCTGTAGAGAAGACAAGTGAATTTAACATTACCGCAAAAAAAGCAGGAACTGGTGGAAATAGAAATATATCGAGCAGCACTATCGCATTCACAGCAGCATTTGCACCCTAAAAAAGTAACATCACCACAAATCTACATATTATATTCAAGGAGAGTGATATATATTGTACAAAGCCTTTCAATGTTCTTGTTCAATCTGTCAAACTTACATAACAAAATCTCATCTTCGTCTCAAATACAAAAACGCCCACTTATTCATGCTTTAAAGAAGATCCATCATCATGAAATCAAATTTGATAAGAGATGTCAACATCAAGACTTATAACAATGCTTAAAACAAGGAAAATTGATTGGAATTGCATACCAGTCCTGGAAACTCCAAAGGGCTAATAGCTGGCCGTTTAACCTAGACACGATAAAGATTGAACCAGAATAAGCATATCAAACTTCTTTTCATAAACACAATCATTTGCACAATTTGATAGCTTGTATTGCTCACAGATGATGACAATAATCAATGAGCATGTTAGTTTATAATGTCAGCATCACATATTATATTTTGGTCTATTCTATACAACGGCTTATGATTTGAAACATAGAAACTCGGAAGTGCACAAGCAGCAAAATATCAACAGGTTGTATTATTACCATACTAGAAGAGACGCAAGTGCTTGACAGAAGAACCTAATCACTAAAGGATGAACGCTGTTTGAGTTCATTATGATTATATTACATTCAAAATCGCAGAAAAAGTACAAATTACAATGAGTTCTACAACCATACCTTAACTGACGGAGCTAGGAAAGCCTGATATACCACAAAAAACATCGAGCCAGCAATTGCACCACCTAGATACAACTTCAGCAAATATAACGGTCCAAACTTTCGTGCTATCTGTTCAATGAAATTATAGTTCACTCAAATACCTTACTGTAAATAATCCTAACGGAGAAAGAACTGAAAATCAAATAACTAATGCCAATTCATCTTACACGTGTTCCAAAGATGGATAGTAGGAGCATATTTGAAATAAGGTGATCCGTCTTTATATGACTGAACGCACTGGTTATCAGCGTGTGGAACATGCCATGTTGGATGTGGTCTGCAGAAACCTGAAAGTAACATTAAATGGAATAAACATTTCTAGTGACGCCTTCTTTAAAAACTCACATGTTATGAACAACTTACCATAAAATTTATCACCATAAACTTTGGGTGTGCAAGTCTCCATAATAGATAGACAAGAACATTCGTCACTATCAATAACACCACACATCGGTCCGGTATAAACCTTCTGAAAATTGATCTCCTATAATGCGAAAAAGAACCATGGTTTTATTACTCGTGTAATTTTGATGCTTATGCAAGCCGCTCTGTCTTATTAAGTCATTATCATGAAAGAGTAAAGTTTAAAAGAAACAACATAATCATTTATTATATAGCAAACTGTTTCAGCTTACACATTTAGATATTTTGTCGGAATACAGCCAAGAAATTTGACTGAATCATTTTCATTACCCTGCACAAGCTGATCCTAATATAAAGTGATAACTAGAAAAACCCGTTGAACGGCATGATAAGGTTGGATAACTAATTGTTTAACCAATGATGAAAGATGACATTTGAAGTTTCCATTGATGTCTTCCTCAAAACTATTTTTCTTTCAATTGAGAACGAAACGAAGCATCCAATCCTCTTCAATAGTAGATTATGGAACATTAAAAATATACAAGAAAGATCCATATCCAAGATCCCTATCTTACTCATTCTGCAGGATGGGAGAGGCTGAACTCGGCCAATACATCACAAATGTCTATTATCTATCGAAACTAGTACTATCATTTTGTCTTTGCACCTTATCAAACCACCCACAGGCCACGATTTTGAAATCATGCATTTAATCAATGCTTGCCATCATTCAAAACATGCAAACTAGGAAAATATTACGGATAAAAAATTCCAAACATTCTCATCCACCAACTTGCATTGGCCTCAATCAAGTTAAAGATTAAACGCAAATTATCTTATAGTATGATTTACTTAGTCTGAAATGGCTTGTAAATAAGAATTTTAATTTAGAAAGGGTTTGAAAGTCCCCATGGAATGGAAAGCCATTATAGCATGAACAACCAAACTAGTACATTCTTGTCATTTGCCATGTGTGTTTGTGTGTGTGTGAGAGAGAGAGCTCCTATTCTAGTTTAAAACAGCAGGCGCTTTCGGAGTTGGTGCATAGAGAGAATCAGAGAAACAACAAAAATGGAAACTATACAGCAGTCCATCAAACCAGAATTTGACACGTTGATCTTGCTTTAAGCGGTATAAAAATAAAGGAGCTTTTGGTGATTATAAACCGAGATGCCGCTGAGTTGAATAGCAGAACGGAAATACGTCTTTCACATCGATCATCTTTACAAATTAATTTTAGCATACAACGCTACTTAATGTAAACATATATTCTTCTCAAAAAAAAAAAAATATAAACATATACTCGTAATTTCCATTATTTCAATAAGATTAAGTCGCTTTCGTAATTCACGATGGAGAATCTCGATCAACATTAGAATAAGATTAAAGCATTCTCTTCTCTTAGCAAAAAAAAAGAGGAATTTAACAGGAAAATAACTAATCATACATACACACACACAAATATGTGTGTGTGTATATATATATATATATATAGAGAGAGAGAGAGAGAGAAGTACCGCCGGCGGTCTAGTGAAAACGAAGCCAGTGACCTTCTGTTACGAAACGTAACAGGAAATTTGGGTCGCCCCTGCAAAAGGGCGTTGGAAAAAACCCTTGTTGCGAGAAGTGAAGGGGGAAAAGCTCCATTTCGGATTGTCCCTCTAAGGCCATTGGGACAGCATAGTTTCCATAAATGGGAACGTGAAAGCGTGGAATACTCGGAGAGAGAGCGACGATGAAATGGGATGAGGAATGAGGAGGGAGACGCAGATTTTGGCGATATTACGTTGATCGAAGGGCCATTTCTTGCGATTTTAGTTAGCAGCCCCACGCCCAGCTGCCTTCGCATTTTTCACTCTCTTGATTCTCTCTTAGAAAAAACCCAAAATATTGATAAATTATTACTCACTCTCTCCCTCCACCTACGTGGTCACTTTTGCCATTTTTGTATTCATGAAAAATATGTCACTTTTTTTTAAAAAAAAATAATTTTTATTTATAAAAGGATTATCATTTATTCAATTTTAACTATTCATTTTATATAATAATGAAAAATATTTTCTCTCTTACATAAAAATCACTAATCATTTTATTAAAATTCATATCCAGTTAAAGTGATATACTTTTAACGGACGAACGACATAATTTTATTGGATGAAATTATGATTGTGAGTTCAAATTTCATAGAGAGCAAAAAAATTAATATTAAAATTTATTCATTTTCATTATTTATTCATACATGTTTCATATATAATTATGAATTCGTAGTTAATATTTCAAAAAGGATTTATAACCCAACTTTTATGGGGCGTTCAATTTGCCGAGATTGAATTAACCCGAGACTGAGTTGGCTTGAGATTAATTTTATCATAGGAGTATAAGTCAAGACTATTTCTATGTGGTATTGTCCAGATATTAAATATCAGATCGTATTTATCCAATCGAATAAGATTGGAGTATAATCTTATGCAATCCTTCAAACCGAACAACTCATATATATATATATATATATATATATATATATATATATATATATATATATATATATAGGAAAGAGCTACAGTAAAAACAATTCTTAAAATACAAATTACAAACCAGCAAAAATGTATGAATTTTATATATAACATATATGAATTCACTATATAAATTTATGAATTGTAAAAAATAATATTTTTGCTACCTATGAGATTCAAACTCAGATTCAAACTCAGGATCATGAATATACAATGTTGGGAATTAAAGACGCCAATAATTCCGCCCGGGATCTAGTGTGACGCAATATTTTGGATATCGACCGATATGAAACGAGAAGAAAAATGACACCGATATTTTTAACGTGGTTCGGCCAAACTGCCTACGTCCACGGACCCACACCAATATATTAGAGAATCTCAAAAGGAGGAGTACAACAAAAATACCACACTATATTTTGTATCTGCCTACGCAGAGGCTATCTCTCAACTCACTTTTTATCACTCGTGTATAACTTCCACACTGAAGTTTTCTCTCACAAGATTTTTCTCTATCTTTCTAGCAAATAACACTTTGCTTCTGGGGGTGTTGGGGATGATCTTCATACTGCTGTGAAGGCCTCAATTTATAGGCAAAGATCAAGCCTCCAAATGAATAGTGAAGTTGCAGATGTTGAAATTGTTGGCCGCATTGCTTGAAGCCATTTGCAGCTAAAGTGGAAGCCACCCTTTTGACTTGGTGGTTGGCCCCCTTATTTTGACTAACAATCTCCCACTTGAAGACTGATTTCAATCTGTCTTCACACCTCAATCAACGCAGCAGCCTTTCTGTCTTTAACTGTAAAGACATAACCGGTAGTGCTTCTCCTGCGATTTACCGCACCGGCAAAATCTGCATCTACAAAACCTTGTAGTGCTACATTACCTCGTCGAAAGCACAAGCATCTATCAGTAGATCCACGTAGATATCTCAATATCCACTTTACTGCTTCCCAATGCTGCTTTCCAGGATTTGCCATAAATCTGCTCACAACTCCCACTGCATGAGCGATATCTGGTCTAGTACAGACCATGGCATACATCAGACTTCCAACGGCTGAGGCGTAAGGAATTTTAGCCATGAAGTCTCTTTCCTCCTTTGTCTTTTGAGAGTGCTCTTTGCATAGGCGGAAATGGTTAGCTAACGCTGAGCTAACCGACTTAGCACTGCTCATGTTGAATCTTTGCAAGATTCGATCAACGTATTTGGCCTGAGACAACTGCAAAACACCTTTTTGCTTGTCTCTGTAAATTCTCATCCCGAGAATTCGCTTTGCTTCTCCTAAATCCTCCCCTCAAACCAAGGACCACATCATGTCCTCCCTCGAACGACAATCCGTACATCTTGCACCGCCGTTACCACTCAACGGGACTCGCTGCCTGACCACACTATCAGGAAGACTTTCGATACAGGGAACCACCGGATTCAATCGTGAGTTCACTGGGGGTACACCTCCGTATATCTTGCACCGCCGTTACCACGCAACGGGACTCGCTGCCTGACCACACTATCAGGAAGACTTTCGATACAAGGAACCTGAGGTCGAGATGACCTCCTAGGAATAGGAGTTAGAGCTGGAACTGGAGACTGTGGTGGATCAGCCTCAGAGTTGGGCTCCTCCGTCTGTAAACTTTCATCTGTTTGCTTTGATGTACTACACTCTGCAGTATCATCTGGATCAACATATGTTGGATCCTCCGTTGTTGTGTCGGTGAACTGCACTGCATTCCTGTCCTTGTACATCACATTTTCATTGAATATTACGTCCCTGCTTCGGATGACCTTCCTGTTTTTGTCATCCCAAAAACGGTACCCGAACTCATCTCCACCATTATCCAATGAAAATACATTTTAGTGATTTGGAGTCGAGCTTACTCCTGGCAATATCACTAATGTGTACATACGCGACACAGCCAAATACTTTTAAGTGAGAAAGTTTAATTTCTTTGCCACTCAAAACTTCCTCCGGTATTCTGTACTCCAATGGTACAGATGTCCCATGGTTAACGAGATATGCCGTTGTGTTGACAGCTTCTGCCCAAAATTATGTTGGCAGTCCTGCATGTATCCTCATGCTCCTAGCTCTTTCTGTCAACGTCCGGTTCATGCGTTCTGCGACTCTATTTTGTTGTGGGGTCCCTGGCATTTCCAACTTGATGCCATTCTGGTAACAAAATTTCTTGAACGTCATATCTTCGTATTCTCCGCCATTATCGGATCTCTTTATCCGTAAGCCAGTTTCATTCTCCACCATGGCCTTCCACTTCTTGAACGCCTCAAACACCTCTGACTTTTGTCTCAAGAAGTACACCCACACATTTTTCGAGTGGTGAAAGTCACAAAGGTAAGACTTTCCGCCAACGGATGAAACTCTTGCTGGACCCCAAACATCTGTGTGGACTAACTCAAGCTTTACTTGCTTCAGAGTTCTACCACTTGTGTTGAAACTCACCCTCTTCTGGTAGTTTCCCTTTCGAATGCATATACTTGAGCCCTTTCTGGCTCATGTGCCCAAGTCTTTGGTGCCACAAATTTGCATTCTTCTTGCTATCAGCAACTGCAATTATCACACACGCATTCATCGCTGTGTATAGGCTGCTAGTATACTTGCCACGTGCAAGAATCATTGCGCCCCTAGTGATTTTCCAACAATCACCTGAGAGGTGTGTATCACATCCTTCTCTCGACAATTGCTTGACGGAGATCAAGTTATTCCTCAACTCTGGAATATGTCTCACGTCCTTCTCCTTCAGCCACAACATTGGCTTCGGTCTTTTTCTCGTTTCCCTTTGAAGGTACTTTACACTGCGTTCTGTAGTGCCCGACCTGACCACAGTTCCAACATTCAATAGACTTTGATTTGTTGGAATTCTTGTGGATCCTGGAGCTCTGCCTGCCATTCCTTGACTTGCTTCGTCCACGTCCTTGACTTCTGGATTTTCCTTCAAGGGCTTATACAGGTCCTTCTGGTACAAGTAATCCTCCATTTGCATTTTCCAAAAAATCCAAAATTCACACCGTTGAATTTATCAATTTTGGAAATTTTATCGTCTGTCGACATTGCTCCCACTCGATCTGGACTCCTTGGATCGTTTCTGATTTTTCAGCTAACCACCGTGTTTAGAACACCTTTTGTCGACAAACCGGAACCGCCGACAAATTTCACTATTCACGTGAATAGTAACAGCGAAAAAACATCAGAAAAATATCTGCCACCACCGTGGCTCTGATACCAGTTGTTGGGAATTAAAGACGCCAATAATTCCGCCCGGGATCTAGTGTGACGCAATATTTTGGATATCGACCGATATGAAACGAGAAGAAAAATGACACCGATATTTTTAACGTGGTTCGGCCAAACTGCCTACGTCCACGGACCCACACCAATATATTAGAGAATCTCAAAAGGAGGAGTACAACAAAAATACCACACTGTATTTTGTATCTGCCTACGCAGAGGCTATCTCTCAACTCACTTTTATCACTCGTGTATAACTTCCACAATGAAATTTTCTCTCACAAGATTTTTCTCTATCTTTCTAGCAAATAACACTTTGCTTCTGGGGGTGTTGGGGATGATCTTCATACTGCTGTGAAGGCCTCAATTTATAGGCAAAGATCAAGCCTCCAAATGAATAGTGAAGTTGCAGATGTTGAAATTGTTGGCCGCATTGCTTGAAGCCATTTGCAGCTAAAGTGGAAGCCACCCTTTTGACTTGGTGGTTGGCCCCCTTATTTTGACTAACATACAAGACATCCTCCGTCTCATTATCAGTGATTAAAACATGCCAACTCTACGGATATAAAATTCCAAACACTAACTTGCATTTGTCGACTGAAAACGAAGCCACTGACCTTCTGTAACGGAAAGTGACAGGAAATTTGGGTCGCCCCTGCAAAAGGGCGTTGGAAAAAAAGCCCCATTTCGGATTGTCCCTCTAAGACCATTGAGACAGCATATTTTCCAGAGATGGGAACGTGAAAGCGTGGAATACTCCTAGAGAGAGAGAGCGTTGATGAAATGGGATGAGGAATGAGGAGGCAGACAGCAGACAGCGAGTGTATTCAATTCAGATTTTATACTATTTTAAATGTTCATAGGTATTCATTTCAAATTTTAAAAAGTCCATAAAAATTTGTTGGTATTCAAGCATGACTTTTAAATATACATCTAAATCTAATGGTATTGGAACTTTCAAGGATTCTAATATGGCATGGATTTTGGAGGATTTTAGTGCCCTAGTATAAATACAAAATCTCTACATAAATCTCACCTCTCCACAAGAGATTTTAAAATATTGTCTCTCTCCCCTACCCGTCTTATACTCTCATGCCGTCTTCTACAAGCCGTGTCGCCACACTTCCGCGAATGGAACCTGATTTTGGGCTTTTATCGAACGAATCAGATTGAAGAAGTCGTGGAACTGATGAAGTTTGGAGAGGAGTGTCGTCTTCTGGCGTGGGGTGTGTGTTGTGTGCTGGGGACAGTGGCGGAGTCAGGAATTAATTTGGGAGGGGGCTGAGCTTACACCGAGAATTTTTTTTTTGAACATTCCGTATATTTAAAGCATTATTTTATTAAAAGACGAGCATGATAGTAATAATAAAGAACAATATTTTCATAGATTATATAATTTAAATATATAACAAATTAGTTTCAATACATTACAAATTTTTTTGGGACATTCTGTATTTTTAAAGCATTTTTTATTAAAAGACGAGCATAATAGTAATTATAAAGAACACCATTTTCATATACTATATAGTTTCAATATATTACAAATTAATTTCAATACATTACAAACTTTTTTTTTGTCATTTCATACATTTTAGGCATTTTTTATTAATAGACAAGCATAATAGCAATAATAACGAACAATATTTTCATAAATTATATTTTCAATAAATTACAAGCTAAAATCAATAATAATAAAAGACAAGCATAGTAATAATAGCAAATAAATTTTTTTTGGGTATTCCATCCATTTTAGGCATTTTCTATTAAAAGACAAGCATAATAGTGATAATAATGTATAATATTTTTATAGATTGTATAGTTTTAAATAACACAATTATCCTTAAATTAATTATAAATGGAAAAATATAACAAGCTAATCAACTTTTGTAAAACAAATTTCTTTTATAATATAAACATATATCTATATATATTATAAAAAAAAACTCAAAATTTGGGAGGGGGCTTCAGCCCCCCTGGCTACGCCCCTGGCTGGGGAGTCATGGTTCTGATGGGGAGTGCCATCGTGTTCAGGGAATTGGGGGATTTTGGGTGGGGAGGGGAGTGTCAGGAACGTTGATGATTTTTTTTCCCCACAATTTTGGATTTCTACTTCTTATTCACTGATTGAATATTTCTTTTTCATGAACATAAATAGTTGTAGCATATACACTCCCTTTTCGCATCAAGAGTTAAGAATGGATAGTTTCAATTTGTTCTTCAACACAAACACAAGTTATAATTGAAAGGGTGGAGGCATTGATTTTTCTTTTTCTTGCTGGGGAACGTCGGGAAGAAGAGGGAGATGTCGGTGCTTCTCAATCTAAATAGAGATGACAAAAATATATATTTTGTTTTAATTTATTTATTTAGATTATTTTTTATTTTTTATAATAACAGTCTATAGATTTATAAACTCTATGAAAATAAAGATAAATAAATCTAACAAGATTTGCTAAACTCCACGTAAAATTAAAATAATTCATAAAATTAGCATAATCTACAAATTATAAAAACTTCGTCAAAATCTTTTAAATTCTTAATTGAATACACCCCCGTCCCCCACGTCGAGCTGCCTTCACATTTTTCACTCTGTTGATGGTTTCTTGCCAAATACTCTCCTCTCTCTCTATTCTGACTGTTTATGTGCTGTGGTAGCCTCAATAATTTCTTTGGGCCGAGCTTTTCAGCAAAGCCTTAACCTTTACAGTTAATAGTTGGGCCTATGGATCCATAGTGATTCTATTTATAGCCCGCATTTAATTCACTCTAGCCCCCATCTAAAATAATGGAGTACTAATAAAGATAATTATAAATTTATTCTTTTACCTTACAATTTATCTGTCTTTAAATTAATTACCTAATACTAGTGTATTACCCGTCGAAATTCGACGGGTACATATTTTCTTGTAATTTATATATTTTATGTTATTTTTATGATAATTATATAAAATAATTTTTTATGTAAATTATTTATATAATTAATTAAATTAGTAATACATTTTAAATTATATTAATGTCAACAACTTTTAGCAATTAAATTATTAATTTTGTTGAGATCATAAAAATACCCATTAGTTTTCATATGAAATTTTATAAAAAGTTGACGCGTAAGAAAAAAAAGAGTAGAAATACATATAAATTTGACATAAGTATCATATAATTCCGAACTTCTAAAAGTATAACTAATTATGAAAATAATCTCGCCTGATATTTAAAAGACCATAACTGATTTATCGAACATCGTATCATTTGGAGTTTTAAGACCAATCAAGTTGTGGGCATCAGCTCATCGCAAACTTGACATATCACCTCTAACTTCTGAGCATCATCTTGTCTGAAACTTGAAAGAGAATCATCTCGTCTAAAACTTGAAAGAGCGTCATCTCGTCTGGAGTTTTGAGCATCATCTCATCTAGAGTTTGAGAGAGCATCATCAAATATGAAATTATATTCAACCATGACTCCAATTGTCAACTATCTAACAAACATAACTATAACAATTTAGATATTTTATTTATATATGTAATTTTATTAGTTCAAACTCTAGAGAGAAAGGAAAGAGAAGAGTTCTTAAAGCAGTAAAAGAGAGAGTGTGTGCTTTATTTCATCATCGTAGGTATTTATACGCATTACAGTCGGGGTAAAGTAGTAAATTCGTCTGGTCATCTATTCCGCATGCTCGTCATTAAACTAATTAAGGCTATTATTAGATTATAACTTGTCAGGTCGTTGTCCCCTAATTACAGAGCTGGATTCTGTCCTCATCATCCCGCTCTGTCTAGTAGCTCTAGATTTCCTTCCTTGGGGCAGACCTCTACTCTTTGGCTCCGCTCTGCTAAGTAGCTCCGCCTTCTGGCGAATTATCTCTAGCGTGTGGCTCCGCGCTCTGGCTCCAATAGCTTAGCTCTGACTCTGGATCTGGCGATTTGGCTCTGGCTCTGACTCTTATGACTTAGCTCTGACTCTGGATCTGGCGACTTGGCTCTGGCTCTGACTTTAATGACTTAGCTCTGGAATCTCTGCTCTGACATCTCTGCTCTGGTTAGCTCTGGCTCTGTCAGCTCTGCTCTGGCAACTCTGCTCTGGTTAGCACTGGCTCTGGCATCTCTGCTCTGGCTAGCTCTGCTCTGGTATCTCTGCTCTAGCAACGTGGCTCTGACCCTCTGCTCTGGAAGCTCTGCTCTGGCTCTGGCAGCTCTGCTCTGGAAGCTCTGCTATGGCAACTCTGCTCTTTAAGCTTTACTCTAGCAACTCAAAATTGTATTATATGGACCCAATCAACTGTAATTTACATATTCCGTCGAAAGGCTTATAACATATCTTTCACAAGTCAGAAACAAATTTTATTCAAATACGAAGCACTAAAATTACACAGCAAAAGGTTTGCTTTGCTCCCTAAACACAGGAAAAAAAGAACAAAAGTACGTTGTGTTGGCTGAAAAAATACGATGAAGTGTAAATCATTATTAACTAAGGAATTTATAGCTAAAAATCTAGGTATGCAATTATAGAATTTAACTAAGGAATTATCGACTTTAGAGAGAGAAAATGATTGAGAGAAGAGAGAGACAGTGAAGGGGGAGACGACGCCGACCGGATTCAGGGACGATGGCGATGGGGTGAGGAAGAGGCAGGCGTGAGGAAGAGGGAGGCGTGACTTTTGTTTTAAAAGTGAGAATGAGAATATATAGATTGGATTCTCAAATGCCACGTTGGAGATTGAGATTGAAAAGAAAGAATTTGAGGCCTGCCACGTAGGCTAAGGTCTAATCGTATTATAGAATTTATTATTATTATTATTATTATTATTATTATTATAGTAATGGACGAACATAAACAAATAAAGTTTGCAGAAATGAAAAATATATTTTTCTTCCCTATATAAATAAAATGTATGGATTTATTTTATAAAAAATAAAAATAAAATTTTAATTATTTTGATAGACATAAAATAAGATTTTGTTTTAAATTAATCAGTTTATAGAATTTTTGCCTTATTATGCAAACATGTAAATCAATGACCGTACCCGTTTATAATTTACATATATGTGCATGTCTCAATTCAAACTTAATTTAAAATTAATTTTATTGAAAATTATTAAGAATATAAATATTATATATATATATATATATACACACACACAATATAATATATTGCAACATATACATATAATATGTACGCTATTGAGAAATATAAAATTAATAACAAATATACATCTAATCACTAACATTCAATTAAAATAATTTATCGTATATAGATTATAATTTTTTTCTTATCAGACATATAAATCTAATTTTTATCTAGAAAAAATAAATAATAAAATTTATTAATTTAGATTATATGTAATGTTAATATTATTATATATATACATTTATTATTAGTTATATTTATTATGATTAATGAATCTTTATATAGAATGTAATAGTTAATTAATTAATAAATGATGAAGATTATATATGAAAAATTTTGAAATTGTGAGATTTTAGATATGCCACATAGGCTAAAGCTTAATCCTATTATATAATAGATAGACTAGTAAAATGGAGTATAACCAAATCTTACCTTCAAACATCAAAATCCAACGGAGCGGATTCTCTGTTATGGCTAAAACACAACACATTCTACTATACTATGGGAGCAATCCACAACATTTTGTTTCATTTTTATCTCCACTACATACTTTTCTTCTTTCCTTGCCATTCTGACCATTTTTTTTGTAATTTCATTTATTTAGAGTTAAATTTGCAACAAAAAAAAAAAAATTATTTCCTAAAATTTCATTTCCCATCACCTTCAAGCTCTGTTTTATTTTCACAGCAAAACATCTGGTGGGGCGGTGAAAGAAGGGTAAAGGAATGGTGAAATTATAAGAATAATTTTGAGAAAAGTAAGGGATGCAATTTCGTTAAAAAAAGTAATTTTGAAAAAGGGTTAATTGCACATAAAATACTGAACTTTCGTCCAATTCTAATTTTACACATAAATTTTGAACTGTAGCGTGATAATTACTAAACTTTAGATTTTATCTGATTTTGCTACTAATTCAAATCCCGGTCAAATATCAGGCTAATATGACGTGCCAATATTTGACGTGACGTATCTATTGTTAATTTCTTATTAATAATAATAAAAAAAAGAACACAAAGCAAATAACCCAAATTGTCAATAATTTAATATATCAAATCAAATAATAGTATTTTTTTAATTCTCAAGTTTAAATCATTTTTTTTCTAGTTCACTATTACACAATTGATTTCTCCAATATATAAAATAGAAGTAATTCAAATAGTATAAATATATATAGTTTATAAAAAAATTAATCTACAGATAATGAAATTTAATAAACTTTATTACTTAGCTAAATAAATTTTTTATATATTAAGTTATTGATAATTAAAATGTTCTTTGGCTGACACATCTAAATTCGAAGAATCCCTTACTATTATTGAATTTATTCAATTAATTAATTCAACTAAAAAATACTATTATTTGATTTGATATATTAAATTATTGACAATTTGAGTTATTTTCATTGTGTTCTTTTTTTATTGATAAGAAATTAAATAAAAAATATTATTTTGCCAACTAATTGTCATTCAAGAATAAATACGCCACGTCAAAATTGGCACGCCATATTATATACGGCACAATTTAGTAATTAGCTTGGTATTTGACCGGAATTTGAATTAGTAGCAAAATCAGATAAAATCAAAAGTTTAGTAATTATGACGCCACAGTTCAAAGTTTGCGTGCAAAATCAAAACTGGATAAAAGTTCAGTATTTATAGACAATTAACCATTTGAAAAAAGGGCAATTAACAAATTCCTTTTGATTTTGTTTTTAATTTAAAAATAAAAAAAATGTAATAGGACACATCGGAATCCGCAAGGCAACCTGAAGGCATTGACGATAATGCGGTAGATCAAATTTCTTTCTCTTTTTTTTTACAATTTTTTTGGCAAAATAATAATAAAAAATACTCCATTTTGATCAATAAGCTTGTCACATTAGTTTTAATTTTACCACTTTAACTTTGAGTTGTGGAAAATTAAAATTTATGGAAAATTATAAAAAGTCTCAAAGTATGCGTATTTTAGCACCAATTAACCCTAATTTTGCCACGTCGCATCAATTTTAAATATAATGCATGAATTTATAATCAAATAACCTTAATTTCTTTTTTTAAATAAATTTCATTTTATCATGTGTGGGGTAGGATTATACTGCAAGGCTGTGGGCTTAGAGTAACAGTGCTGGCGTGGTCCATGTCATCATTTTTTCCTTACTCATATATTATTACCAGTTTACCACGATCATCAAATTAACGAAATACATGAAAATCAAAGCCTAGTTTATTATTATTATTATTATTATTATTATTATTATTATTATTATTATTATTATTATTATTATTATTATTATTATTATTATTATTATTTATTTTAGCACCTAGTTTATTAATTATTTTTAGTTGTCTGTTTAGAGTTAAAAATTAAAAGAACGAATCAGTTTTGATTTTTTAAATATTTGCAAATTTGATGGTTTAAACTATAATTTATGAAATATTAGGAAAAAAAAATGTGTCTATCACTACATAAGGATTTAATCTTTAAAATTTCTTATGTTTTGGGAATAATTTTTATTCTTCGGGAATTCCCATAGTATAATGAAACAAAATAAAAAGATCAACATCAAATCTAATTTATATCTATTCTCCGCATGAATGTGCTTTGAATGAATTATTCTCCATAACCCATAATTAATATACTTTAGTTAATTATGATGCTATAGGTGTGACTGATATCTTAGTTTAGAGCTTTTGAAGAAGCACAGAGTATTATATTATGAGACTTTTTTGTATTTTATATTAAATTAGTAAAAATAAATAAAATAAGGCTATATAATTTAGCTAAAAGAATCAGCAGCCGCCTACTCCATGATCACTGTGGTGATTGTCAGCTTCATACTTTCAATCATTATATCCCTGTTTTGATACTCTGATATATACTTTAATTATATTTTTCTTTTTTAATTCCAGAGTATGAATGTATGATCATAAAAAAGGAGTTTGGAGATCTGATAAAAAAAAGAGTTTGGAGATTTGTAACTTTATTCTATTTGGGACCATATATTTAATTATATTACTCCCTCCGTCCCACGAATCTTGACACGTTTTCCTTTTTGGGTTGTCCCACGAGTCTTGACACGTTTCTTTTTTGGATAATAAGTTTACATTCTCTCTCCTACTTTATCACATTTATTATATTATCTCTCCTACTTTATCACTTTTATTACCTTCTCTCTCCTACTTTATCAATTTTATACTTTATTAATTACACACTTAAAACACTAATCTACAACTCCTTAATTCTCGTGCCGAACCCAAACGTGTCAAGACTCGCGGGACGGAGGGAGTATTTTGGAGGGGGGCGATAGAGTTTGGATTATAAATTATAATTAAACTTCACCCTTTAAAATAAGAAATTGTAGTGTTCACATATACTATAAGGTTTAATTACCGAAAATATCGTTACATTTACTCAAATTGCAATATGCACATGACTTTTAAAAGGATTGAAATTACTACATCACTTCAAAAGTATTTTTTAATTGCAACTTTTTTTCCTACACCAAAGTTTGTCTATATAGTATTGTTTACCCTGAACGACGTAGTTTTATAAATAAAAAACTAAGGATGTTGCAACTAACACGTGCAAAAATTATAAATTTTGCAGATAATTTACATTACGTTGTAAAAGTTGTGTGGAAAACATAAATTCATTCATTTTTTGTTTACCCAAAAAAAACCAACTTTATTTATAAAATCCAAATAGATTCGACGTGTTAACTACATTAATGGAATGAAAAATTGATGCCTGACCGTCTGATCCGATCCAAAAGGTATGCATCGGGGATTAGGAATTTGAGAATATTGTACTGAAATACAAAATTATTATATTCGCTGTAAAATTAACTACTCTTGAAAATAATGCAGAATTTTCACTCTCCATAAGATTCGATCCAAGTATTATACATTCATTAAGATGATGCATTCACTGTAGATTTTCATGATCGAATGACTAAGAATAATTCTCCATTATCATTTTAAATAAAAATTCTTATATAAACCCCTCTCTCTCTCTCTACATATATATAGTGTTAATGTATAGATAAAAACGATTTGGTGAGAAATGAAAATAAATTTGGAACGTGATAAGTTCAAATGTTGTAGGAGTAGCTAATATTTATTCAAATTAATCGTGAAATATTCAACTAACGACACGAAACCATTTTGATCCGGATTTGAATCTCAGAGGGGGCGAAAATTTCTCCACATTAATTGAATACAACTATTCGTGCATTATGAACAACTTATTCATGAATTTGATTCCATTTATTCGTTATTCTCATTTTTCACGAGAAATCACCATTCTCACTATAGCTATAACTCAGTCCTAATTAATATATACATATAGGGTTAGGTTCAAATGTGATTGCTATTTTTCGTGATAAGATGAATAAGTTCGTATATAGTACTATTAAAATGCAGTATATAATGTTGAATAAAGATATTCAAAAATTAGTTAAATTTTTGCTCCCTACAAGATTTGAACCTAAGTAAAAATTTACCCTCTCCAAGTAAATATCAATCATATGATACATTAAATCAACACCTACAAATCAATCTCTCACTATATATGAGGAATCTCAATGGATATTTGGTCTAGTTTAATAACTTGATTGTTATTTGATTAACTTATTAATTAAATATACAGTTTCATGACATACTACATAACTTGTCTGTAAAAGATATTAACATTTACATGGACATAGATTAAAGATTAAACTAAGTAGTCAAATTAATTTGAAGCTATGATATAAGATTGTGATTATATTAAGAGCATGTTTGACTGCCCCTAAAAAAAAGTGAATGTTTGACTGAGTTTATAAAAACATCTTATAAGCTCTTGTAACTTGTTTGACAAAATAGGCTTTTATACAACTTGCAAATTATAAAAATAAGCTTCAATAACTTATAATTAAGCGCCCAAAAAATTAAGTTTCATAGTTCCAACTTATTTTTGTAAAACCTTATAAGCAACAATACTTTATAAAAATTACCCTACTATTTTTTATAGTAATTTCCATCATATTCAATTTTACTTTTCTTGCATTTTCTCTTCAACTAAGATTTTCTCTCTTAATTTATAAACTCAATTATTTAAATAGTTTGATAATTTATAAATTTTTGAGATATTAAGACTTATAAGTTGTTGGAGTTTATAAACTATTTAAAATTAATAAAGTTAATACGCGTTCTAAATTAATACTCAAACGCCTACATATTACACAATATTGTATGCACAATCTAATCCTAGTAAGGGTTTTTGTTGGGTCCATTTGTATCTTGACTTGGTTCGGTCTACCAATTGGGCCAACATATACATATACTAATGGCTCACACATTTGAGCAACACAAATTCAAAAACCGAAGTTATGGAAAAAATTGTATAACGATGCTATACAATACTGTATACTCATTTAATTATTAATATAATACTAGTGTTAGATACTGTGACGCAACGATAATCCAATATATTGTATACTCATTATATTTATATAATAATCGTTTTAAATATTCACTCCGTTTCATAAAAATGTGCATAATTAATTGTGGCACATGTTTTAATAAATATTAGATGAGTGTGTTGGTGGAAGAAGAGACCCACTTTTACTAGTGGAAGAAGGAGTCCAAAATAAAAAATTGCACTCTTGTGGGACGTACTAAAATATCAAAAAACACACACTTTTATGAGACGGAGAGAGTATTATTTTGTCTATCCAAGTATAAGCTTAGGTACTTTACAAAAGCAAAAAAAAAGAAAAAAAAAGAAGATGTGAATCATAATAAAGGGTAACATAGATATGTTCTTGGCTTTTGTGTTTTATCATATTTTTATAAGATACTGATAGTAGGCTAGAAGAATGTCTGTATTCTGTTAATTGCGATCACATATATCCACATATTTTGTGCATACGTCAGTGTCGAGGTAGCTTAGAATAAATTCAATGTGCAACATACATATATAATTGTACGGAGATGCATATATGGCTATGTGTATGTTGTTGTGTGAAACAGACAAAATGGAATATAGAAAGATGATAAGTAGTGGCACCAGCATCGCTTATCTCTCTCTCTCTCTCTCTCGTTAGCTAGGGAAAAGGAGAGAAGCTTTCTGCAGGCGCTACTTTCATTCATTCATTTCTTTTTTCCAATAAAATAAATATGATTCTAGTTGGATGGATTTAAATCCCCACACAATCATTGTAGGACTTGGGTTCTTATTCTTCAATCATCATATATGGAATTTATATATACAATGTGATGATCAAGCCTGAGAATAAAAAATAATGGAAGAAATTAATTAGTGACCAATATATATTTAGATAAAGGATATGTGTGTGTGTGTGTGTGTGTGTGTGTTGAGGAAGATATTGTATTAATCATGATATGTCAATAAGATTTCCCTAAGTCGAGAGGAAGTCCAATAATATGGCCACCAACAATACACAACAAATTGTGGAAGAGAATGAACTGCTACATTAGTCGATCTATACATATGTTATCCATTTAATTTGAAAGAACATCGAATAGTATAGATCGAGAGTAAAAATATTTTGAATTCAATTTTATGCCGTCATAATTATTTTCAACATACAATTTAATTAATTATTAACATATTAAATGATCAAACAAGTTGAAAGTTAATCAATAATAACACCATCCATATTTGGATAAGTGACAGTAATATAATTATATAAATGCAATATCTGAAACAGTACTATCTTCTATATAGTTGAAGGCGGAGCCAGGCCCCTAAAGACAAGGGGGCAAAATATGATAAAGAAAATTAAAAATAATTTCTATAAAAATTATATAATAAAATATTTTTTATAATAATTCCCTACGATCACTCATATTCTGAAAGCGACGTAATATCAACTGTTTCAATTTTTTTTTTCTTTTTTTCCTTCACCATCTCCATTGCAAGACTTCCTAATTGGTACAGATTTAACTTCTTTATCTTCTTTTCGATCTCCACGTTAGACAAAAGAAAAAGAATGTAGTTGATCAAAGTCAACTTTTTTCCAATCTCCATATTTTGCCCCTTTTTCTCAAGATTTTGGCGGGGCAAATTTTTTTTTTTTAATAATTATACACATATATTAATATAATAAGTATACTAATTTTTTATTAGGGGGGCAATTGCCCCACCACCTCATAGTGAAAGAAATAAATCCATGCCAACATCCAAAAGTATACAAGACGATAAATTAGTATTTTGCGAGTGTCCAAAAGAAAATGAAAAATTAATGCTTCCTGATTCGGAAGGGTTCTTTGGTTTGCCCATAATTGAAATATTACTATTATCATCATTTGATCGCAGGTAAATTAATTAGTTTAATTTCACAATATATATATGACTAACTAAGCAACAAAGTATTATATACAGCAGCGATATGTTTGGCTAAACAAATCCCAATATTGAGGTAAGAATAATTCATAAATATAGCGAAAACCTAAAGAAGGGCACACAATATTTGAAGATTCGTACTATGATCATAACTATATAAACATACTAGCTAGCTCACACTTTAGGATATTAAAAGTCCAAACAAATTCCTAAAACAATAAACTACGTAATTATATATTTCTCCATCTAATTTTAATCTTTTTGAGCTGGCTTATATGAACAAACACGATCTCCTCCATATATATAGAACTCAAAAATCATGGCAAGAAATCGAATCTTTTAACCCTTGATTAATTCCTTCAAGAAATCCTAGGAAAAGCTTTGCAAACTAGTGGTTGCTTCATCTCCAACGACAATTTCAGGCATTCCGATAAATCCACTCCACGATCAGCACAAGCAGTCCACTTGAACTTATGAAGCAAGTGAGCTAGCCAGAGTTGGACCGTGGCGAGGCCCATTGACTTACCGGGGCACACCCGCCTCCCGGACCCGAATGGGGCCAACCTCAAATCGGACCCCATAATGGAGACATCCTCCTCCAGGAACCTCTCGGGCCTGAACCTCTCGGGCTCGGGCCACACCCCCTCGTCGTGGGTGATGGCCCACATGTTGACCATGGCGGTGGTGCCTGCGGGGACGAAGTGGGGGCCCACGTGGGTGTCGTGGATGGCGAGGCGGGCCCAGGAGAGGAGGGGGCCCGGGGGGTGCAACCTTAGGGTCTCCTTCACAATAGCTTGGATGTAAGGGAGGTTTGGGAGGTCGGAATCAGCCACCATTTTGTTGAGCCCAATTGCATTGTCAATCTCATTTTGTGCCTTGGCTTGGATTTCAGGATGAAGAATCATTCTTGCAAGAATCCATTCCAAAAGGATGGCCACAGTATCAGTCCCTCTAAAGATCATTTCCTGAGGAAATTAATAAAAAAAACATATATTCCATGTAAAGAATTAATTGGATATGATGAGAATTTTTTAGTGTTCTATTCAAAGAGAGAAAACAACATTTGAGTACACTAGAAATTAAATCAAGAGAGAAAACATAAATATCGATGTTGCCATCACTAGCTGGCATAAAACAGCCTAAAGTTATGCAGATTCACCATATCCAAAAAGATAAAAACATACAAGCATATATATATATGTATGTATTGTAGCATATAAAAAAAAATAGTGCAATACACACATAACCGAATCAGCCAAAACAAATCTTAATAAAAAGTGAAAAATTCTAACTTGTGTTACATCTTTTTTTTTCCCCTCCTGGTATAACAAACACATATCATACATGTGTAAAATGATATGTATTCGGTTATTAATTAATATATTAGTATGAGACGAAACATTATTCTAAAAAATAATAACGCCCTAAAATATTTCGATAGGTGGCATTCACGTGGTTAAAAAAGGTACTAGTTTACCACACACATCCATCATGAAACTGATAAAAAAAAAAAACCCATGAAAGTAGGCAAATGCAAGAAGCCGTTTAAATTAGGTAACGCATGCATTAATCATTCATGTCATGCATCATATAATTTCTTCGTACCCCCCAACAAAAATTAAAAAAAAAAAAAATCAAGACCCATGTCTACTCAAATATAGAAATAAAAAATAATTAAAAGAATAATTAATTACGTACCCAAAGAACTGCAATCATTTCCAAATCAGATAGTTTGCTCTCCTTCTCCAAATCAAGCAAAACATCAACAAAATCATGAGATTCATCACCTTCTTGATGAATCATGTTGGCCCTCTTAACCCTATGCTCCTCCACAATTTTTCCGACAAAAACATTAACCTTTTCCACCAATCGCATGCTTCGCTTTCTGATTCCCTGCCAAACAAACGGGCCCGGTAACGGAAAATGATCACTCCAATTCAACATCCCAAGCAACTCATACCCTTCCTTCACCAAGAACTCCAACTCCAAACCCTCTCCACTTTCTCCAAATTCATACCATTTCCCAAACACACTCATCATCACATTATTCAAAGACCCCAAATGCAACAAACTCCTAACCCTAACCACGCCCTCTCTCCCCATCTCCGCCGCGGCCCCGGCCGCCACCCGCCGCGCAATCCCCCTCCTCACCTCCCCGTGGCGGGCCAGCTGCCTCGGGCCGAAGAGGTGCACGGCGGAGATCCTCCTCAGGCTCCGCCAGTAGTCCCCGTAGGGCGCGAAGCCCATGGCCCGGTCGAACATCAGCATGCGGGCCGTCTCCTTCACGGGCCGGTCCGCGAAGGCGGAGCTGCTGAGGATCTCCCGGGCCGTGTCGCGGTCGCCCGAGACGACGAAGCGGGTGAAGCCGACGGAGAAGGCCATTAGGGGTTTGGATTTGAAGGCCTTGGAGAGGCGGGCGAGGGTTCTATGCGTGAGGGAGTGGTGGGTGAAGGAGAGGGCCAGGCCTACGATGGGAAGGCCCGAAGGCCCGGGAATGGATGCGGCGGCCCGGGAATGGGCCCGGTATAGGGCCCATGCAAGGCCCCCCGGCGTCAGCCAGAGCCCGAAGACTGCGATGAAGAGAAGCAAGCACACGCAGAGCTCGAAGGAGAGCACACTTGTTGATTGAACGAAGAGGAAATTGCATTCCGACGACATTTTTTTTTCCTTTGTTTTTTTTTTTTTTTTTTTTTGCAGAGGTGTAATGGTGGAGAGTGGGCAGTTATAATATGAGAGAGAGAGAGAGAGAGAGAGGAATGTAAAGAGGCAAGAGTGTGATACAACGGTATAAATAGAAGTTGCTTTGGTTTGAATCCTTTTTAGTTTCTTTCATGTTTTTTAATTTTTTAACCCAAAACATTGGTTAATTGGTTATAGAAAACATATTTCATGGTGAGATTTATCCGTTATCAACATGCATGCTTCACCTATAATAATGATTTACATTTATATATTATTGGAGTGGGTTTATGTATTTATCATATAATATAAGAATTATTTTTAGCCCTAAGATAATGGATTCATGATTTTGTAGAATAAACCATAATTCAGGGTTTGAATAATTGGTAGGTGACAAAAATTTATTATTTTGAAGTCATAATTTTTTACGAAAAGTTCACAAAAATTTATAAAAAAATTCAACATGAACGTTTTTTATACGATAAATATTGTGATTTTGTAATGACAAAATGTTTGTATCTAAAAATCCTTAATATATGACAAGATTTATCTCTATTTTTTTTAGGCGAGGAAGAAGATATAAATATTACTAGTATTACATTCATAATTTAAACGTGCTCCTATGATTTAGGTCATGCAAAATTGAAATGGATGAATTCTCCGCCCAAAACATGCATCTTCATATCATTCCTATTTCCCCGAGTTAGACGATTCATATGACGAAAGTATTTGAATTCAAGGCAATATTGTTGTACAAAAATGTGTTGTCTAAATTAGCTTATAAATTTCTAATAGTGAAGGTCACAATAATTCATCAAGGTTAAGGCCTAAGGGATAGTCATGAGCACTACATCATTGCTTTATTTTTTTTAAAGATGAAACACTTTTTTAAAAAAACGCATAGAAATATGTCTTTATATGCTTTCAATGTACTTGCTGTTGAATTAATGGAACCCGAACAAATATTTATTATACTAAGTGACTTCCTTCTAATCTTAAGTCCATTAAAATTCTACTTTGACATAAAAATAAATTGTACGGAATGCTAAAAATAAACTATACGTACAGAATTCTACTTAGTTCTAACATCATACAAATATTTTCGAACGCCATACTTTAATAAATTCAATTCCCTAACCGTAAATCCTGGATCCGCCATGTATACATGTACAAAGTTACTAAAGAGTCACAATTCTGCAGCAAGAAAAAAGAGAGTCACAATTCAGTGCATTGAGATGTACGATGTATATGTCTTAACGCAATTATAATTATAAATTAATAAATCTTAAATGAGATTAATATGAATGCATCGTATACTGAATGTACATTAAATTTTACCATTACTAAATTAGCATAACGAGCATTGTAGCTCAATAGTATTCCTCTCTTCTGTAAAAATGAGATGTAATTATGTAAAGGTACGAATCTCAATCCCTCTATCCTCCAACTTAAAAAGATTGAAGTGGGCATCAACATCAGCAGCCCAACACAAAATTGGGCTGATTAGCTTATATATTATTGGCCCATTAGATCGGGGTTGGGCTGGTCCGTTATGCCTAACTCAACACATTGGCTCATTGGTTTTAACCAAAAAAAAATATGAAATATTAAAGCTGATTTAGTGATTTGAGATCCCAAAACTAGCAGCCTGATAAAAAATGTGTAAATATAATATATATCAAAATAAAAAATTAAAAGAAAAAGTATATAGCAATATAAACAAATGTGAGTTATTTATCTGAAACATTGTGGAATCTCTATTAAAATCATTTCAAGAATAAATATTGAAAATCTTGGTAAAATATCAAACATTTTGCATATAGATATATATATAGATTCAATTTGTAACCTTGGAGTACAAAATAATTTTTAAATAGGAAATATTTCACTAACATTTGTTTTCTTTTTAAGTTCGTGGGAATGGAGGAATTAAGATTTAATCTATAATCTGTGTCACATTTGCAAAGAATATGTATGCAACTAAACTATAAGGCTTGTTTCCCTGCTAGTTACTTTACCTAAAAACAAAGTTAAGTTTATCTAAAAAAAGTCACTTTAGAAATTGAGGTTATAAATAAAGGAACTAAAATCTAGTAAAAAGAAAAAGAAAAAAAGAGGAAATATAAACACCAAATTCAAATCTTTATTTCTGAACCATTGGGGAAGGAGTTGTGTAAAAAGCATACGCAATGTTTATAGAAATTTAGCGATTATTGGCTACGAATCTTCATACTGTGCAAGCTGGACTGCAACATCTATTCAAATTTCCCCAAAATAACCAACAAAAGGGGGACTTGTATTTATTTCATTTAGTGGTGTCAAAGGGCATATTCGTCAATTTTCGAGTAAAGAGTTTTCGAAAAACAGCTGTCAATTGATAAGTAAGGGATTTTCTTGATTGCTTCCTCTAAATTCACGATTTTCTCTTCAACTTCTTCGTATGAAGCCAATTTCATAGCAAGAAGGATGTCTTCAGTCGCTTGAAATTAAATTAGTTTACAATTCGCTTAAGATTATTTTGTTATAAGATTAGGATAGACCACGATTCATAAAGTATAATTAATAATACGTGATATTATCTCGAGTTAAGTATGGAAACGAGTCCACTAAAAGAATGGTGTATCTTTAGTAAATATTATCTAAGCCATCAAACAAACAATATATCATTAAATTAAATCTTATTTAATTCATCAAATCAAATATTTCACAATAACTTACAAAAAAAAAAACCAAAAAATTAGAGATAGATACCGTTACCATTCTTTGGAGAAATAACTTTTGCGATTTAAAGTATGAAATTTAAATTTCATCAACACCATAAATTATAGTATGAGGTAAGTAACATTTTATGCGATTGAAAGTATAAAATTTAAATTTCAGCAACACCTACAAACTATAGCTTGTTATATTAGGTAAGTTTTTATAAGACGAATTAAATATTTTTTTCATATGTAGTTTGCATATGATTTATAGTATTATTTTTATGTGCAGTTTTCATAGAATTATTGAAAATAAATTTCTACCATTAAAGGAAAGAAAAAGAGACAGATAGGTGGCGATTGGTAGAATCAGTAAATTCTTGAAGATAAATACACAGAGTTATTACAGTCTCCTCCTAGTCATCAAAGGAAGAGAGAGAGAGGATCTGCTGCCCAATCCCATTTGTTTACACAGTTTCGCCACCCCAGAAAATAATAACCTTCAGATTACAAACTCCCTCTCTCGACTCTTCTTCTGCTACTAACTCTGTTTTCATAAAAACTTCTCTTCTCCCATTATACATAAATCAGGAACATGAAATCGGTGTTCATTTTCTCAGTGCTTTTGCTTTGCTGCCTCTGCTTTACCTCCATTGGTGCGTGATCACTTCTTTCCTTGCTCCCATTTTTCGTTTGTTTTTTGTCTTCATAGTCTTTCCTTGATTTTGCTTATTGGCTGAGTATTATTGAGATGTTGTTTATTTTTTCTTACATGATGATTTGTTTCGACGTTCAAAGTTTTGATCTTTCTGTAGTTTTTCTTTTGGAAATCTTGCTCTCTCTTTTTTGTCAGTAGTGAATGGATAAAACGATAGTAGAGAAAAAAATGAGTTAATTTCATGTTGATATGTCAGAGGAGAATTGTTGTGAATTGTGATGATAAAAGTTGTTATTCTAGTATTTGTTTTGTCTTCAATGTGATGAAGGACTTAAGCTAAATTTGGATTTATGGTGCTATAAAATCCAGTATCTGAAATCAGTATAAACGTGCAATTAAATGCCCCTTTCTTATTAACTAAATCATGCTGCATTGTTGATTTTTAAAGAATTGATTTCACTCTTAAATTTATCAGCCCCCAAAGGAATTTCACATTTAATTATGAGTAAAAGAGCAAAGATGAGAGATGAGTCTACAAAGTTTTTTTTGGCTTAGGTGATTGCTTGAGTTTGAGTTTACATACTCTTTCAAATCATCACTGTATATTTGATGTTTGTATTTTAGATTCTCATAGTCTAAAACCTGGTTTCTGCAGATGCTTACGACGCCCTCGATCCTAATGGGAACATAACTATCAAATGGGATGTTATACAGTGGACTGCTGATGGATATGTTGTAAGTGTATACACCAACTACATTCATAATATTTCTCCTAAGATTTATTCTCTAGAATGATGAACAATTCTTGGATGATCTATTTCATTATATGAAGATAAGGGCCTTTCACAATATCCCCCTTTATGCATTCGAATTGATCTTTGCAGAATTATAGAGATTGATATACATTACATGTATGCCATAGATAAAACATGCAATGAGTTGAACTGAAACTCCTTATCTTGTAAAATGTGGCAGACTGTGGTTACAATCTATAACTTTCAGAAATATCGACACATTGAGGTACCTGGGTGGAAGTTGGGTTGGACATGGGCTAAAAAGGAAGTGATTTGGTTCATGAGTGGAGGCCAAGCTACAGAGCAAGGCGATTGTTCAAGATTCCGAGGACTCATTCCACATAACTGCCAAAGGACTCCAACCATCGTTGATCTCTTGCCCGGTACCCCTTATAACCTACAGACTGCAAATTGCTGCAGAGGTGGAGTTATAAGCTCTTGGGTCCAAGATCCAGCAAACTCAGCCAGCTCGTTCCAGTTAAGCGTTGGTCAAGCTGGCACGAGCAACAAGACCGTGAGGCTGCCTAAGAATTTCACCCTCCAAGCACCGGGGCCAGGGTACACCTGTGGACCGGCTAAACTAGTGAAGCCAACCAAATTCTTGACTCCGGATAAAAGGAGAACTACTCAAGCTCTAAGTAAGTAGAAAAAATGATTTTTTTTTACTATTTTATATGCATATGAGCATTAGTTTCAAGTGGTATGGATTTTTCATGTCTCTATGCATCACTTGTTTGTAGTGACATGGAATGTTACTTGCACGTATTCGCAATTTCTGGCTCAAAAGACACCGACTTGTTGTGTTTCACTCTCCTCGTTTTACAATGGATCGATTGTGGACTGTCCAACTTGTTCTTGTGGCTGTCGGAGTCTAGCTCAACCAAGCAACTGTGTGGAGTAAGGACTCAACTCTGTATATGTATCTCTTTGTGTTGTTTGTTGTTATTATCCCTTTGGTTTTGAACATATTCTTGTGATTTTGCATTGCAGCCCGAATTCTCCACACATAGCTTCAGCCGTTTCAAGATCAGACACGAGCAATCTAACTCGCCTGCAGTGCACCAACCACATGTGCCCCGTCCGAGTCCACTGGCATGTCAAGCTCAACTACAAAGATTACTGGCGTGTGAAGATCACAATCACCAATTTCAACTACGCAAGGAACTACACGCAGTGGAATCTCGTCGTTCAGCATCCAAACTTGAGCAATCTCACTCAGATATTCAGCTTCAACTACGAGCCGTTGACACCATATGGCTCCATAAGTAAGTGCACTTCCCTTACAAATGTTAAAACTCTAGAAAGTCTCTTAACTGAATATGGAACAGATGACACTGGTATGTTGTGGGGAGTTGAGTTCTACAACGACTTGCTCATGCAAAACGGGCATTCAGGGAATGTGCAGTCGGAGCTGCTGTTTAGGAAGGACAAGACGAGCTTCACCTTCGACAAGGGATGGGCTTTCCCTCGGAGGGTGTACTACAATGGTGACAACTGTGTCATGCCGCCGCCAGATGCTTACCCGTTTCTCCCTAACGAGGGTGCTCGTGCACCTATCGCCACGCCTCGTGTGATAGCAGCTGCTCTGGTGGTGTCTTTGGTGAGTTTGTTTGCACATCCTTGGTTAGCTTGAGTTGAGGAAATCTATGATTGATTGTTGGTGATGGAATTCTTCATTCTTTCTATATAGTGAACCCAATAGGATGCATTTTTTACTGTTTTGTTTTGTTTTCATGCTGATTGTATTTGTATGCCAACACAAGAAAGGCAGGAGCGGATCCAGAAATTGAGGTTAGGGGGGTTGAATTTATTGATGTGCGACGTATGAAGATATTTACACGGGGGTTCCGCCCCCGAAGCAAATTTTTTTGAGCATTCCGTACAGTTCATTTTCATGCATTTTTTTAACAGTCACTTAATATAATAGATAATTGTTTGAAATTCAATTAATTCAACATCAAGTAAATTGAAAGCATACAAAAACATATTTTTATGCATTCTTTTAAAAAAATATTATATTTTTTCTTCTATTTCTTATTTATATACATATATATAGATATATAAAATATACATCTATATTAAAAAAAAAAATGGGAGGGGGCTTCAGCTCCCCTAGCCCCCTGAATCCGCCAGTGAAGAAAGGGCAATATCGCAGCTGAATCGTCTTTTAATATACTTTTTTTTTACAAACTAAAACAAAAAAAAAACTTGGAATCATGTTTAGATCGAATTAGAGTTGCCATCAAACAAAGAAACCAACTCTATCCAATCAAATCCAAAGGGATTCATCACTAAAAGTATGATTACATTTGAGCATTCAATTATTAGTAGTAGTAAATTAGAGCTGAATCCCACGAGCAGTTTCAATCATCCGCTCCGCAATCATCTTGGCCACGAACACAGTGTTCCAAATTAGGGCTCATAAATTTCTCAAAAATACTAGTAGTATTTTTTTCTCGTTAAAATAAAATCCTAAACAATAATAATAATTCGATTTTTTTTTCAAAGATTATTTGGGGGATTTTAATTTTTTGGGTTCGGTTCGATTTTGATTAAAATGTTTTGGATAATGTGGTTCAGCTATTTCCAACAATTTACTTCGATCTGGCTTTCTTTCTTTTTAACTTAAAAGAATACAAATTTAATATGATCCGATTTCAGCAAAATCAAGCTAAACCCGACCACGACTAAATTTATAAGTGCAAATCTATTCGATAAAAATATTATGTCCAACCAAACAGTGTTTAATATTCGGCAATCATGAGAAAGCAAACAAAAAAAACTTTAAAAAACAACCTAAAAGATTTTACACAAACACTAGAGTTTCCAAAATTTACAGCAATACTATTGCCCCAGTAATGAACAAAAGCATGAAAGGTGCTGTGAAAATTTTGTGAGCAGAGTTTGGTAAAAAGGGGTAAGCATGAGGAGGCGGGAGCTGGCATTCATCTCCATTGAAGTAAATCTTCCTGGGAAATGCCCATCCCTGCTTCAGAGTAAACGTATCCTTATCCTTCTTCAACAGAATCTCAGTCTGCACATTCCCAAACTCCCCTGCCTCCATCAGCAGGTCGTTGTAGAACTTCATGCCGTAGAACATGGCCGTGTCGTCTGCGCAAACAATCAATCAATCAAATAAGAAGAGAAGAGTGATGAATGTGGAAGACTAGCTAGTTAGGTTATATATAGCTCACTGATGCTCTGGTATGGGACAAGGGATTTATAGTCGAAGCTGAAGACTTGGGTGACATTGTTGAGGTTGGGGTGCTGTGCCACCAGCGTCCACTGCGTGAAGTTCATCCTGTAGTTGAAGTTGGTTATGGCGATCTTCACGCGCCAGTAGTCTCTGTAGTTCACCTTCACGTGCCAGTGGACTCGAATCGGGCACATGTGCTGCGTGCACTGCAGCAGTGGACTGTTATCCTTCTTGGGTGTGTTGATCCCCACCATCTTCAGCTTGTTTGAATCAGGCCTGCATTTTCATGGTTTAGTCTCCATGGGAGGGGATCAGGGGAAGGAGGTTGATTAATTATGTCTCACTTGATGCACTCCTTCTTGTTGTGGCAGCCGCAGGCGCATTTCGAGCAGGGAGTGATAGTCTCGTTGTAGAAGGACGACAACGAGACGCAGCAGCTCGGGTGCCTCGACACCAGGAGCTGCGAGTAAGTACACGTCACGTTCCACGTCACTGCAAAAAAGTAAAATCCATTATTTTAGTTAGTATACGTGCTCAGATCAACCACAATCACCCGATCTTGATTAGTGCTTACTGAGAGCTTGAGTTTTCCTCCTCCGATCCGGAGTTAGGTAGACGGTGGAGGGCACGATCTTGGCGGGGCCGCAAGTGTAGCCGGGGCCCGGGCCGAGGAGGGTGAAGTTGGTGGGGAGCTTGACGGTCTTGTTGGTGGTCCCGGAGAGGCCCACGCTGACCTGGAAGGCGGAGACCGCGGAGGCGGGGTCCTGGCCCCACGAGGCCACGACCCCGCCTTTGCAGCAGTTGGCAATCTGTTGGTTGTAGGGAACACCGGGGAGCAAATCAACAACCGTAGGGTTCCTCTTGCAACAATGAGGCACATTTCCTTTGAATTTGGAGCAATCGCCTTGCTCCGTGGTTTGGGCACCCACCATGGACCATATCACCTCCTTCTTCGCCCAACCCCACGTCAGCGTCCACCCGGGGCTCATCATGTGTCGATACATTTGGAAGTTGAACATCGTCACTAATGCCTATTCCACGTCCCAATTTTTGTCACGCGCCATGTAAACGAAATCAAAATGTGTTGATTAGGGTTAGGAACGTATTGTGCTCACCACGTATCCATCGGCAGTCCAAGATATGACGTCCCATTTGATTGTTACGTTCCCAAATGGATCCAACGGGTCGTACGACGCTACAAACAACGACGAATTAAACAACAAAGATTGATACATAAGAAAGATCATCAAGAAAGAGTAGACATTACCAGCATGAGAAAAGATCATGGATAGCAAGATAGCCCATAAGGTGAACTTCAATATTTTCTGATTCATTACGATTTTTTTTTATATATTTTTTTGCTATTACAAGTAGTTCTAAGTAGTGCAGATTGGGTGATTATATGAAGATTGGGAGTTATGTTGTTGTGTGCGATGATGAATTGGTATGCCCAATGATTTCATCTCACACCTAATAGTTGTTGGAATTTCATTTGATTATTAGTTTGATATATAATTGGCTGTGGAAAATAGGCGGGAGAGATGAGACACTTGAACTTAAAAACACTTTCAGTCACGTCTTAGTGGTGCTACATCTTCTTATCATACGTATTCTTTTAAAATTTGGAATTAAAGTCATCAGATACAAAAGATTGCTTCATTTATTTTTCTACCTAATTTGAGCGATCATCATAACCCCTTTTACGATTATGGCACTCCCATTATGATAAGTATACATGTTAATTTATAAGTTGTGTGACGATATGTCTTACATTGCGAACTTGTAACTAAGTTATCATCACTACTATTTTGAGAATTTGACATGTTTTGCTGAAAAAGGATAAAATATGATTCCCATCTTCAAGATTTTAAAGGCTAAGAATAAGGTGAAAAAAAAGGGCAAATGCTACGAGTCACTTACAGACTTATAGTGCCGTTTTCAATTGAAAATGGGCCCAGAGCGAAACGATAAAAATGAGCCCCTATCCACCATCATAAAAACATAAGATGACACTTTTTTAAGTCACATTATAACATTTCGATAAAAATAAAAATATTAGTAATTATAAAAAATGACTTCTTCTTGCCTTTTGTACTTGCAAAGTCAATTAATAATACTCCCTCCGTCCATGATAAGTCATCTATAATACTTGCAAAGATATTTTGATTGTAAATTTTTACTTACCATGTTTACAACAAATAAAATATCATACCAAGTAAAAATTCAAAAATTTCAATTGATGCAGCTAAACTTTCAGCTTCACTTTTCGACTTTGCATCAACACAAATATCACATAATTTTAATAAAGCATCTTTCAATTCAACAATCTGAAATCTAATTGCTCGAACACTTTTAATACGACTTTCTCAATGTGTATTTGACAAATATTTTTACTATATACTAACCACTTTCGATCTTGCACCTCATCACCATAGCTTAATTTTCTAGTATAGTGAGCATAAAAAAACTGCCTACAGATGTTGTCTAAAGAAAATACAAGATTTATTTCTATAATAGACCATTTTCCAACTAAAATACCGCTTTCATTATTATCAATATTATCCCTATTTCTCGGATTATATATATCACATGAAGGAATAAAATGTTCATCATTGACTCTATGTTCGTCATTTGGCATATTAAGAAGGTGATCATCCACGCTCAGAGTTATCTCTATTCTCATTGATATCCTCAACTTCAGCAAACAACAAAAAGAATTAAAGATTTTCGTGCAATCATGCTATTATCTAAAAATATTTAGGGATGTAATTTAATTAGGCTCCAAAATTCTTTTGAGGTGTAATTTTTTGGGCCCCATTTTTTTTAATATTAGTGGTATACATAAAAAAACAAAAAAGTTGGCTTGTAATAATAATAATAATATACTCCATCCGTCCCACAAATCTTGACACGTTTTCCTTTTTGGGCCGTCCCATGAATTTTGACACGTTTCCATTTTGGGTAATAATTATTACCTTCTATCTCATACTTTATCACATTTATAATTACATTCTCTCTCCTATTTTATCACCTTTATTACATTCTCTCTCATACTTTATCACTTTTATACTTTATTAATTACACATTTAAAATACTAATCTACAACTCCTTAATTCCCGTGCCGAAACCAAACGTGTCAAGATTTATGGGACGGAGGGAGTATATAAAAGGATATAAAGTTTTTTAGGCCCCCAAAAATGATGGGCCCTGTGCGATCACTCATGCTCGTCCGCCCTCGAAGACGGCCCTGGTCATTTAAAGTGGTTCGTATATATGTTTGCGTGAGTCAAAAAAATATGTAAAGATTTTTAATAAATACAAGTAATAGTTTAGAGTGCTACTTTTAGTCTGCAACAATCGACAATTATTGCGAAAGAAGACTCCCTCTTTCGGATAGTCTTTCAATTCAAAACGAATATAATTATGTAGATTAGTTTCAAAGCTAAAATGATTAAGGGATAAAATCGCACCACATTTGATTGTAACTCTTACCACGCTTTATAAGTTATTATAGGATTAAGAGCCGCACTCCTCTGTGCTTCCCAAAACTCAAGTTCGATCCGGATCGAATATGAACTTGGGTTGAATTCGGATCGAATTCGGGCTGACCTGACCCACGCGCAAAGCTAGTGAAGCTGAGGTCGTCTGTAATTAATTGTTAAATAATAACGTGCTAACTTTGATTCCGATTGTAATTTCAATTCAATTTTAAAATGTTTCTATGATGCTACGATTTTTCGATATATATCAAATTAGACACTTCAATTTTTTCAAGACTCAAAATCATAGCATAACATATTTATTAAAGAATTTGTCTCCAAAAATATTATTATGGGACACATAGATTTTTGTGGTGTATGTATTCTTCAATGTTAAGCGGGCAGAAAAAAAAATCGAAAACTTCTGCATGCTACTAGTTGAAAACATTTCAAAATTGATAATAAACTTGGAAATTAAATCAAGGTTAGAGCGTCAACAACGTGACTTGCGGAGTGGGCGCAAGCCCAACTCGCGCGATCCGCTATCGGAAGGATCATCGGCTCAAGTTGAGGCATGCACATGCGCACTGGGCCTGGAAGAGGAAAGAGAAAGTCGCATGGTTGCACCGCCGGAGGATGGGGCGAGCTAGGCCTGAAGGCATGGGCGGAGCCACACTATGAGGTGGTGGGGCAATTGCCCCCCTCAAAAAAAAATTAGTATACTTATTATATTAATATATGTGTATAATTATTAAAAAAAAAAAAAGAGTTTGCCCCACCAAAATTTTGAGAAAAAGGGGCAAAATATGGAGATTGGAAAAAAGTTGACTTTGATAAACTACATTTTTTTTTCTTTTGTCTAACGTGGAGATCGGAAAGAAGATAAAAAAGTTAAATTTGTACCAATTAGGAAGTCTTGCAATGGAGATGATGAAGACAAAAAGAGATATTGTGTATTTATTGATGTATAATCTTATTAAATTTGCACTTGTTTTACATGTGACAAGCAACTGTGAAAATAGTTTTTTCTGTCATGAAGATTGTCAAAAGTCAACTTCAAAATCAAATGGGTGATCGTTTGATGAATGATTGTTTAGTTACTTATATTGAGAAAAAAAAATTAAAACAGTTGATATTACGTCACTTTCAAAATATGAGTGGTTGTAGGGAATTATTGTAAAAATATTTTATTAAATAATTTTTATAGAAATTATTTTAAATTTTCTTTATTATATTTTGCCCCCCTTGTCTTTAGGGGCCTAGCTTCGCCCCTGCCTGAAGGTGGGACTCAACATCCTCCGGCGAGCTAGGCCTGAAGGTGGGACTCAACAGCTGTGGAGTCTGGTGCCTCGGGGGGCCCAGGGAGCCCACCGTCAAGCCAACGGCTGTGGATGCTCTTAGTGCATTATTTAGCAATCACTCTCTTTTGCTCTATCCTCGAGTCCTCGGAGAATTTAGACGAATATGAGATGATTTCTCAAAGCTTAGGAGTAACTTCCTTGCATGTATTTTTTATTTATAGACTATGAATATGCTGGTTGTCCTTCGTAGGTTTCTTAGTTGATCCCAAAATATAGTGCGTAAAATTTTATCAAAAAGCGGATGAAGGGTGCAACTCAATAATGAACCACACAGTTCAAAAAATTACAAGCCTAACATAATCATAATATAATAAGACAATGAAATAAATTACAAATTCATTTTTTTGAACTAAAGCAAGAAAACTGCATACGCCATTTAACATCTCACACAATGACACAATCACGAGGTTCATATTTTCATTTCCAAAGAAGCTCTCACCTTCTTTAAAAGTCTAATTGAATAAACAAAAATAATTTTCAAATAAAAAGCTCTGATGCCATTTTATTAATTTCCGTGGCCACCGACATTCGGATAAGGTGGTAGGGAAAATTGCAGCGTGTCAGATTACGCACGAGAGCCTCGTGGCCTTTTTTACCATTTCGCAACGTGAATTAACAAGCGAAACAACTGTGAATAAATACTTATCCATAGCCCTTTTGAAATGTAATTAGCTAATTTTGGACAAAGTGACTCATTGAATTGGAGAGTGGGTTTTTTTTTTTTTTTAATGAAAGAAGGTATAGACTACATATATAAACAAAAGTTGCTAATTTAAATATTAAGAGACAAGAAAAATTAAGGAAAAATACATGGATTGATTTATTTAAACCCCATTAAATCATGTTCATTTAATTTTAGAATTTCTAGTTTCGAAAATCGTTGTTGATGAGCCTAGAGTTTCATATTTTGGAGGAATACCCCGGTTAATTTGAATTCTTTACGTGTGATAGTGATACTGATAATAAATGTGGATCGCCCAATTTGAGCTTCATGATTCCAGCTCAAACGATAAAAACAAAATTCATTTCTCTCTACAACGTACGAGATCTCAAATGCTAGGTTTAGCTCACGACAAGAATAAAATAAAAATAAATAAATCAGTTAAACGATAAATCTGTGAGGATCAAAAATTAAATTAAAGAAGATCGGCATCATCATACATTTTGTTTCACATATTGAGGAACATGTTCCACATATTGTTTTTTTTTTTTGCTTCCACATACTGTTTTGAAGTTACACATTTTATTGCGCATATAAAATTTTGGGGCCGAAAAGCCAAAAAAGTAAGGAAGGGTTAGGTCTTTTTAAGTTTGTTTAATGATAATAATGATTAGTGAGTGCTTTTGATCCGGATCAAATCGGTCCATTTAGCAGTACTCTTAGTTCAAAAATAAAATCAATATAAACTCAATTAAGTGCAAAGTGAATAACTAAATATACAATTAACAAGTCATGAAAAAAGTACTCGAAAATACAATAATTATTAATTGGATATGTTGTTTTAGAGAGAGAAAGTACAGACTCGCTGTTGTATTTGTATATACTCTACCATTTTTCTTAAAGATGAATTACTCACAAAACATAGAATTTCCCGAGAAAATAAAATAGAAAGACATTAAATTCTGAATTAGCTAAAGTAAATGTTAATCACATAAAGGAACTATACCTTACATGTAAAATAAGCGAAGAAGAAAACAGATAGACGAAATGAGGGGAAATCCCAAAATCCATAGGAATGGGTGGAGTTGGAAATCAAAAGAAGAGAGCAATGGCAAAAGCAATTTCGATTTCCAATCCACCGATCCCCACAGATGTTGGCCCGAAATCGACCCCCATTTCACCTCTCGGCCCGCACTACATCTATCTGCGTTTTAGAGAGAGAGAGAAAGAGAGATGGAGACACTGAGGAATGATACATGTGTATATAAAGAGATGGGGACGAGTGGATAAGGATTAGGCGTTGATTTGTTGGTTGCTTTCTACAACAATAAATTCCTTTTCCTTATCATAATATATGGAGTAGTTTTTTGGTTAATATCAATGCTGTTGTTATTACCTAACTAGAAATTTGAATTCTGGTCCTTTTTTTTGTATAGTAGTACTATTTTATTTTGTTATTGTTCTATTTTACTATTCATCAAGTGGTTTTTATTATTTATGTGGCTTGATTTTTTAAGATGAATAAACGGTCTTTGTCTTATCTTTGGACGTGCTATAGATACGACCAATAATGTATTAGCTAAATTGTAGGAGTATGTCTTTATATGATCTCAAATTTATGGTATTTTATTGAGGAAAAGTATGGATGTACAAAAAAGAGCATATATCCCATATATTTTAGATGTTGTAGCTTCATAGTAATTTCGAGCATGTCGTGTTAGAATATATGAATTTAAAATTTCAAATTATTGCTTAAGATTTGACTTCGAACTCAACCACACCCCTCATTTTATGACACATAAATAAAGCAAAGACTTTGCTCAAAAAAAATAAATAAAGCAAAGACTAGTCTAATTTATTTATTTTTCATACCAATTCCACTCTGTCGCCACCACACACCAACTTCATTATTGAACCACCCATGAGCGGCTAGTTCAAAAATTAAAAATGGTGTTCATGGTTGAATTATACACCAAAAAATAAAACAAAAAATTCTTATGGGAAACCTTTGGATGAAAGGAAAATTTGTTAACTTTTATACATTTAAACAGAGATATTACAAAATAAATGGAATTGTTGAACTTTAAAAGAAAGATGTGCGGCGCCATCGTGATTAGTAAGTCAAGAATTTGAAGATAATTTATCACTGATACATAGGTCATACCCTATGTATAAATAAAATTTAATACACAGTTAATTTGATTTGGTGAATGAGATAGATAAGATTGAAGATATGATTAAATAATACATTTAATTTTATGGTGATTAATAACTCAAGTGATAAAGATGAGACACTCTAACACTCCTTTATGAGAGGTCTTGATTCAATCCCGCGTGCATGCGATTTAATTTTTCATTTTTGTGTGGATAATGGTCATGTCATATCACTCAAACCAAACGCCTACAATATATACAAGTGGATGCGACTTAAGCAGTAAAATTGATATACTAAAATATTTTCTTTGTGAAGATCTTTGGTTCGATTTCCACCAAGATGTGAATAATTTTTACAATTTATTTATATATAGTCTACGGTTTGTACTAGTAGTTTGACTATTGTATTGCAAAATTTCATAGTAATATATATTCATTTCATAACATGACATGCATCATATATCTCAAAAAAAAAAATTATGAAAGCGTTGTATATTTTGGATCACATTAATTTGGCTAGATAAAACATACTCCCTCCGTCCCAATAATGAAGACACACTTCATTTGGGCACGGAGATTAAGGAGAAGTAGTTTAGATGATAAAGTATTGTGGCCCACATTATTAATGTAGTTGATTAACTTTTGTTTATTGAATTTATTTATTTTTATTTTACATTTCAGATTGAGTTTTTTTATTTTAAAAATTCAGAAACACCACCGACAACCATCACCGCCGCCGCCGACCACCACTCTTTGATCCGGCGAGCCATCGTCGCTGTCCCCAGTCAGCCCCTTTCAACTTCGCCCCTGCTCCCTCCGATCATAATCCCCAAAATCATACCCCAAATCAGAAAAAAAAAATCTGAAATTTTGGAACCCCCAATTCATACCCCTAAATCAGAAATAATCCTCAAAGATTTGGGGAAATGGTTGGATCTGAGGGAGGAGACGCGAGGCGATGGCTGCTGCCATCGGAGAGAGAGAGAGGACATTGTCGCGGCGGTGGATCTGGTTGAAGAGAAAGGAGAGCCGACGGCGCAAGCTGTTGGTGTGTTCGGCGGCAGCGCAAGGAAGGGCGTGGGAGGGGCGCCACTGTTGCAAATCGAACCCAGAACCCAAAAAATCGAGGGTTCTGAAATTGGGGGCTGAATATTGAAGGGGAACTTGCGAATCTAGGTTTTTGGGAGCTGAATCTGCGTGGTGGTGGTTCGGCAGCACAGGGCGGCTTCTGGTTTTGGGGCCTAGAACTCTGGTCGTCTCTCCGACGAAGTCGACATCTTTGTCGTCTCTCTTCGTCGGATGTCTGGTTTTGGGGCCTAGAGCTTTGGTTGGCGGCAGCAAGGGCGACGACCCTATCAAGGGTTCGGCGGTGGGCTCGCCTACCGTTGCATCGCCGGAGATTTGAGGGCGGAACCGGCGATGCTGTTCGCCGGAGAGGGGAGAACATTCAAGAGAGAGAGAAAGAGATGGGAGGCGGATGGATTTTGTAGATTTTAGGGTTTAGTTAGTTATTTATAATCTAATTAGTGTTAAATTAATTAGTGTTGTTAAGCACTAATTATTTCCATATATAGAAATGTGTCTTCATTATTGGGACAGCCCGAAAAAGAAAGTGTGTCTTCATTATTGGGACGGAAGGAGTAATATAATTGGACGAGTGAAATTATAATTTTATGTTTATTAACAATTTTAAATGAATAAAATTATAATTTTATATACAAAAAATTGTAAAAGAAATACAAAGTAAAATTTAATACTAATAATAATTTGGGGCATATATATAAACACGTGCAGAGTAGGTTTTTTTGGAGTTTCTTTTTGAGGAAATAGTAGCAAGTGGGTCATACATATTGGATTTAATTTCATTGTATTAATTAAAGAAGAAAAAAAAAAAAATCGACGACGTACGGACAATTATGGGTGCCGGTATTGACGGTTCCGCCTCCGCACCTAGTTTTTGTATATCTAAACAGAATGTTCCAACGAATATGCTAAAATCAATACATTTATTTATTTATTTGTTTTAATTAATTGCAACTTGCACTAACTAATTATGCCATTTCTAATCATCGTTCATATTTAAAATTTATCCCCAGAAAACCGATTCAGTCCGATTTAACAATACGACACGTTGGCTCTTTTTTTTTCTTTTCTTTTTAAAGAAAAAAAAAACAAAATAACACATCGTCTCGGGCCGGACTGGGCTTGGGATGACTATTTAACACAGGCCCGATTAGCCTAGTTTCTGCGGGTCCAGGCTTTCATATGCCAGATTTGGACTTTTTAGAGATGGCCCCACTGGCTTGGCCCAGGCCAACTCGGATCAATCCATCAATCCATTAATTTTCATAATTGACAGTATAATGAATTTCTCTAATTTTATCTTATATGAATGAAGTAAAATTAATTTAAATGATAAAAATTATCAAAGACCTTGAGAATTGAGATATCTCAAAATTTCAATTTATCTATCTTAGTAAACAAAATTAACCTAGACTATATTTTTTTTTTATCTAGATTAATTATTTAAAGTAAATATCCCGAGAGAGGGTGTTTTGTGTTAATTGTAAATAACATCACCACCTATGATCCAATTAATAAAAAAAATGCAAGTATTAATTTGTTGCAACTGGGATAATCTTTGGCGATCGAAATTGTGACATTTTATTTTTTTAATTGAAACAAGATTAGTCAAATAATTAAGAAGTTTGATAACTTAGAAAGTAGGGTGTCACATTTTATTGTGGCATTCCTTGTTTCTGCACAACTTAAGTTTCCATGCGCCAATTCGGCTTTTTAGAACTACTTCTCTTAATTTCTTCTTCTTCTCTATCTCCTTTGAAACCATTGCTGCCAGATTCTGCATAATATGTAGAAGAAGCAAATGAGATATGTATCAATATATGCAAAATAAATAAATAAAATTCCAAAAAAAGGAATGTATAGACTAACCAATTTTTCTTGGAAACCAGGTAACATGATCCTGATAAAATACATGCATGGAATTGAGAGAGTTCTTTGCCTTCCATTGATTATTTCACTGGGAAACTAGTTTCAAATGGGGTTAAGTTAATCTAAGGGGAGCTAGTTTCTACTTGAAAGAGAGAAAAGTCTGAGTGTCAAATTTAGATGCAAGAGAATGTCATTAATAGAACAAACAAGATAGAAAGTTAATTATACATCAATATTTATATATGTAACATTTATTCACAGCGATAAATTTATTTCTCCTAAGAAAAGATTAATTTACTTTTTTAATATAAAACTTATTTCATATCATGTCAGTTGTTATCAATTTTTCCTCATCCCCGTGATACTCAATAAATTACCACAGAAGCTTTATTAATTATACTCCATGAGAACTAGCTTGAATAAATTAGTTACTTTTGAGATATGCTATTAAGTAGTATTAACTAAGAAAATATGGTTAGTTCTCTCTTTTTTTTATGAATTTATACCAATTTTCCGTCAAAAAAAAATGAATTTATACCAATTAATGCTCCTCGACATCATATATACACATTCTTAAGTAAGACTATCACCAACGAGGGTCACCCTCACCCAAATAGGACAAAATCAATGTCAAAAATAAAATAAAATGTAAAAGTCATGTTTATTTTTTTAATACAAAACTTATATCATATCATGTCAATCGTTATTAATTTTTCCTCATCCCGTGCTACTTAATAAATTACCACAGACGCTTTATATCCTTCAAATTAAATACTCTCACGTAGTTATTATTCCCCGTCCAGCGAAGTTCAAGCATTATTCATTTTCAGATTGTCCTGTGAAACTTGAACCTTTTCTTATATTATAAAAAAAAATTGTGTGAGTGTGTTGACCTAGCGGTAAGTGATTAATGCCTAAGAGACCTAAGGTCCTGAGTTTAAGTCTTTCATCGTGTGGTCTTTAATTTTTTTTTTTTTACTTATGTATACGTAAGTTATTAAAAAAAAAGTTTTCCTTTATTCACATTTTTCTGCCTATAATTGACATTATTTTTTTATACAAATGACACTGCGTATAAATGATAGTATAATATTTTAAATAACACTGTAAAATTGAAAATGACGCTATAACATTTTAAAATGTTACAATATCATTTATATAATTAAATAGTGTCAGTTATAAGCAGTGTCATTTATATAACTTAATAGTGTCATTTACACGATTTCGGTCAAAATGCGCATTTGAATTAACATCGCGGGTCAAGATCTGAATATGGGTCGATCTAAGTGTACGGTATATTTGGGTGTACAAAATTTTTTGTGTATATTGTACTCTCTCCGTCCCACTAGACTTGGCACACTTGCCTTTTTTGTTTGTCCGATTAGAATTTGCACTTTCCTAAAATAGTATGTGGTCCCTACTTTCTCTACTCACATAAAATAAGTGGACCCTACCTATTTTACACTCTTAATCCTTTATTCTTAATTTTCGTGCCCAACTCAAAAGTGCCAAGTCTAGTGGGACGGAGGGAGTATTATAAATTGATATAGACTAGAATAGAGATAATGATGTATAGTTTGAAATCATTTTAATCTTTAAGGCTGATGTAGAAGGAAATCATTTTTAACCTATATAAGCTGCAACATGTCAGTTGTAGGCATACTTTCTTCCTTCACTATCTATTCTCACTCATTAAATTTCTATAAATTAATTGCAGGTATACGTGTATATTTCAACATGTCAGTTGAAGGTATATTCTCCTAAAAAAAGATTAATTTATCTTTTCAATACTCCACTATAAATTGTAGGTATATTTCAATCGCTATCAATTTTTCTCTTCCCTATGCTACTCAATAAATTACCACAGAAGCTTCATTAATTAATACTCCACTCCACTATGACTATGAGAACTTGAATAAAGTAGTTATTTTTGAGATATATACTACTAATTTAGCTATTAACTTATAAAATACAGTTTACATAGTTTTCTTATTTATGAATTTATATAGTTTTCTTTTAATTATCAAATAATTTAATGCTCCTCGACATCCTATATATTCTTAAGTATCATCGTCCTAACCTAAGTGTACGTATCACCAAAATTTTCTAAGTAACTATTGACGTACTACGATAATTTAATTTTTCTATTTTTTCGTTTCATCTTTTTACAAACTACAAGTATATTTTAATCTTTAAGGACGTAAAACAATAAAAAGTAAAATACAATCGTATTGCTCTTCCCTTGTATAACTGACATAGAAAATTCTCAACCATTAGAAAATTCTCAAATTTGGTATATTACATAGTATAAATTAGTTCACATATTGTTGTCTTGTTCATGATGCTATAAATTGTTGTTTATGTAATATTGTGTATTATTAGGTTGTTGAAAGTATAGGCTAGCTATATGGATTTTGTATTTAATAGTTATGAAAGCATGAATTCGAATATATGTTTGCAAAGCCTATTGAATAATTAATGAGAAATTGACTTGTAAGCTGCAACATAACGTGTGTAAAAAATTATTTTAACATGCAACATGATATAATTTTAAATATTTTTTTTAATCTAGTATAGAGGTAATCATACTATTGATTTTTTTTTTTATCAGAAAAAGTATAACTAAAATATATCGGTACCAGGGGTACCAAGGCAGAAGCCTTAAAGAAGTTTACAGATCAGGTCATTGGAGCACCACGCATCCAAATCCAACACATCATCAACAATCTCAAAAATCCTATTCCAAGACCAAAGCCTAATCTTGATCTTCAAAACAAAATTTTTGCTGTTCCACTCTTTATCACAAAAGCGTCTCTCGTTTCTTTTTTTCCACAGAATCCAAATACACCCTACCCAAATAGCCAAGAGAAGGTTTCTAATCTTCTTTTCCTTTTCAAATGTAGTGAACGTGCCTAGATGTTTTTCAAAATGATTTGGGCGAACTGTTGCAACTCCCAACCACTTCTGCACTTCGTTCCACACCTATAAGACTGCAACATTTCAGTCTCTTGGAAACATATTTTCCTTCTTGACTAGCCATCATTAGGGCTGTCTAATTGGTTATCGGATTTTGGATAATCTATTAACCGAACCAAAATTCTCGGATTCGGATATCCAATAACCGAAATTTCGGGTATTGGATCGGTTTTGATTATCACTTTTAATAAAAACTCGGGTATCGGTTAACCCGATAACCGATTCGGATTAATTGAATAACCAAAAATTATTTATTTAATTATTTATATATATATATATTATTTTAATTATTAATTAAAAACAATAATTTTTAGCTAAAATAAAATTATGTTATATTTAAAGTACAAGAATGAGCTTTAGTTTAGTGGATAAGTTGTTTTTTTTTTCCTGGAGACTAGGGTTTAAATCTTTTAACTAGAAAACCATTGTGAGTTTTAATTTTTTAAATAAATATTCAGACACCCAAATAATCGATAACCGAACACCTAAAACAGTTCAGAAAGTGTTAACCCGAACCGATTGACGGCCTTAGCCATCATTAGTTAAATTGCCATAGAATTAAATGTAAGTACACGTCCACTTTGTATGCATCAATGCATATTTTCAATTTTCTATTAATAATAGTCCTAATATTTTTAAATTTTTATGACATGTCAACTTGGATAGGTATACTTTTCTTTCTCCACGTTAATTATTTACTAACTACCGCTATGTTACGTCCGAAATAATTTTAGGGAGAACGAATTAAAATAATTACTTGAAATGATTAATATTTTTTTTTTGCTATTAAATTAAAAAAATATGATTTATACAATCTTTTTTCTTGAAAAACAAATCACCTTACGCTCACAATCATTTTCTATCTTGTGTTAATTATCACATTTGTCTTTATATTTGATCGATTTAAGCCGATTATTATTATCATGTTGAAGTTTGGTTATCAAGTCAAGCTTTAATTTTTTTAATCGAACTTTTTTAAGTTCACAAGCATATTCGAGCTCAATTGAGCCCAAAAAAGCAATTTACTGTTTATTCAAAGTTTAGTAAATTGCAGACTTTAAGTAAAATTAAAATTTGGTCAAAGTCCAATAATTTATAAATTATTATTCCTTAAGTTTATATTTATCAATAAAACAAAACACACCCTAATTATATAAACCATACCATAAGTCCACATACAATTTCTGAAATGATGGGGGTGATAATTTCGAAAGCATAACATGTAGAAGAAGCAAATGAGATATGTATCAATAGAAAAAATAAAATCTATTAAAAAAAGGAATGAAGACTGATATTTTTGGGTGGAAACCAAGTAATTATACCTCAAAGAGAGAAAGTTTGAGAAGATGTAGTTATATGAAAGTCAAATAGCTACTAGTAACTATAGCATTGAGTATTTGCAAATTGCAAGATGTGACCCACAATAAATACTTGATTGTATTTAATTCTTTAAAACATTAAATGACTATATTAAATTTTGTACCAAATAAGAAATTAAGTAAAACACTTTTTCAACTCCCTTTACTTTTACATTTTATTTCGGTGGATCTAGATCGATCTATACAATATTTTAATTTTAATAAATCCTTATACAAAGTGCTTATTTGAAGAAATTAATTAAAGATAATAATATTAATTTAGCTTTTAAATCTATTCGTAAAAATTATTACTATGTTTTTCACGTGGATGCGTGTTGGTGTAGCTTCCTTTTACAAAGTAAACTTAAATGAGCCCAAAAATGCTCAATAAATACAACTTATGAGTATAATTTATTTATTCAAGTATTATTTAATATATATATCGATGTATAAAGTGGCTACTACATATGTACTACACATTCGGCCAGTACCCACATGCAAAACCCATTTTCAATCATTTTAGCTCAGTCGAAATGGCAAAAGATGAGGTTGCGGCTACAAGCAAAATTGTGTTGTCTGCAGGTTTCAAGAAAAAAATGGTTAGCTTTATTCCTTCCCTTTCATTTCTTTTCAAAAATCCTAACGTTTTTGGTATGATCATATTTTTTCAACTAACATTTGTGTGAATATTTTGATATAATCAAGAGTCTACTCCATTTTTTCTGTTGATATTTAGTCTGTTTTCTCATCTAGGGAAAGTAATGTATATAGAGTGAATTAAGATTTGATCATTTTGTTTATGCACAGATGCTGCCATCAGTGTATTATAAGAAGATAAAACAAGAGAAATCAGAATGGGCAATCTTGAAAACCCCTAAAGGAAAGTGGAGAGTGAAAGTGTGTAGAGATGATGATGGTGACATCTTCTTCAAAAATGGATGGTCAGAATTCGCCGACGAAAACGCCTTCAACAACCACGATTCCTTGGTGTTGGAACACACCTGCAATCTAATGTGCTTCAATGTTAACGTTAACGTTGCTGACGTCGCTGCTGTCTCTACGCCGCCGCAAAATCGAGGCAGCTCTCAGGCCAAGAGCTGCAAAGGTCTTATTTATTTATCGCAACATTTATGTCTTCTTTCAGAGTTAGACTCATCATAACATTTATTGCAACATAAAATTCACGAATAATTCAAAAAATTCCTGAATATACATTGTTTGAAGAAATTATAAAGAAGAAATTTTAGGGTTAAGATTTGACGAAATTCTTTTCCCCTTCCAGTACTCATGTTCAATTTGAACCGAGCATCGTCCCTGGCTTTCAATTGTATTTGAAATGACTGCAAAGTCGCTTTAATATGTAATTAATTGACCTAATTCTTAAAATAAGACCGTAATTTTTAGTGTATCTCAAAAAGAGGATTATATATAGTACGAAATTTGAAAATGAGGACTATATATAACTTCCATTTTTTACATTTACACTCCTATTTAACACAGAGTAAATGTAAAAAATGAAACATATAATCCTCATTTTCAAATTTCGTAACATATACTACTATTTTTGAGAAACACTAAAAATTAGGGTCCTGTTTTAACAATTACGAAAGACCGATTGTTAGCTTAATTGACCTTTAATTTTTACTTTAGATCGATTGTTAGGTTAATTGACCATTAATTTTTACTTTGTAAATAGAAAACCCACGCTCTTAGTTTTGTGGGCTTGTTACATATATAGCATAATTAATTGCAGGAAAGGAAAAGAAGAAAGATGTGGTATCTCCCCACACCCACACCCACAGCCAGTGGCCGCAATTCTTCAGAAAGCGAATGACGGATTATTGTGGCACAAAAGGAGCCATGGTGGTAATGTTTACTAATTAACCAATTAAATATATACTATATAAGTAGTTGTTAATTAATGAATTATAATTAATTACAGCATATCCCGCTAGAATTAGCGAGGTCGAATAATTTGACAAGCAAGGAAAGCGTAAGTTTAATGGATCCTGGAGGGAAAGAATGGGCGTTTAAACTCCAGATTCAAAATGACTTACTCACCGGAAAATTACGGCGGCTGTTGATTAGCGGGTGGCATAAGTTCTACGTCGCTAATCACCTCAAATCTGGAGATGTCTGCGAATTCACACTCAACCCTGCTTCTTCATCAACCTCCACTACTGCTTTCTTTCATGTCCACATCACTAGACTTGATGAATCCACTACTTCTTCTACCTAGACTTTAACTTAATTCCAACTATTCTCATTCTATGAATTCTCAACATCCATCCTACAACTTCAGCTTAATCATGTTATTATGCATTAACTCTTGCTTAATTATTGTTTATGTAATATTGTGTATTACTCCTATTAGGTTGTTGATATTTTGTCTGTTTATGTAATATTGTGTATTACTCCTATTAGGTTGTTGAAAGCATAGGCTAGCTATATGGATTTTCTCCAAATAAATATATTTAATAGTTATGAAGGCATGAATTCGAATGTTTGTAAAGCCTATTGAATAATTAATGATAATTAAATTGACTTGTAAGCTGCAACATGACAATAGATAAGAAATTATTTTAACCTGGAAAGCTGCAATAGGATAGAGTTTGAAATCTTCAACTAACATAGATGTAATCATGGTATAAGTTAGACTCGTAAGACTGAAATCTTCAACTAACATAGATGTAATCATGGTATAAGTTAGACTCGTAAGACTGCAATATGTCAATATCTTGTAGACATACTTTCGTTGTGGACTAGCCATTCACCAGTTAAATTGGCATAAAATTAATTGTATTATACACGTCCATGTTTGTATGCATTAATGTATATTTTCATTTTTTTTATTTGTAATAATATTTTCAACTTTTTATGTCATGTCAACTTGGACAGGTATACTTACATCCGAAATAATTGTAGGGAAAATCAATTAAAATAATTACTTGAAATGACTAATAAAATTAATTTTTTTTACTAATTAAAAAAATACTACTCCCTCCGTCCGCCAAAATTATGTAAAATTGCTTGGGCACGGGATTTAATAAAATTGGTGATGATTTTGATGTAGTGGAGAAAGGGTCCCACCACTTTATGAGATGTGTGGTTGAGATTGAGTTTTGAGTGGGTTTTTGTAAATAAAGAGTGTTAGTAAGGATAAAATATTAAAGAAGATGGTGGGACCATTGCCATAAAAGGAAAGTGACATAATCTTGGCGGACGCCAAATATAGTAATTTTTACATAATCTTGGCGGACGGAGGGAGTACTATGATTTATATACTATTTTTTTTAGAAAAACAAATCACCCTACACTCACAGTCATCTTCTATCTTGTGTTATCACATTTGTCTTTATATTGGGAATAATCAATTCGATTTAAGCCGATTATTATAATGTTGAAGTTTGGTCAACTTATTATCAAATCAAGTTTTAACTTTTTTTAATCGAACATTTTTAGGCTCACAAGCATATTCGAAATTAATTGAGCCCAAAGAAGTGATTTATTGTCTATTTAGTCAAAGTTCAGTAATTTGCAGACTTTAAGTAAAATTAAAATTTGATCAGCGTTCATTTATAAGTTATTATCTTTTAAAATTATATTTATCAACCAAAAAAAACACCTAAGTATATAAATCATAGCATAACATGTTGAAGAGCAAATGAGATATACTATGTATTAATAGAAAAAACAAAATCAATTAAAAAAAGAAAAAGAAATGAAGACTGACCATTTTCTGGTGGAAACCAGGTAATTATACCTAAAGAGAGAAAGTTGGAGTAGATGCAGATATATGAAAGTCAAATAGTAATTATAGCATTAGCAGAGTCCGGTGTAATGGCAGATTGCAAAATGTTACCGGCCCACAATAATTAATTGATTGTATTTCTTTTAAAACATTAAATGATTATATTAAAATTTGTACCAAAAAAAAAAGGCAAAACACATTTTCAACTACCTTTACTTTAACATTTTAGTAGTGCTATTTGGACAAAATTTGTCCGGACAAAAATAAGGTTAAATTTTTTTAAAAATTAATTTTTTTATAAATTTTGATTCAAATTTGAAAGAATTTAATTAGTTTTATTGTTTTTTCTAGGGTAAATATCATATTAAACCTTAAACTATACCCGCTTTATCAAAAATACCCTGAAACTTTCGAAATGCTCTCAAAACCCTCAAAGTATCAAGATTTTATCAAATATATCCCGCATCTCTTTTCCGGTCACCAGAAATATGACGTGGCTCGTCGGATGCCACAATGTAATTTAAATTCTAGTATTTTTTTAAATCCATGTCATTTTTTTATTCTCTTTTTTTAATCCATGTCATTATTTTATTCTCATTTTTTTATTCTCTTTTTTACGGTTTTACCAAACTCACCCACACACCCAGTACGGAGCTCATCTCCTTCCCTTCTCTCGGTTCTGCCGCTGCCGCCTAAGGCCGGCGAATGCTCGGAGTCGAGGTCGCCGCTGCTGAAGCAACGCCGCCGCCCGGATCTGCTGCTGCTTCGCCCGGAGTCGAGGTCGCCGCTGCTGAAGCAACACCGTCGCCCGGATCTGCTGCTGCTTCGCCCGGAGTCGAGGTCGCCGCCCCCTGAAACCCCGCGTGGGGCTGCTACCGTTTCGCGATTTCGATTGATTAGAATAAAAGAGAATATAAAAGAATGACATGGATTAAGAAAAGAGAATAAAAAAAATGACATGGATTTAAAAAAATAGAATTTAAATTACACTGTGGCATCCGGCGAGCCACGTCATATTTCTGGTGACCGAAAAAGAGATGCAGGATATATTTGATAAAATCCTGATACTTTGAGGGTTTTGAGAGCATTTCAAAAGTTTCAGGGTATTTTTGATAAAGCGGGTATAGTTTAAGGTTTAATATGATATTTACCCTTTTTTCTATATTGTAATTTTTTCATAATTTTTTAACATTTTTTTTTATTTTTTGTTATTTTATTTTTAGTTTGTGTACTTTAAAAATAATAGTAATAATTTAAAAAGTTATTAAAAAATTACAAAAAAATTACAAATCCTATTTTATTTTGAATCAAAACTTTTAAATAAATTTATTTTATAAAGTATTTAACTATATTTTGTCCGGACAAATTTTGTCCAAATAGCATTATTGTTTTATTAAGTAGTTTCCTTTATCATCCCATTTTTTAATAATTAATAAAATTCATGTCATATTTTAGATGAAAAATTAATTAAAAAATAAAAATCATACGTGTGACAGCGCCGTTCACTGCGATCGAGATACTGGAACCAACCAACCAGAAGGGGACCCAAGTTTGGCTCGGAAAGATGGCACACGGATTAGGGAAGTAAAAACTCTTTTGCAAACCGATATTCATATCGATTAATTAAGAAGAATTAATTAACACCAAATTTTAAAAACTCATTATTTTTTCTCGCACCTTAAAAGAGTATTTTGAAAGGGGAAAGATAGATAGATTTAATTATTATCTTTTTTTTTTAAGAATTACAAGAGACATATCTAATACTATATAATTAAATAAACAATTCACAAATAACCGCATGCAGGCGGAACACTACCCACACAAAAGTGGGAAAATTACCCGCATACAAACGGAATTTAAATTCAAAACCTCTCGTAAAGGAAAGTTTTTGGGTGCCTCAACTTTGCCATTTGAGTTAGGCCTCGTCGACAATTTAATTATTATCTTAATGAGCGAGGGAGTTGGAAAATAGAAAATTTAATACAGGAGTATATATAATTATTCTTGGTTGCGAGCATTTTTTTCATGTGGATGCGTGTAATGTAGCTTCCTTTTGCAAGTAAACTTTAAATAAGCTCAATAAATACTCCATTCGTCTCACGAATCTTGACACGTTTGGTTTCGACACTGAAATTAAGGAGTTGTATATTAGTGTTTTAAGTGTGTAATTAATAAAGTATAAAAATGATAAAGTATGAGAGAGAATGTAATAAAGGTAATAAAGGTGATAAAGTAGGAGAGTGAAGATAATAATTATTATCTTATTTAGAAATGTGTCAAGATTCATGGGACGGTCCAAAAAAAAAACCGTGTCAAGATTCGTGGGATGGAGGGAGTACAAATTAAGAGTAGTGGCTACTATATATGTACATGAAACACCACTTTAATTCAACCATTCTAGCTTAGTCGACATGGCAAAAGATGAGGTTGCGGCTACAAGCAAAATGGGGAAGATGATGGTGTCTGCAGGTTTCAAAAAAAGAGTGGTTAGCTCTATTCTTTTCCAAAAATCCTAATCTGTTTGGTTAACGATTTGTTAATTGCTAGAGTAAAAACATACTGATTATGGCATGGTGAACAAATTTATTTCAACTAACGTTTGTGTGAATATTTCGATATGATGAAGAAAACTAGAGTTCAAATTTGATCATGACAGTTAACTAGTTATTAATGGTATGATTTGGTTTGTGCACAGATGTTGCCATTAGTGTATTATAATAAGCTAAAAGAAGAGAAATCAGAATGGGCAATCTTGAAAACCCCTAAAGGAGAGTGGGAAGTGAAAGTGCGTAGAGATGATAATGGTGACATCTTCCTTGAAGATGGATGGCCAGAATTCGCCCGCGGAAACGCCTTCAACGACCACGATTTCATGGAGTTTGAACATACGTGCAACAAAATGCACTTCAACGTGACAACGTTAACGTCGCTGTCTCTGCGCCGCTGCAAAATCAAGGCTCTCCGGCAAACACCAGCAAAGGTCTTATTTAATATTCATCCAAACACTTAATTAATTATGTCTTATTGCATAGTTAGAGTCATCATAATATGTATTACAACATAAGAATGCGCACGAATAGAGTGTAAGTGAGCTAAGCATGAGAATTAAGGAAAAGTGTTCATTAATGACTAATAAAATTAGGTTAAGGGGCCCAATTATTTATAAATTTAGATTATGTCATTATTAGTGGGACAAATAAAATGAAAAAAAGTTTCATTATGTCATTATATATTTATAATTTCTCTTTTTTGATGTACTATATACTTACTTAATTGCAGGAAAGGCAAAGAAGAAAGATGTTGCAACTCCCCACAACCACAACCAGTGGCCGTTTTTTGAAAAGAAAATGACATGTCATTATGTCAAAAAATTAGCCATGCTGGTAATGTTTACCAACCAATTATATATATACATGTGTGTCTCATACGTGCTATGTAACTGTTTCTTGATTATATAAATTGCAGCCTATCTCGAAAAAATTCGTGAGTAGGAATGATTTCGAAACAAAGAAAAAAGTAATATTAATGGATCCTCGAGAAAAAATATGGCCAGTGGAACTCCGGACTCAAAATGACCTACGCTGCGGAAAGCGGGTCTTTATGACTAAAGGATTTCATGATTTCTGCTTAGCTAATGAGCTCAAAAATGGAGATAAGTGCAAATTCATACTCAACCCTCAGTCTCCATCAACCTCCACTAGTTATTTTCATGTCCACATAAATTAGTTTAAGAGTTGATGTTGTTGTCACTATGCTATCACTTCCCCTTTTGATGATTGCCGATGTGTAGTAACATTAGTATATAGTTTCTAGACTTTATTATGAAATCGATTCTAGGCTACTTCTTCTAGGGTTTAACTTGAAGTATTCTCATTCTGCAGAACTTGTATGAATTGTGAACAACTTTCCATCTTCATTGTTACTATGTTTATTAAGTATGTGTTATTATGCATCAACTCCTTGCAGGTGTTCATTCATCAATATGAGTATGTGTACAAGTTAAATTCTTTATAAATTGCCATCTAAAAGCTCTCATTACTATATCGAATGGCTAGCAAATTAACTTATATAGTCTTCATTAAAGATTTTTTATGTGCACCCTCCATTAAGAGAGATTTATAGTGACACCACTTGGGGAAGGAGAATTAAGAGAGTAATTTTGTTTCAGAGATTAATTCTTTCTATTTTGTATTTTCCAAATGCACATTATCAGCAAAAAATAAAGTAACCCATCAAACCCTATATATCTTAAAGTAACCAATCTACTACTAAATCAACATTTTGTTTACCATGTCATCACGTCAAACATTTTATTCTTCCTATATATGATTATAAAAGTTGAGCTGCGTTGTCAACAACCGCTTCAAATATCCGAATCCAGGCACCAATACTAGGAGGGTGTTTGGCTGATATTATAAGCTCCTCAAAACAGCTTATAAGCTGTTTTAAGAGCTTATAAGCTCCTTCAAAGTGTTTGGCAAAATAAGCTCCTCAACAGCTTATAAGCTCCAAAAATAAGCTCTAAGAGCTTATAAACTCCCCAAAAATTAAGTTCCTATACCCCAACTTATTTTTTTATAATATCATATGCAACAATCTTTTTACAAATATTTTTCAACTAGTATAATTTATTATTTTCATCATATATCATTTAAGTTCATTTTTCTTCGATTTTCTCTCTCTAAAAAAATATTTTCTCTATCTAACTTATAAGCTCAATTATCCAAACACTTTGACAACTTATAAACTCTTAAAAATTATATCTTATAAGCTTTTGAAACATCTTATAAAAGCTTAGCCAAACACCCTCTAAGTAAACACTAGGACTAATTGATATATACTACAAGATCAATAATCCAAAATGTCAATACAACATCCTACAAAAGCAATTTAGTATTGGTTATTTTTCGAAATTAAAACACACTCACACACTCAAACCACCGACAAGCTGCGATTCGTCGTCATGATACCATAAATAAGTATAAAATTAAAGGGAGATTTACATATAGTAGATAGGAAGAAATTAAAATCACTACATTTCAAATGGTTAATAGTTCATTTGGCACGAATAATCTCAACATCAAAAACGATAGTGGTGGACGTTAACAAACGGCGATTTAAACGGAAAACACAACGATCTCCATCCTTGAGGTTGTTGGATTCATAGAAAGCATACCATCCTTTTCTCATTCTGAACCAAACTCCTCTCTCTGCTAAAATTTTCACATCCCATTCTCTTCCACTACGAGGATCTCTTAGAACTGCGTCCCTACGCTGCATCCCTAGATTATTCGACCTCAAAAATGCAAACGGAATATTCTGCAATTTGGATTTCATCATATTAATTACTATAAAAAGGATTCACATGGTCTAAAACTTTAAAAGCTATCACCATAGGATGTTTACTTTTTCATGATTAATAAGTTAAATAATTTAGTATTTTAAATCTCATCACTAGAATTTCTCTAATCACACTCTTTGAATGAATTATGAATCAAGTCAAATATTAACAAGTGATACACGTTATTTTTATCTATTAAGGTCTAAAATGAGAAGTGAAAGAGTAATTTAAATTTAACTCACCACAGTTGCCCACTTCGTAGCATGACGAGCTTTCATTGTCTTCTCGAAAAACATGTCCTCTTCTTCTTCTTCTTCTTCTTCTTCTTCTTCTTCTTCTTCTTCTTCTGCAAATATTAAACATAATCGAATACTTAATTAACCTTCAATACAAAAATCAAGGGCAAGATGATATGCAAACAAGTTAATTAATCAATATAATGTCTCACTCATGGTGCTCTGTTCAGTTCCCTCTTCTTCCTTGCTCTGTTTAAGAGGAATTAGGGCTTCAGTTCCCTCTTCTTCCTCCTCGTCGTCAAACTCATTTTCACAGAAATTAGTCTTGTACACGGAAACGTTGAAGTTCAGATCGCCGGTGTGTTCGAAGACGACGAACTCGCCCAGTTTTAAGGCGTGGCGATCCACAAATTGAGGCCATCCTTGATTCAAACAGATCAACCCATTTTCGTGGTTTCTGCACAAACTCACTCTCCATTTTCCGATTCTGCTTTCTAGAATCACTCTTCTCGATTTCTGCTTTTCTAGCTCCTTGGAAACAATTGGTGGCAGGCTCTGCAAAAATTTAAAATAGAAAATGCTTTAATTTGTTGTGTATTATTGTTTAATCATGGTTTCCAGATCTGCATATGCTTACAGTAGATGAAATGAAAAGGTCGACGGAACAAATTTCTAAAACATAACATGTAGAAGAAGCAAATTAAAAATGAAAAAACTGACCAATTTTTGGTGGAAACCAGGCATCAAAACTTTGAAAAAGTCCTTTGTAATTGAGCGCCCATGTTTTCCTTCCATTGATTAATTGAATAAATTTTAATGAGAAGCTAAAGCGAAAGGGGTTTAACGAAGCTGGGAGGTTTCTAATTTAAATAGACAAGTGTGGATAAGAGAGAGAGTTAAAAGGCCAAATAAGTACGTACGTAATTGTTGCTATTGATTCATGAATTGAAGCTTTTTTTTTTTTAATGTAGCGTTAATTAATCAACGGGGATTGAGTGCATAATGTCACCAATCGTTTCCATTTCGGACCCCTCGCACACACGTGATTATATTAAAAAATATAATCCATTTTAGTTTGAAGTCTTAATCATGTATTCATGTTATCACGTTATCAATACATGTATATACAAATACAAGGTTCTCAAAAAAAAAATACATGTATATACAATGTGTTTTTATTAGGTATGATAAAACAAATAATTTTACAAATCGTGTGATAATAGACTCTAACCCACAAGTAATTTTAAGTATTTTTACATTGGATTAAAGTACAAAAGTTATAATTTAAAAACTTTAATTAGATCAATTAACCTTGTTAATAATTGTAAAAAACAAAAACAAAAAACAAAAACTAAGCCATCATTTTAAAATTGAAGAAAAATAAAAATAAAAGATGTGAGAATCGACATTTGTAGCCTAAAGCACATAGTTTATGACTTTCTTAGCCACTCCTTTTAAAGAGTGACTTTTCTGACCAAAATCCCCTTAAAAGACAACTGCGCCCCTAGGTCAACTGTGCACGTTGTAAATCAACTGTGTACAAACAATGAAAAATGGCTTAATTATAGTGCTGATCCCCCGCTTCTCAAAATGGTATCAGAGCGGGTTTTTATAGAGGAATTATATAATTTTTAGTTTATTTTATTATTAACCCATGTGGGAGGAGACTCCATTTAAAATTTATGGATCCGGACGAGTGTCCGAGATGTGTACACTACAGGAACTCTCTCCAAAATTTGGAGATAGAAACAGGTCATTTTTTAAGTGACCTCAGATGGAACAATCGAGTCCTTGTTTCAAACATACGACGAGGAGGAGATATCGAGCTAATTCGCAATATTATTGCGAGTATTCAATTCTATCATGAGCACCTCATGAGAATGGCGGCAGCCAGGACAAGGATTGAACAACGCATGAACGAGGCCCATCAATCCCACGATTGATGGAACAAAAAGACAAGGCGGGAGTAGTCTATCCAGGCTACCAAAAGATTGAGCCAAGCTCTTCCGACAACGTCAACTTGCGGGAGATCCAGAAGACGGTGGAATATTATGGCGTCAAGCTGTACGATCTGCCGATGGAGTTAAGCAGAATATCACTCAAACAAGAGGAAATCCTTACCCTCTTGCGTGATATCCAGAAAAGAATGGAGGAGATCGAGAGGCGAAAACCATGTTCCGGGAAAATTCGGAAGCAATGGACCAACGACCCGACGAATTCCCCTATATTTGATGCAGCACCCAAGGAGTTGCAGCCGAAGGACATAATCCGAATCATGAAAGGCAAATATCATGAATAGCCTTGACAGAATCGGATTAGAAGATCTACAGGAGTTAGCAGAATCCTTTGCTAACCTCAACATGGTTGATCTAAAGATGAACCAAGGAGATGAGGTGCCCAAACCCGAGCACCAAGAAGAAAGTTCGTCAAAAAGGGGTGGGGCTTCAGATGATGCAAGCCACTTCCAACGAACCAAAAGACGCAGGCCACAGATGCGGGATACTCCTGTAGGAAAGGCCACACTCGAACCAATCCATCCCTATGGATTGATTCTCAACCTCGACGAAGCCAGCTTCAAAGATTGGGAGGATCTGATCGATGAATGGGCTTCATCATTAAATATCGTAGTCACCACTATTGAGTACGATAAAAAGGAGTTTGCCAAAATCTTCGAAGCAAGTCTGGCAGGAATGGCAAAACAATACTGGGATAAAATCGACATCTCAGTAAGGGAAGAACTGTTTACTAGTACAAAACCTTATGACATTATTAAGGAGGCTACTAAACAGATAAAAATCCATTTCTTGGGAATGGGTTTTTTCGAAGGATCTGCAGAAGAGAAACGCAAGAAATATCATCAGGCACTCTACAATCTAAGATTAATGGTGCTAGAGCCAAAAGCTCTTGATGAATTTCTACGTCTTTATACCCTATATGTTCATATGGGGGTGGTTGATGATCGAACTGCCAAGGACCTCTTTTTCACAAAGTTCCCGAGTCCATGGAGGGAGATGCTCATCAACGAATACGTATCACCAGGAGAATATCCACTTGATAGTGCATCAAGAAGGATGTCATACGTGCACAAGAAGCTGTCTGAATGGTGCCAGAAGGCAGCAGACCTGAGGAATCTCAAGAAATTGAGGAGGCTCAACAAGAAATCCCCATTGATGTGCGACAACATTGATCTTCCAACAGAGATTGGTGCTGAGCTGTTGTATCAAAGGAGGAGCCGAAAGAAACATAGGTACCAACCCTATGAAAGAAAGTCCAGAAGGAGTTCTTGGAAGCCAAGAACCATGTGGACCAGACAGAAGGCACGCTCTTACAAGTCAGGCCAACGGAGCGGACCATCCAGAAACCGATTCTCAAATCAAAAGAGAATCCCGGCGAGAAAAACTTTCAGGCGCACTCAAGCCAAAGCAAATGAAAGTTTTAAGGATTGCAACTGCTGGTCGTGCGGTGCAAAGGGGCATATTTCAACCAATTGCCCAGACAACGAGAAAAGGGAGATAAGAAGATTCGAATCCACACCGGATATCGAAGATGCTATCTTCTACCAAAAATTGATACCCGTGTATCAATTTGAAGATATATCCTCTGATGAGAGTATATACGAGCAAGAAGAAGTCTTTAGTTCTGAAGATTCGGAGATGACCTATGGATCAACCGGAGCCGAGTCAGACTAAAGAAGAGCACGAGATTCACCACATTCAGCAGGAAGATCAGGAGGGATTTACTAGCCATTTCCTGATTCCACAAAAGGAAGTGGTGAAGCAGCTCGTGAAAAAACTCAAGAAGGAAACCGAGGAGGTTCAAACCTACCAAGGGTTTTCTAATGGAAGATTGAATCGAGTTTTAAATAGCTTGATTCCAACCAAGAGAAAGCATCATGTCTATTTTGGCGTCACAAGCCAAGAAACGGCGCTTCCAATTGAGATCACAAGCAACCAGGTGGAAATTCAGCTGGTTCCGGCCGAAAATATTAGGCAAGATCTCAGGAAAATGAAGCCAGAAGTCGCAAGTACGATGAAATGGATTCATATTGGAGCAATTCAATCGGTGTTAAAATCTTCCCTTCTCCCAGGGACAGACCAGCCAATTGATGTCGCATTATGCGATAAAAGAATTAGAGATGCCAGAGAATCAGTTATTGGAGCTTTTTCAGGCAATCTCTATGCCAAGAAGATTATAACCGAGTTCTACCCACAGATCGCTTATAATCTACAGGATTCATCCTTCAGCCGAGCCCTGACCCTCTATCAGGACTACAAAAAGAAGGAGTACATGACAGATGGAAACAGGCCATACTCACTGACTTATCAAGTCTCGTATGCCCTATCAAATTCCCATCATACGGAGTTATTTCTGGGAAAAGAATTTATTGAAATTCCAGAAATATTCAAAGAAGTTGCTAAGGCAGCCCCTTCAAACCGAGTTGAAATTCCCCAGAACAGGGAAATCGACATCGACGTTGGAGACAAACCAGTGCTGAGCCATACCCAGAGTCTCAGACTGGGAGCACCAAGGCTATCATTCCAAGGAAATAGGCTTACTTCAGGGCCTATATCAAGAAGTTTCTCTCATTCTTATGAAAGAAGGGCGATCCAGGAAACACCAGTTCCAGACATGAGGGTCAAATTCAAATGCCCCGAAGGATGGAGACAGGTTTCCACAAGAATTGATACAACAAGCATGGAAAACAAGTTTCCCTGCAGTATGTTGTATTATCTGGCAAATCCAGGCGAAAACCGATACATCGGAACTCTGGAGGTTGGAGGTTTTGAAATCCAGACCGAAGGCCAAGCCGGACCAGAAACGGACGTCCTGATCCTAGGGCGAGATTTCCTTGACAAATATAAGCCATGGTCATGGAAATCAGGAGGAATGGAGATCACCATTGGAAGACAAAGAGTGATGATCCAATGACAAGTCCATTCTCGATATACATCTCTGTTGGGATGTTATACGAGAAATATAAAGCAGAATATTTTGCTGCTTATGTGGATTCAGGGGCAGGAATCTGTACAGCAAAACGAGGAGTCTTTCCAACAGAAGTGGAAGAAGATCTGCCTCGAATTGCAGGAAGGGATTTCTCCAAAAAGATCTTACTCTTATCAAAAGGAGTAAGACAGACGGAAATATTAATCGGAGGAGCAGGACAGACACCTTGGTACAAGGTCAAAACTCCACCAATTTATTTCCATGATACCGGAGCAGATATATTATTTGGAAATAATTTTCTGCAAAGCTTCAAGAGGTACATACAGGACAATGAAGCCAGGCGGCTAGTGTTCACAACAAATTGTGACCACAAAATCATTGTGCAAAGGCTCAATGGAGCTTTTCATCGCTCAATGCCAATCAAATTCCGCAGCAAGCGTGGTGATGATGGCAGACTCCGGCGACCCCAAATGAAGGATCAAAGGAGGTTCGGAGAAGTTCTGCTCAAATGCAGAACTGAGGGATTCCCAGATCTCTCTGAGGAAGAAATTCAAATCCTCAAAGTTTCCCTGATATCGCACCAGGATATCAAGGAAGAAGAACAGGTGTCCATAGCCGACGTCAAAAGGAGAATCCAGAAGTGTTACCACGAGGATCCTTTGGCATGGTGGGACAAGAACCAGCTCAGAGCAACCTTGAAAGTTAAAACTGGAAAGGAGTATGAGTTCGTTAGGTTCAAACCTATCCTGATGAATCCTCAAGATCAACAGGATATGATGAGTATAATCAAGGAACACCTTGATTTAAAGCTGATCGAAGGAGGAAGATCACCCTACAGCAGTCCGGGATTTCTGGTGAGAAATCATGGGGAGATCAAGCGAGGAAAACCAAGATTGGTCATTAATTACAAAGGAATTAATGATATTCTTGAGTTTGACGGATACTTCATCCCAAGCAGAGAACACCTTATCAACTGCATCAGAGGAGCAAAGGTATTCTCAAAGTTTGATTGCAAATCCGGATTTTACCAGATTCGCATGGAGGAAGGGAGTAAGAAGTTTACAGCCTTCTCAACTCCACAAGGACATTACGTCTGGAATGTCATGCCGATGGGGTTAGCCAACGCGCCTCAGATATTCCAAAGAAAGATGGATAATCTCTTCAAAGATTATTCTTCGTTTATGTTTGTTTACATTGATGACATTCTTATTGCATCAAAAAACATTCATGAACATGTCAGGCATCTGGATATCTTTGCGGATGTTTGCCAACAAGAAGGACTAGTACTGTCAGAAAAGAAGGCAGTCATAGCCACCCAGAAGATGGAGTTCCTGGGAATCGAGATCGATGAATCTGGAATTATTCTACAAGAACATATTGTGGAAAAGGTTCAGAATTTCTCAGAGGATCTCAAAGAAAAGAAGCAGCTCCAAAGCTTTCTCGGAGTTGTTAACTTTGCAGGAATGTTTATCAAAAATCTTGCAGAGTACCGGAAAGTCTTCAGTCCGTTACTGAAGAAAGATGTTCCATTCATATGGAAAGAGGAGCATCGGGAGGGTATGAAAAAGTTAAAAGAGATTTGTAAAAATCTCCCAAAACTTTCAATACCACAAGATGAGGATGACTTGGTCCTCTACACCGACGCGAGTGATTTCTGGTGGGCAGCTGTGCTTACAAAGATCACCCCCTATGGAGAAGAACCTTGCAGATACTGTAGCGGTCTTTTCTCCGACGACGAAGCTGTGCGATGGCACATCAACGAAAAGGAATTCTTTGCAGTGCGAAAGGCGTTTAAAAAATGGCCGCTTTTCTTACTTGCCAAGAAATTTGTTTTGAAAGTAGATAACACTAACGTTAAAGCTTTCTTAACAAAAAAGATTGAATCTAAGCCTGAAAAATCTAGATTGCTTAGATGGCAAGCCGAATGTCAATATTATGATTATGATATTGTCGTTTTAAAATCTGATCAGAATGTTCTTGCAGATTTCCTTACAAGAGATGGAGCTCCCTGAAGTGGAGGGCATCGAGGCAATACAGGGGCAGCTCTTTGCAAGTCTAGAGCTGCTACAACAAGAATGGGAGAAGTGTGTACTACACACTAAACAAGCTGGAAAGATACAAGCGGCTGACGAAGCCCAAGTATCCAACCAAATCGATGATTGCTTCATGAAGATGTTCAATCTTCAGGAGGTACTCAACAAGCCGCTCTTGCGCGTTGTCCGTGAAAATCGGGCTAAAGCAATGCTTTCCGTACAGGGCGGATTACCTGTAGCAGGGGATTCAAGTACCCCTAGCACAAGTCCTGAGAGAATGGCTTTACAGCCGGACGCTCAAGGAAAAGATGTTGTTAAGGGGTCACTCCCTGAATCAACATGTCAACCCACCACCTCTGGGGTAAAAGAGGGAGAGATCAATCTTAGGCCAATGACTGGCCAACTTAAGGTTGATACTAATTTTGTTGATATTTCTCCTTCCTGGCAGATGTATCAAGACCGGTGGGAGAAACTCATCACAAGAAAGGGCATTAATTCGGGAAATTGCTGGGTTGATGTTGCAGGGAGATACCCTAGGATTTGGACAACGCCGGGAGCCAATCCAAATCACATCAAGGAATGGTATGAGTTTGGGGCTTTGGCCTCAGTTTATACCACTGCTCCAGCCTTCAACGAAATCAAGGGTCTACCCAAGTGGATCCAGAGAACGGTGTTTGAAGCCTGGGAGAACAACGAGTCCCTTAAACGGGGAGACGTTCTGGAACTGTACTTCTTCAGCGCAGCACCAGAACCTGTCGGAAAAGGAGTCTATGAAGCTTTCCATTTCATCAAGCTTCGGAGACCAGATACAGGAGCCTTGAACCGGATCAAAGTTCCTGATTTTCAAGTCCCAATCGCCTCAACATTCACGGAGGATCAAATCTCCACGAGACGAGCATGGGGTCTTTGGGTCTGTCTTACAGAGATGGACAAAATGAAGTCCAGATTTAAATTCTTTCAGAGTTCAGATCTGGGAACGTTCTTGGTCAACACTATGACGGGAACAACAACCGAGTTTGCCGAAAAATCTTTCGAGAAAAAACGGCAAACAATTTGGGACAACAAGATGGCGGGGAGCAAAGAGACTCGTCGCAAATTCTGCAACATGGCACATTCGGGCCAGTGGATCGAGAAAATCTGCGATCAATGTTCATCGCAGAAAGAACCAGAATTCGGCAAAGGTTTCTTCCCGAAACCTGACAGAAGGAGGTTCCGGTCTGATGAACACGACAAGCATCAGACGCCAAAGGGGAGGACCCCTCGGGCACCAAAAAAGTAAGGTGGCCGACAGAACAGAGTGAATCATGTGATTCACAGCAAGGATCGCACCCACAAAAGAAACGACAAAAGTGGGTGGAATTACAGGAGGACCACTCAGCGCTCCAGGACAAATGTGAGTGGAAAGAAAGCAGCCGGCCCCTACCAGCATTATCACAAAACGATAAAGCAAGGGCCCAGCACATGTGACAACACCAGCAAGTGTTGGCAATAATGGCCAACAAAAGAAGGTGGCTGTCAATTTCAAGCAAGCTGGCCACGAAGAAAGCATCCGAGGCCAACTACCAAGCAATAATAGAGGGTATCAAACCTCTATAAAACCACAAGAGCTGGAGAGAAGAAGGACATCCGAAAATTCACAACATTTTCACACACCACTTCCTCTCTCTAGAATTTATCTTTTGTAATTTTAATTTTCTGTTTTCAAAGTTTTTCCGTTTTTAAGTTTTAGTTCTTTTATTTTATGTACACAAGAATCGGCTACTATGAGTAGCTGAACAAGTTGTCTCCTCCCTTGGGGGATATTTTATGAAATAAAATTAATTATTATATAATTCCTCTATAAACACTTTGTTTTTGTCCAACTATTCCGGGTTGAGTAAAAATATTTTCTTTTCATTTTTTCAACAAAAATATTTGACGTCGAGACACAGTGAAGGAGGGAAACTGATTCCGGAAGGTGACCATTCGGCGAAAGCCGGAACACAGTGAAGGAAGAAGGTTGCAACCATCACTTGCGAGTGTGTGGTTGGACGAAGGCCGAGGAGGCAAGAAGTCCGTAAAACGCGATTAAAGCTCCAGAAGGTGACCAGTCGACGAAAGGTATACTGTTGATTTATGATTTGAATTATTTTGAAGTGTTACGGAAGCATGTTGGGCCTGATTAAATGTTAAACTGTTAAAATGATCTGCTAAATGAGCTTGAATGGTATATCGGCTGGAAACTTTCCTCGTGCCCGATAGATTACTTTGTGATCTGGGTCTGGACTGTGAGACAATGCCACGTACCTTTGAGCAAAACAGTTTAATAAAATTTGGTTTAATCGTGATTTGCATGTATTAATTAAGCCTGATTTAAGACGAAGGGCGGTTTGGTCATTTGATTGGCTTTTGGTTACTGAAGTCTTACTTTAAATCTTGTGGCTATATAAGTCTCTAACTATGTGAGTTTGGCTAAATGGGTCTTTTCCTCATAAAAGATAGTGGAATTCGAATTGAAACATCAAAAATCCATCCTCAATGTTTGCCATGGGACTTGTTTCTATATAAATTAAGCCAACCATCCATCCCTAGTAACTAAAACACTGTACCAAGCAAGGCTATATCCACATATGTTGTATTCTATATTCAAAAAAGGAGAGAAACATATGTACGCGAAGTATGATTTAAGTTCTATTTAAATAAGGGTTCTTATTTAAACATCATCCTATATATCTATATATATATATATATATATATATATATATATATAATGATGTATATTTGAGCATCTGCATCGGTTACACGATAGCAGCCTACTCGTGTAAGGCTGCTATCGTGTAAGACGATGCAGCCCACACTTACACGAGAGCTACACGTTCTAACGTGTAGCCCTCACAACCGTTGAAAATAGACGCGTGTTGTACACGCGCCTTTAAAAAAAAATGAATTTTGAATTTGAAAGCAGCTTTGATTGCCTCGGTTTCCATGCCAAATTTGACCGCTCGAATTTATTTTTATTTTTATTTTTATTTTTTAATTTTTTTTCTCCTCTTTATATTCCATCTTCCTCCTTCTTCCTCCATTTCACTCCACAATTCTCCTCTTTCAATCTACACTTCAAGCCTTTTCTTCTTTAAATAGAACTTAAATCATACTTCGCGAGTTCGCGTGAACAAGGGATGAATTAATTAGTTTTATTCGGATGAATTAATTAATTTTATACTTGCTTAACCATCTTATGTCTCAAATATTCAATCCTATAATTATTAATCATTAATCATAATACTCAAAGTATACACCCGTAAGAATTCACATTTAATCCTCGATTAATGCACTGAATCAAACTACTACTACTACAATATAGCGAACCAACAAACTGTTAACGAGAAGAAGCTGAATATTTATGGAATAAATTTCATAAACTGGTTCAATGTCAGTAACACAAGATTGAGTTACAAGATGTCTAATAGTATTTCACAAAACATATAGCCAACACAAAAAAATGTCGCTGCAGTATTCCCACATAAGAAAGCAAATTAGAAGAGGGAAGTTCCTTTGCCCTTTTTGTCGCCACCGATTTCAAAATGCTTGCATCTCTGCAAAGAAGATGGTGATTGCAGCCTCATAAACACAAAAAGAACATATATAGAGATAGAGAGATCGAAACAGATGTGCAGTAATGAAGAGCATACCTTGATTGGGTGTTGGGAGACATGCTTGCAGCCCTGGCATTGCAGCCTCAACACAATCTTCTTGGTTGTTTTGGCCTGCCCAAGAACGACAAGAACCATAGTTATTAACAATTCTAGTTCGCAATCATACTACTGAAAACCTTAGAGATTTACTTCATTCTATCAAACACTACTGAGCATACTTGATTGAAATGGAAATAGCTTGCTAAAACATAACATGCAAGAATTCACCTTCTTGTGGAAGACAGGCTTGGTCTGGCCACCATAACCTGACTGCTTGCGATCATAACGTCTCTTTCCTTGAGCAGCTAAACTATCCTTCCCCTTCTTGTACTGTGTGACCTTATGCAAGGTGTGCTTTTTGCACTCCTTTGATTTGCAGTAAGTTTTTTTTGTCTTGGGAACGTTCACCTGCAAATTTGAAATCCGAATAAATCAATAAAAGATGTTCAAACAAAGGCTGAATGGAACTGCAAAAGTCAAGCAGAAGCTGCAACAGAACCATGTACTAAATCTTAAGCCAAGATAAGAAGATAGAAACAATTCTCTTCCTTAATTTACAGGCAAGTGAATAAAGTTGCTATATTACAAGAACATCGACAGACAGGCATAAATTCGCCATCTGGACTTAATACACTCTACTTTATCTTATCGAGTATTGCTTGTTCATGCATTACTAGTAAACCCTTATGTGAAAAACACCCAATTAGGTTCTGGATTCAATGAGTAATCTCAGAGAAGAAATTCCATGTTTGTAATGAGATTAAATATGTTCACAAATCGCAACTAAATGATGATAGTGTTACAGGAAAACGTGCATTCAGCACTCGGATAACAGAAAAATCCAATATTAATTTGTATTGCTAGCTACGTAAAGCTTAATGCACATTTGCATTGACATTACCAACAGTCAAATTAAACTATGACAATGATTATTTACATAGCAATTCTAACAAAGTACCCCGTTCAACAAATATATCTTCCACAAACTACCGAATATTGCGAAGAAAACTAAAAAATAAACATATTAAACAATTTCTCCAACCCGTTAGAAAATTGACCAGAATCAGAGGCTTTCCCCCATCAAAGTACTATAATTAACAAATATAAGTTCCAGCGAAAATGAACAGACGACGAAACAACTAATTCCATCACACGAAACTAAACAAACGCCATCGCAGAAAACTAGAGATCTCGAGAAAAGAGAAGAAGGTAGATACCATGGCTTACGGCTAGGAAGGTCTCTGTAAAAATGCGATTTGCAGCAGAGTTCGTCTCAATTAGGGTTTAGAGTTATTTAAAATGGGGCTTATGAATTATGATGGGCCGGCCCAAATTTTCAAATTGACCTTTTAGTTGGAACTAGAACATTCATTCATGCCATGCACGATGAACATCGAAAATAAATGATATATTTAAATAATTATAAAAAGTAAAAATAAAAATATAAACTAATGAAAAATATAATTTAATAATAAAATAAAATAATACACATCAATTACTCAATAAAATCTTGAATTTGAAACGTTATTTTCAATTTTGTATAAAGTATAATAAAAATTATTTGATAATAAAACTTGACATTAGACATTATCATTATCATTACCCTTATAGAGTATTAAGCATCATAATAAATAAAGTAATATTTTCATACACACATATAAATAAAAAGTTGTAAAATGTTAATGAAGCGAGAAAAAAAATATTTTTAATTTAAAAATTTTCATTATTTATTCATTTTAAATTCATTTTTGATGATTTTTTATATCATATTAAAGATCTTTTCACGAACTTAAATTTAAGGTGTAGTATATTAAGTATTTTTTCATGAATTATATTTGACGATGTTTAAAGAAAATTAAAGAAAAAAATACAGAAAAAATAGTGAAAAAATTAGTAAAAGAAGAGAAAGAAAAATAGAGAGAAAAGTTGGAGGGAAAAAACTCCTCTTTTATATATTACATAGACATATAGATATATGAAAAAACAAAATTTAGATCCTGTTTTTTTTTATTCCATTAGATCCTGTTTCAAAACACACATTTGATTCAATTTTTGATTTAATTTTATTTACATTTAAATTAGTTTATCAATTTTTATTGTAGTCTTGCCATTAGTGTATTAAAAATATATCTAAATATGAGGATATATATAATATATCAAAAAAATTTATGTGAAAAAGCAATTTTTATGTGAGAATTATGAGAACGTCGCATAAATTCATATATTTCATGAATAAGAAATCACCAATGTAGCCTAATAAACATAATAGAGGTGACACGAGTTTTTTAAAAAATGTGATAATTGTGTTTGAATGAAAATTAGGTCATATGCCTTTTTGTAAATAGTAAGAGATAAATTTTGTGGGTTCCTTTTCAAATAATGAAATGTCACAATTTTCAGGGACATCCCAATATAATAATAAGGTCATAATTTTTAGGGACGGAGAGAGTATTTATTTGTTCAGTCTGATTATTTTTTGTTCATAAATTTGACTTATGCATGTATTCTCCATTATCCAGAAGGTTCGTTTATTTTGATGGAAAATAAGAAAAAATATATATTTTCATTTTTTTTCCTTTTCCACAAGTTTTCACATGTTTATTATGATAGAATTTTTTTTTCGGGCAGGGTAAAAAAATATTTTTTTGAACAGTTCATTTTCACTAATTTCCAAATATGCTCGTATTAATATAATTTCAACTTTTACTCCTGTCCAAAATTGAAACCGCCACTCGAGTATTTCACGCTTATTAATAAATATAAAACTTTATGGCAGTAGAAGATTTTTATCGTTAACTTTCTTCATGATTTTATTGCCATCTTCTTTTTTTATGATAAATTATACAAATAAATAAAAAAATTTAAAGACTGCACAACGATAAACTCGAATCCAGGATGCATGCAGAAGCCAAATTGCAAAAAATGAACTAGCAAGTTTTAAAACCACACAAATAATTATCATGCATGCTCTTGTACGTGGAGATGAAGATATGGAAATACTCATGGCAAATCCAAAATTTGATAATGGAATGATGATTAAAAAAAAAAAAAAAACGCTTTGGTGCCAGTGTCACATTGGTGATTGAAGGAGCTCATACCTCATAGATCCACCCATATATGGAACACAAAATATTCTGTACACCCAAGTGTACGGTACACCCGGGTCATATCCGATCCAAATACTGATCTGGATTTGATCCAATTGGACTATTCTACTCGAATGTCAAGTGTTAGTGTCACTTCGATATAGTGTTAGTGTCATTTACATGTAGTGTTAGTGTCATTTTCGAAAAAATGTCATTTGTAAAATAAAATAGTGTTAGTATTACTTTCGAGATAGTGTCATTTATAAAATAAAATAATGTTAATATCATTTCAAGATCGAAATTAGTCAGGATAGTCCAATTGAATTAGGATCCGGTTTGGGTATAATCCGAATGCACATGAGACCACCTCCCCATAGAATCATATATGATACACGACAATTAAATGACTATACATTTCCATATATTCCTTGATAAAAGTGGGATAAACCTAAATATGGCATAGTATTATTTTGTTGACCTTCACTAGAATTCTCTTAGCTAGGTTAGATGATATTTTAGTCGATTGATCATGTTTTGTTGGATGCATAAACTATTTAATTTCACCATTTAAATTTATTGTATAGTACATCCATATTAGTAAGCATCTTAAATATCTTCTGAGCTTCAAATTAAGCTACTCAAATATAAATACGAGATTGAAAGCGCTTCAATTCATCCCACTTAAAATTAAATACTACTATTGTATAAAGTTTCTGATCAAAATTTGGAATTCTCAATTTATGTATCAGTTTGAATATGTAACAATATCGAGGCAATTAATGTTTCGTCCAGTTCTGTTCATTTCATTAAATTATTAGTTCCAACTCCGATTATAGGAAAACAAATTTAAATGATCTCTTAACTAGTGAAGATTTAAAGTAGATGAAGATTTTTCTATTTCAAGCTACAAGACAAAATCACTTTCTGATGGAAAGCTAGATACAAATATTGTGACAGTAAGAAAATATCATGACATTGAATAATGTATGCCACTATTTATGATTAAATATCGAATCGAACTGCCCCTAATATAAGGAAATTCAGAAGCAGTGTCTGAATATTTCTCATTTCTATATATTCAATGGTCTATAAAATGAATAGTTTTTTTTTTTTTTTTTTTAAGGAGAAACACTTTCATTACATTCATATAGACGTACGTGCATTACCAAAAGTTCATCACACATAATTTATTTTGTAATTTTGATCATTCCTCATCCACAATTAAGTATTGAATTAATACAAGAAAAGATCATACTAGACAAGAAATATAATTAAATAAGTAGTCAAAACTTTGTTAACCGTGCACTTAAAACTCAAAGAATTGATACTTAAATCTCGCCTCATGCACTTAATCAAACAATTACGCAATCCAACAAACTGTTAACAAAGACACCTACTAACACAGTATGTCGATACATAATTTCGCACATCAAAAGGGGATTAATCTTTATATGTTTTAAGATTTAGAGGAATTATTTACCCACGAATGATGATCTGGACGTCGAGAACGATAGTGGTGGGCGTTAGCAGACGACGATTGAGATGAAAGACACAATAATCTCCATCCTTGAGGCGGTTGGCTGCATAGAAAGCAGGCCATCCCGCTTTCATTCTGAATCGAATTCCACCGCTGTTCTCGTTCGACAGCGATACCGCCCAACTTCTCCCCTTGGGATCATTCAGAATCACCCTCCACTGTTGCGGCCCGCCCAAACTATTCGCCCTCAAGAATGGCACCGGAATATTCTGAAATATATATCAACAACACACCTCATCACTCATCATAATATATACATATGCATATACATGAATTGATTGAGGATTACCACTTTCGTCTTCTTCTTAGCATGGAAAGGCTTCATCCTCTTCTCGAAATACTCTTTCGAGACCCCGTTCTTCCTTGCTTCTTCTGCAATTTTAACATAATCGAATTATTAAGTAATTCTCAATTAGAAAAAAAATATATACACCAAGTTAATTAATCACTAGTTTTTCACCCATGGGATTTAGGGTTTCTTCTTCTTCATCTTCTTCTTCTTCCTCCTCCTCCTCCTCCTCCTCCTCCTCTTCTTCTTCTTCTTCCTTCTTTTCGTTGTGAAACTCCTTCTCGGTCATGTTTGTGCCGAACACAGAGACGTTGAAACGCAGATCATCGGTGGGTTTGAAGAAGACGAACTCTCCGATTGTTAAAGCGTGGCGCTCCACGAATTCAGGCCATCCTCGATTCATACAGATCAGCCCATTTTCCTGGTTTTTGCACAAACTCACGCTAAATTTTCCGATTCGGCTTTCCAGAATCACTCTTCTCCATTTCCGCGCTTCTACCTGCTTGGAAACAATTGGTGGAAGGTTCTGCAAAAATTTGAAATAGAAAATTCTTTATTTTGGTGTGTATTGTTGAAGCATGGCGTAGATGAAATGAAATGGTCGAAATAAATTTATGAAACATAACATGATGTAGAAGAAGCAAATTAGAAATGAAAAGCTGACCATTTTTTCGTGGAAACCAGGCATCATGACTTTCACAAAGTGCGTTGTAATTGAGAGCTCATGTCTTCCTTCCATGGTGAAACTAAAGCTGATGGAGATGAATACAAGTGGTTGAGAGATAATTTGCAGCAGGAGAAAGAGAGATGCAAACCAAATACTAGTGGAGTATGCTATGAGTAGGGTTTAGCTAGGATAGTAGGAATTTATTGTTATTGGTTGAGACTTTCACCAATATGGGGGATTTGAGTAGTTCTGCTTTGATAAAATTTGCAGTAATTAAACACAGAAAGGAAGAAGATAGCTTACCCTTAATTTAGGCATGATTTCAGAAACTTTGATAATATTGAAACTGTTCTCATTATCGCTCTATATGCACACAATTCCTAGAATAGCAATGTAGCAATACAACAGTAGCATAGTAAAGACAAGGCTAAAGCTGCAACGTAAGTAAAGCAAAACAAACTAAACAGCTGGCATTAGCATTAGACTTGAATATGAAAGGCACGTGCTGGTGACTTCCCCTTCCCCGCCAACCCCCAGAAATTCCCTTCGTCTACATTCACATCCCCTTCCCCGATTTCCCATCTCAATCCCGCCGGCCCCAGCCTCAAAATCCTTGTTTTGCTTCTTCTTCTTTGCAAGTAGAGGAAAGTTACTCCTATTCTATTCCTTCCTTCTGTTCGTCTTAACTATTGCTGTGAAAATTATTGGATGCATACAATTGGTTTTGGTGGCGACGGCGATGGCGAAGTTTGCAGTGCAAGGTCTAGGCCGCAGAGATACGCCGCGGAAAGGTGACGGTGAAATTGGGGGTTGGGATGAATCTTTTTTATATTAATTATTGTAATTAATAAATTGAAATTTTTAAAATTTTAATTATTGATAAATTTTAAAATAAAATAATAATGGGTATTTTGATAAAAGTGTTTAAAATTAATATATTATTATTTTTATGGTTATAGTCAATTTTTACTTAATTAAAATGGCTATTTTAATATTTGCCTCTATTTTATTTCATGTTATGTTGGATGTATAAGCTACTATTCCTATTCAATTTCATCATTTAAATTTTTTGTAAGACACTCATAGGTGATAGTAGTATTTTATTTCATGTCAAGTTACACGTCAATTTGGATATGTAACAATATCGAGGTAAGCCAAATATGTAAGATGCTGTTTTTATTTTGAATGCCAATGTTTCCAGTTTTGTTGATAAATCTATATATTATATAAAAACACAGTTTTCTTACGCCCGACAAAAAATTTGACAGTTTATTTTCACCAAAATTTCAGGCATATACAAATGTGATTTCGGTAACAATTTCAAAAGTTCAAACGTGATTTCAACAAACAGTTTTTACTCAAAAATATGGATTTGAGCAATCAACATTCAATATCTTCACCAAAAAAAGGGAAATGTCAAGAGAAATTGTCTTCTGTAAATACCTTTAGGCGGCTTGAGGGTTGTACTGGTCCCGATGAGGTGGCGAAATCAGTGGGGAAAATAGAGCCGAGGGCGGCGCCGTGCTACTGTAACAGCAAATTCGTGCCGCGCCAGAATTTGTGAAGGAGAAGTGAGACAGAGGGCGAGAGGCTAGAGAGATGATGGTGTGTAGTGTGTACGGCGGCGGCCGTGGCTACCTGTGACTGTTGCTGCCGCCGAAGAGAGAGAGAATAAATGCGAGATTCACAGAGAGATAAGGGAGGGATCGAAACTCGAAAAGAATGGGGGCTATTGAGAAGAAACGGATATAAGGGTTTGGGCTCTTTTTAAAATGATGAATGGGCTATTTTTTAACAACTTAGCTTTGGGGCTCATAATTAAAGGACTAATGTTATTAAAAGAAATTCGGCTGCAATTAAGTAAAACAATGAGAAATTTAGCTTGTTTAAATTACATGACATATTAGAAAAATTAGCTAATACATGATTAGAACAACAATAGTAATATAAAACATAAATTATATGACATTAATGATTAAAAAATTACAAGATATAAAATATAAACTAATGAAATTAATGATTAAAATTTTTTTGGGTTAACGTATAATTTGAGAAAAATATATATTGATATAATTGAAAATCAGAAGAAATTAAATAGAGAGAAAAAATAAAAAGAGTATTTTTTTTGGATATGAGTTTAGTGTAAAATGTTGAAGATGACCTAAGAGCATTTTTAGCCCTATTTCCAACAATGCTGCTAATTGCGTTATACTTTTAGATTCATTTTTCAATGAATAAAATTAAAAATCAAAATATTGTATTTTTTTAGTAGTAGAACTCGCAAACACATTCAGTTTTTTTTTCTCGTATACATTTAGTTTTATACTGTTATTGGATAATTAGTTTGGGATATAAGATGAAATAGTTTTGTCTATTTAATTTTGTGTTAATAATGAAAATTACCAATTTCAGTTTGTAAGGAAAAAATATTCATTTTTTTGTAATATATAAAAATAGTTTTTTCTTCTGTCTCAATTCACTTTTACTTATTTCCTTCAATATGTATGATGTGTTTCTTTTATAATTTTAAGAAATAAAATAGAAGTTTCCATCAAACATGATGAAGATTAAAACATATTTATGGTAGAACTGAGAGATTTGAAGTCATGTAAAAAATAGAACATTCGAATACAACATATGTGAATATGACCTTTTTTTAAAATGTTAAAAGCAACTTTTACTTTGTGTTTATCTTAATATTATTTATAATATATTTTAGCTATTTAATAATTATAATATCATCACACGATGTCATGTCCGTGCAACGCACGGGTGGATATGACTAGTGATAAGTATACTAAAGACTAAAGATTTAAAGCAATGAAGATCTTTACAAGACAAAATTACTTTTTGGTAGGAATAGAAAGCTTATTTTACATGAAAATGTCAATATTCTGATTTGTTCTTGAGATTTCATTTATTTGTAGTAGCTAGCTAGATACTAGTAAAATACTAGTAACATTGATTCTACTCAACTACCTAGTGCTACTATTACGTTACAAATTTCGATCAACAGCTGCCAACTTGGCCAGATCCTAGAAAAACAAATTTAAATGATTTCTTAATTAAGAGATGAATATTTAAAGTACAAGAAGATCTTTCTATTTCAAGCTACAAGACAAAAACACTTTGTGCTAGAGAGAGAGAGATGATACAATTGTAACAGTTGGAAAATATTCGATTAATCTGTTGTTTGTGGAACTCATTAATTGCTTCCATTATCATGATAACAATGCCCCCTCCCTCTCTCCTTCTGCAACTCTAGATTTCAACTATTCTCAAATGGCATTTGGAACCAAATTTGTGAACATAATGATGCCCGATCTCATGGAAAGAATGGTTACTTCTCTACCTTCCCTCTTATTTCTTTTCCTAACGTTTTGGTTATCGCAAATTTTAAATAAACTAACATTTTGTATATGGCACTCATGCATCTCAATATTTTGCATTGTTGCACAGAAGGTGCCATCAGCCTACTGTGAGAAGCTACAACAAGAGAAATCAAGAAAGGCAGTGTTGAAAACTCCTAAAGGAAGTTGGGAAATGAAGGTGCGCAGAGACGATGATGGTGACATCGTCTTCGAAGACGGATGGCCACGATTTGCCCGCGACCACGCCCTGAACGACCGCGATTTTCTAGCGTTCGAGCACACGGGCAATCTGCACTTCGACGTCGTCGTCTGCGACGCCCGCACCGCCTGCGAGAAGAAACCTATCGCGGACTGCAGGAATGCTATGCCGCAAAATCAAGACAAAGGTGGTCTTATCAATTCATTTTGCAATTATAAAAATTAATGTGAGAGTAATAATCTGTATACTATGTTGATTAAATTGCAGGGAAGGCAGAGAAGAAAGGTGTTATTGAATCCCAAATTATGCCGTCTTTCAGCATTGATATAACACCTTATATCGTCCCCACTAAATTTAAAAGTCCCGTAGTGGTAATGTTTTCTTGTACTAGTATTAAATTATGATATAGTTATTCTAAAATGTAGGAATAGTTAATATCATGTTTTGAATGGATATAACATGAAAATATTTGATTGAAATAATGATAAAATGTAGCATTATTTGTTATATGGTGCAGGGTATCCCGGCGCAGTTTGCGAGGAGGAGCAATCTGGACAGCAAAAAAAGCATAAGTTTAAGGGACCCTAAAAACAGAAAATGGCCCATAAATCTGATAGTTAAACGCGAGCCCTACTTTCGCGTGTCCATGTGTGGTGGGTGGCGTGACTTTTATGCAGCTAATGCTAAGCACCTCAAAATTGGAGATAAGTGCATCTTACATCTCAACTCCACTTCCTCAACCTCCAAAACTGCAGCCCTTGATGTGGAGTTTTAATTTCATCTAAATCTTTAGGCTTTTAATTTCATGATTCCAATATGTATTAACTACTCTACTTAATATGTGGACTTTAATGTCTTATGTATTTCCATATATGTGGACTTTAATGTCTTATGTATTTCATATATGCTTCTTAATTAGGGTTTCAATATTATCATTTTGCCTTACTATTTTATTTTATTTTTAATAAATTACACAAGTAAATCAAGAAATTTATGGATAGATTATACATAGCTTTTATTAATGTGAGCATTTCTCAAATTTAAATGTTTGCGTGCATAGGCTACACAAAGAGGAATTTCTAGAAGCTTAAATCATACTTCGCGTGAACAAGGATAAGTACACTAACAAAAAACATCTAACTTAATTTATCATTTATTCTGATGAATTAATTAATTTTATACTTGGTTAACCATCTTATGTTTCAAATATTCAATCCTATAATTATTAATCATTAATCATAATACTCAAAGTATACACCCGTAAGAATTCACACTTATACCTCGATTAATGCACTTAATCAAACTACTACTACAACAATTATAGCGAACCAACAAACTGTTAACGAGAAGAAGCTGAATATTTATGGAATAAATTTCATAAACTGGTTCAATGTCAGTAACACAAGATTGAGTTACAAGATGTCTAATATTTCACCAAACATATAGCCAACACACAAAAATGTCGCTGCAGTATTCCCACATACCAAAGCAAATTAGAAGAGGGAAGTTCCTTTGCCCTTTTTGTCGCCACCGATTTCAAAATGCTTGCATCTCTGCAAAGAAGATGGTGATTGCAGCCTCATTAGCACAAAAAGAACATAGAGAGATCGAAACAGATGTGCAGAAATGAAGAGCATACCTTGATTGGGTGTTGGGAGACATGCTTGCAGCCCTGGCATTGCAGCCTCAACACAATCTTCTTGGTTGTTTTGGCCTGCCCAAGAACAACAAGAACCATATTTATTAACACTTCTAGTTCAAAATCATACTACTGAAAACCTAAGAGACTTACTTCATTCTATCAAACACTACTGAGCATACTTGATTGAAATGGAAATAGTTTGCTAGAACATAGTAACATGCAAAAATTCACCTTCTTGTGGAAGACAGGCTTGGTCTGACCACCATAACCTGACTGCTTGCGATCATAACGTCTCTTTCCTTGAGCAGCTAAACTATCCTTCCCCTTCTTGTACTGGGTCACCTTATGCAAGGTGTGCTTTTTGCACTCCTTTGATTTGCAGTAAGTCTTTTTTGTCTTTGGAACGTTCACCTGCAAATTTGAAATCGGAATAAATCAATAAAAGATTCAAACAAAGGCCGAATGGAGCTGCAAAAGTCAAGCATAAGCTGCAATAGAACCATGTACTAAATCTTACACCAAGATAAGATGATAGAAACAATACTCTTCCTAAATTTTCAAGCAAGTGAACAAAGTTGCTATATTACTAGAACATCGACTGACATGGTATAAATTCCCCATCTGGATCTTACCGAGTATTTCTTGTTCATGCATTACTAGTAAACCATGTAAAAAACACCCAATTAGCTTCTGGATTGAATGAGTAATTTCAGAGAAGAAATTCCATATTTATAATGAGATTAAATAACTTCACAAATCGCAACTAAATCATGATAGTGTTAGGCAAACGTGCATTCAGCACTCGGATCACAGAAAAATCAAATATTAATTTGTATTGTTAGCTAACTAAAGCTTAATGCACATTTGCATTGACATTATCAACAGAACCGTAACTGAAAACAAACACACAATCAAATTAAAATATGACAATGATTATTTACAAAGCAAATCTAACAAAGTACCCAGTTCAACAAATATATCTTCCACAAACTCAATCCCGCAAGAAAATTGACCAAAATCAGAAGCTTTTCCCCATCAAAGATTTCCAACTAAAATGAATAGACGATAAAACAACCTATTCCATCATACGAAACTAAACAAACGCAATCGCAGAAAACTAGAGATCTCGAGAAATGAGAAGAAGGAGATACCATGGCTTACGGCTAGGAAGGTCTCTGTAAAATTGCGATTTGCAGCAGAACTCGTCTCAATTAGGGTTTAGAGTTATATAAAATGGGGCTTATGATGGGCCGGCCCAAATTCTCAAATTGGACATTGCCTCTTCTTGTAAACCAAGTATAATTTTCTCTCTCTTTTCTTGACTTGCAATTTTCTAATGGGTTAGAAATGGAGTATAATTTGGGCATGGAAATTAAAATGGCCTTACTTGTAGACTTGTAGTGTATTTACTTCTTTTTTTCCAAAACGACTGCTATTACCTTATTATTTTTAGAACTTGTGTTGATATTAGTAATTAATTCATGTTAATATATATTCAGTTTTATGATAATTGTATTTTATATTAAAAACTAAAATTAATAACAAGAATAAATATCAACTGAAAGAAAATAACAAATGGACTAATGGAGTACTATTTTTTAGATTTTCTTAAAAAAGGAACACATATAGATACAAAGGAAAAGAAAAATAGAAATAAAAGAGAAAATGAGAAAAAGCTAAATGCTCGTGATCTCTCCATTTGAAGATCCAACGGCTGGCAGCCACCCATACGCTTCCTATATATAGATCCTCCCATTTCTCGTCTACCTGCTAAACCCTCCCATTACTCTAGGGTTTATCATCGCTTTCAACGATCCAAGTACTCCCCATTCCTCTGAAGGTATCGTTTTTTTCTTCTTTCTTTTCTGGTCAGTAAACCACATAGTTCCTGCAAATAGCAGCATCAATTATGAATCAGATTTACTTTTGTTTGTTTTGTAGTTTTTCTCGTTCCTCTATATAAGCTTTGATTTTCTTCTTAATCTTCGTGTTTCGTTTTGCCATTCATTTAGTGTTCTGGTATCGGAGTGATTATCTATTAGTTTAGCTTCGATTGCTTTTGGCATTAGGTGTAATTTGTTTTCTGTTTGGGAAGTGAGCTGAATAAATAAGAAAGAAAATATATTTAGATTTAAATGTAATTCTGTGTTTGCTTGTGTTTTCTCGGTCATATGAGCACTTCCATTCAATTAAGAAAAGTTCCGAAAAAAAGGTTTTGATCTAACGAAATGCTTGATGTAGGTTCTCTGTTATGAGGATTATATTTATTTCTGTTTATTTTTGCATATAATATGAAGGAATTGGATCTAAAGTTTGATATATAGCCGTGGAATATTTTTTATTTTCTCTTAAGTTTAATATTCAGACGAATAAAAGCTCTTCTGTATTTTTCTCACATTTTGGATATTCATCTTTATCCAAGTTCTTGAAATCAGCATCTAATAATCTTCAATCTTTCAGGTTGTAACAATGGCTTTGTTTAGAAAAGCAGCGAGTATTCTGGGGAGGACTGTGGCCAGCCGGATAAATCAGGAAACATCAGTGCCCAAGCTCTCTATCTTTCAAGCAATAAGATGCATGTCAAGTTCAAGGGTTTTTGTTGGAGGTGCGTTACCGTTTTGCTCTAGCACTACAAGTGGTCCACTATTCTGTGAAATTTTGTATGACACCGCCTTATTTCATTTTGCAGGACTTTCTTACAACACAGATGAACAAGGTCTTAGAGAGTCTTTTAATAAATATGGAGAAGTTGTGGATGGTAAGATAATCGAAGATGATCATATACCTTGTCAGTCTGTGAATAGTGTTATACTGGAAGTCATTTTTGCTCCATATTTTATTGACCATTAGAGGAAAATTGAAAATATGCTTGATCCTCCCTGGATGGAGCTTTTCTTGCATGTGCAATCACGTCTTTCTTACTTGTGTATTTCGAATGCGTGGTCAAAGAATTGAAAACAATTAGATGTTTGCGGCAAGCTCATAGCATGACTTTTGAAATAGGCATTCTTTATGGCTGTTCTATAGTGAAAACAACTTCAGGTTGTGCTAATAGAGTTGTCTTTGATAAGGTGTGTTGATTATGAATTGGCAGTTGACTTGTGTTTTTGTTTGTTCGCTTCCTAGTTATTCATCTTTTATATTCGTGAACTGGTAAGGGCTTTCCATCCTGTATTTGTAAATGATGAAGATAGTTGTATATTTATGTAGTAAGGGTGATCGTTGACCGTGAAACTGGGAGATCCAGAGGATTTGGGTTTGTTACGTTTACTTCCGCTGAGGAGGCATCAGCTGCCATCCAGGCTCTGGATCAGCAGGTTTTGTTTGCACTGCTCTGTTCCTTCTAGTTTCTATTAGATGTGTTCTTGTAGTTTCTTAATCTGACTACTGACAATTACTTCTTTTGAATTACCTTCAGGAACTTCATGGTCGTACAGTGAAGGTTAACTATGCAAATGATAGGCCACGCACAGGAGGCTTTGGTGGTGGAGGCTTTGGAGGCGGTGGCGGCGGCTATGGTGGTGGTGGTGGTTATGGTGGTGGTGGCAGCTATGGTGGAGGTGGCAGCTATGGTGGAGGTGGTTACGGTGGCAGTGGTGGTGGCGGTTATGGTGGGAGTGGTGGCTATAGCGGTGGTGGTTATGGGGGCGGAGCTGGAAGTGGAGGCTATCCTGCAGGTGGAGAGAGCCAAACTGGTGGTGATGTTCAAAACTTCGGTGGCGCTGGGGGCTATGCAAATGACGCCAGCTCCGGTAGCTATGGTTCAGGCGTGAACAACTTTACTGGAGTTGCTGGTGAGGGAAGCTACGGAGACGAGGATGCCCCGGAAAATTTTGCTGATAAACGGGGTTGATATAGCATCAATCCCCTCTAATTGGCTTCGAGTAAGAATGGAAGCTGCAAGAGATATACACTGGTATATGGGATATCTGATTGTGTTATCTTCCGGAATTCCTAGAACTTTTCTAGTTATATTTCATTTTTTTTTTTTCTGATCAATTATCGTTTATATTAGGTTTTTAAGTGTTACGCTTCCGGATCTTTATTTGGTGTTTGAAATAATGACACTAATTCACCAAATATATTATTTTCACAGCTAGCTATTCGTTGTAGGCTTTGCTTTGATTGAACAAGAAAAAAATATATATTTCAAGATCCTAAATGAAAGATCTAACTTTTTTTTGTGAGATGCGAAGTACATATCATATACTATAAATTATACTTGAATTAGTCAATTTCAAAATAAAACTTATGCATAAAATTTCAGGATCGCCTAAAGTAGTATAATTTCAGGCCCATCAGTAGTCCCTATTTAGATTGTTCGATTCATGTGATTGTAGTGTTTGTTAAGACATTCTATTTACATTACATATATATAATATTTAGATTGATAATTCACTTGTACAAAAACATATATAAACTAATCATTATATTCTTATCAAATAATCCCATTTATTAAACTCATTACTTTATATAAGATACATCATCTTATTTAGAAAAATTCATAACAATGTATTTTGTTGTTCATCGTCATGAACTAGGAAAATATTTTGATGCCACAACCATGTAGTTGAATAATAAATTTTTACAACGAGATGAATAGTAAAACTTTGAATAATAAATTTTTACAACGAGATGAATAGAACTTACATTTACATGACATGAGTGTGTGATTCAACTCTTTCCACTCCAAAAATAAAAGATAAAAAAAATTAAGCAAATGATGAATTGTACGCAGTCGCCGGCCCCTTCTGTTGGGTCCGTAGTCAAAAAAATATGAGGCCACCACGATCACCGACCGCCTCACCCCAACATATTTATTATTTTACCTATTCGATTTTAACTTTCAATTATCACATTTTGTAATTTTTGTTTTCTATTGTGCATTGTGAACCAATTACTTTTATGATATTTTTGGATTATGTAACAAAATCTCTTACTATGTACTAATACTAAAATATGACATATATTAGTAAATTATATTTATGCACACCAATTTTAATCAAATTTTGATTTTGCAAATGACTAAAATTTCTACTTTTAAATACATGAATTTTCAATTATTCTGATTTTCCAAGCGATTATTAAATGTCGGCGAATTATTGCCATTGTGGCTAGTTGAAAGGGCGTAGACATGCGACTGCTTCGTTTAATACATCGGTTGTTTAAGGCATATAGATATTCCAAGCGTTCGATTCACCATTAATTTAGTGGTAGTTGACAACCGTGTGAAAAAAATTTGAAAATTTGTAATTTGGAGATTTTATTTTTAATACATGCAAAATTAGAATTTAATGAAAGGCGTGTACTTAGATGTAATTTTTCCATAAATTAAAGCACTCTGAAATAGGTGAGAATTCAATATCAAAGTATCTATATTTCATGTAGTTTATGAGAGTTAAGAACTTTGTCTGTAAGATCTTATGTGACCGTGCTACATTTATTCCTCCCTTTACCTTTTCCTTCAAGTTGATGTAAATTATGGTTAGAAATTTGAATAATATCAATTTAAGATCCGGAATTGAATTCATCTTGAGTTTAAGTTTAAATTTAGTGTTTACTTATTGAAGCATGGGTTGAATTATATTGATTAAAAATATCGGGGATGACAAAAAAAGCGAACAAAAATTCTTTATATTATATCAAATTGTCTAATATATTTAGATTCAAATCAAAACTAACACTATCAAATTTTGACAATATTATTAGAAATATGTTATCGGAATGGTTACGGGCAGTCTGGCACCATCTAATGAATCTTGATCTGTCAGATCATCCCACACAAATTTTTATACCAATATAATTAATAAATAAAATGTTAGAACCAATGGACATTAATTGGAAGAGAAAATGTGGGTATTGGTCATACAAACTAAAAAAAGAAATGAACATCACACTTTTAGATGTCTCTGATAATTAGACCAAACCCTATACTTCACATGAAAAGGCATGTGAACTTAAATCACCACATGTCTCCTGATATACAGTTGCAAAATTAAATCACATAAGTAAAAAAAAATTACAAGCTTTTGTTTATAATTATAATTAAAATCAACCCTTCTGAATTATAAAGATGGGACATCAAATTATATTTTGTGTGGTCCCTGTACAAATTCGCACCTGGTGTAAATCAGTCACACGTCACGTTTACACACACAAATATGAAATATATAGCCGAAATAATGTAATGTGTGGAATGAAATAAACCAATTCATCTAGTATATTTTAAAAATAATGTATATTTTATTGTTTGTGTTATTTAATGTTGTAATTAATGAGTCGAAAACATCATGCACGCACGAACAGAAATTGTGGTCTCCTCCCAACAACATGTCGGCACGCAGATAAACACCCACATCACATACAATATACCAACCTTCTTCTCTTCTTCTCTTCTTCCAATCAATAATCAATTCTCTCTCTCTCTCTCTCTCTCTGGAGTTTCAGGCTAAGATGATCGGTTTGTGGCAGCCAAGGCAGTGAATGGTTAGCCATATTTTATGTTTATGAAACGTTGTTTAAGGATTTTGTGAAATTAAAGTTTATGTTGATTTCTTATAATTATATTTTGCCACTTGAAGTTTTATGTTTCTTTTATGAATGTCTTGAGATTATACTTTTTCTGAAAATAATGTGGAATAAAAATTAAGATACTTCTGCTCAGAATTAGGGTGTTTCGTTCATGAGTTATATATATAGTCTATCAATATTTGTACACAATCTTTATATATAATAATTGCACTTTAATTTATATTTATTGTGTCTTCTTAGAAGAAAAAAACCACTGAGAAGATCTGAGTATTTTTGTTGTTTTTTCAAAAACCTTATTTTGCAGTATTGAGGGAAAGAAAATTTAACCTTCAAATGAAGTCGGAGAAAATAGTTAACTAATTTTTCTTATAAGTGAAATGGGAAACTTGAAAATTTAAACCTCTAAAATTTGTTTTGCAATGTGAAATGGTTCCTCTCTTAGATAATTGGTGATTTTGTTTAAAACTTATTTTAATTGTAAGCGTGTTTGTATAATTTGGAGTTCATATGATGTTAAACTCAATGTGTGAAACATTACGTTAGATACAATTAATTTATATAAAAACTGAAAATAAAAAGAATAAGAAAAGAAAGATGTAATTTTCTTTATTAGCTCATAAATTTTAAAATAACAGTGCAATCGAATTAGAGTTACAAGAAAATCAAAGGAGAAACATATTGCGATAAAGTAAATGATTTGGTTCCTCAAAAATAAAAATGCATCGCTTTGAAAAGACAATTTGTTAAGTTTTAAATTTTCTACTTGGCTGACTTGGCAAAACTAGAACTGCGAAATTAAAATAATTTCAATTTAATAGTAACTGATCAAATGACAAAAAGGTGGAATCATTAGATCGGAAATAAAATTGTGGGACCAACTTTGTGTTTTTCCCTAAAGAAAAAATAAATAAATAAAATTCAGCAAGGAAAGAACAAGTGTGTCATTGATTTCTTATCACTCTCTTTTAATATTTTTTTTGGTCATTCAATCCAGATTAAATCTTTCTACGAAACCCCAATATTAGGAATTATCACTAGAATTTTGAACAAATTCTTAAAAAATAAAACCAAAAAAAAAAACCTTATACATGTTTCTTCAATCATAACTGTGTTTTTTTGTATATCTAAGGGGGATGCTTTTCCACTCCATTTTTATTTAATTTTCTCAACAAACTAAAAGCTACCTCCCCCTGTCTTCAAAAATATCAAACTGTAATATGTAAAAGTCACATGAAAAATGTCAACATATGATACACACAAGCTAATATCTTATTCACTATCTTGTGTATTTTTGCTACAGAGAAATATGGATATTGGTTAAGAAAAGCACAAGTGAAGAAAAAGGCCAAGAAAAAAAAATACTCACAACAATGTCTGTGGCACATGTGGATGATGATGAAGAAGATGACATCCACAAACCTAGCAAACTCCACCATGTTGAGAAGGCTTTCACCAATGGTGACATCTACCTAGGCCAGTGGGCGGAAAACTGCCCGAACGGGCAGGGAAAGTTCCTATGGGCAGATGGCTGCATGTATGTGGGCAGCTGGTGCAGAGGCAAGACCATGGGAAGGGGCAAGTTCAGCTGGCCCTCGGGTGCCACCTACGAGGGCCAGTTCAAGAACGGGTACATGGATGGGGAGGGCACGTACACGGGCTCATCCAACGACACCTACAGAGGCATGTGGCTGTCCAACACGAGGCATGGTGGTGGGATGCAGAGCTTCAGCAATGGGGATTGCTATAAAGGGCAGTGGTGCCACGGGCAGCCCGAGGGGAAAGGGAGGTATACATGGAGGAATGGGAATGAGTATGTAGGGGGTTGGAAGGAGGGGAAGATGAATGGTGTGGGGACTCTTGTTTGGGCTAATGGGAGCTTGTATGAGGGGAGCTGGCAAGATGGGCTGCCAAAGGGAAACGGGACCTTCCGTTGGGTCGATGGGAGCTTCTATGTGGGAGTTTGGAGTGAGGATGCAAGAGAGCAAAGTGGGACTTACTACACATCTAGTGCTAATAGAGGGACTCTTGATTGGGACCCTTTGAATGTGTATTTGGTGTATTTGAGAGATTGCAGTGTTGGAGCTGTGGAGAAGATTCCGGTTTTCCCCTCGGAGAAGACGGTGAGCTGGCAATGTGGAGGGATGCCATTGCAGAATCTGATCATTAGGCCTGCAACAAGGCAGGGAAACACAATATCAAAAGGGCATAAGAATTATGAACTCATGTTGAATTTGCAGCTTGGCATAAGGTAATCTGTCACCTTTGATGCTGCTTTCTCCTACAAATATTATACTCCCTCTCTTCACTAGCATAATTGTCTTATTCGGCACTCACTCAATCCTTATAATTCAACTTCAACCACTCATTTCTACATGGTGAGACTCTTTATCCACTAGAAACACATTCATCATATCATATACTATAAAGATTATGCTGCATTTCTTGTTTCTTTCTTTCTTTCTTTAGCTCATATTTTCATCATATTCAGACATTCTGCAGGAAAATCTGCGCCGGCTACATCCCTTGACCTAAAATCTACAGCATTTGATTCGAGAAATAAAGTGTGGACGAAGTTCCCGCCCGAAGGGTCTAAGCACACCCCACCTCACCAATCATGTGAATTCAAATGGAAGGATTACTGCCCCTTGGTTTTCAGGTATTTTCCCATTTCTCCCACATCGACTTAGTAAAAGATCATGCTGTCAATATATAACTCGGATAACTCTCAACCCCCTACTAGGCCTTTTAAGGGGATGACGGGCCTAATTCTAATATGAACTCTAGAGTTCAAAACTACTCTGACATTATTCTTGATTTCTACTTTTTTTTTTTTCAGAACACTTAGGAAGCTATTTAAGGTTGATCCAGCAAACTACATGATGTCAATATGCGGGAGCGACGCCCTCCGCGAGCTCTCATCGCCTGGCAAAAGTGGGAGCTTCTTCTACTTAACCAACGACGACAAGTACATGATAAAAACTGTTAAGAAGTCTGAAGTAAAAGTGAGTTCCATACCATTTACTGGTGAGTTTTATGTATGTAGATATGATTGCTCCACCAAAAACTATCACCAAAACCTATCCTGTTTGTTCCATCCTTTTCATATATGTGAATGACTTTGACAAATGTGATTTTAAGTGGTTCCAAGATCTCTGCATTTTGTACTAACCAGTTTGTTCAACTATCCTTATTGCATAGCAGATGCTTAAGAGAATGCTTCCGGCTTACTATAATCACGTTCGCTTCCATGAAAACACGCTACTCACCAGATTTTATGGGCTCCACTGTGTGAAGATGACTGGACCTGCACAGAAGAAGGTATGAAATCAGATACATGATGTAATATACATTACCTTATCTTTTGCTATAATAAAAAGTAAAGGTTTATAAATGCAATGTGACAAGCAGGTGAGGTTTGTCATTATGGGCAACTTGTTCTGCACTGAATACTCAATCCATAGACGCTTCGACTTGAAAGGCTCCTCCCACGGCCGCCTAGCTGTCAAGCATGAATCCGAGATTGACTCAACGACCACCCTCAAGGATCTTGATCTGAACCTCATCTTTCGACTGCAGAAATCTTGGTTCCAAGAGTTTTGCAGGCAAGTGAGCCGCGACTGTGACTTTCTTGAACACGAGAAGATCATGGATTACAGCCTCTTGGTTGGCATTCATTTCAGAGAGATATCACAATCTGGACAGCCACTCAGTACTACTGAGACGAATACTTCAAAACAACACCAAACTCCAGTTGGTGAGTTTCTAGAAACCTCGTTCACTCCCTTTCGTGTTCTTTTCCTTAACAACTCTAGAAAGCTTATGACAAGATCATGCAGGAAATGGACACAAAACCGGTGAAGGAGAAGCTCCCTTTGATGCTAACTGGTAAGGATTGGTTATCAAATCACACTTTCAAAGTCAATTACTAATAGAATCTAGTGGTTTTTTTGAAGGTGGACATCTATCAGATTAGGTTCCAACATGCCTGCACGAGCTGAGCTGACCACGAGGAGAAGCAATGGCGAGTGCCAGCTGGTGGGAGAGGCAACAGGGGAGTGCTATGATGTGATCCTAGTGTTTGGTATAATCGACATACTGCAAGACTATGATATCAGCAAGAAGCTTGAGCACGCGTACAAGTCCTTCCAACACGATCCAACATCAATATCGGCTATTGATCCTAGGCACTACTCCAAGCGCTTCCGTGACTTCATATTCAAGATCTTCACAGAAGATGGTTGAATATCAACACGGATGATTTGTCGAGTGCTGCATTTGAATGTAGATACGGTGGTTTGAGGAAGTAGATGTTGTATAGAAATGAGAAAAAAGGATCAAATGAGAACCTCTTTTGTATGTTATATATGTTGCAGTTGGATTCTAATGTTGGGATCACAACTAATTTGCACTTCTATATGTTGTAAATAAATTAACTATGTTTAGTATGAGTTTTTGGCCTATCACATCTTACAAATTAAGAATATTTGTCAAACGACTCTCAAACAACAACAACAAGGACCTACTTAAGAATGTCTTTGTCTTAAAATATTATCTTATCAAGTAAGATAGAATTTGTGAGCACCCACAACATCACTTTTGAAATATAAAAAGAAAGAGGCTAAGTTGTAGGCTAGCAAATGATAGGTGTAATTAACTTTTTATGCAGCTGCGCTTTCTTTCCATTACTCTATTTCAGCCATAATTTCCTGGAAATTTCCAAGAACTTATTAGGAATTAGTCTATCTTCTATATATACACACAATACCACAATTAATTGACACTTCTTCATCTACCCTATTTCTTTTCAGTGTTTACTACTCTAATTCCACTCAGCTTCATATTTATAAAAATAAGAATAAAAAAATATAAAAAAAAAATCTGCTCACTTTCTGAGCATTATTTTGACCTGACCTGAGCTATCCATTCAGGTGAGTAAAAAACTCTCCATTTCATCTTTATGCGTACTTATATTTTTGCTATAATTATGTTCTTAATTATAGTTTACAAAATTCATGTTCAAATTCAAGTTTTTTGTACATGCTATTTTTACTTTTCATAATATAGAAGATCATTAATTTCAGTATTAGCTAGTGATTTATTGAACATGGGTTGCATATATATATATTGAACGATAATACATTTTAGCTTACTAGATATGTCTGAAATCTTCACACGGAATTTAACAGAAGATTTTAGAATTTAGTAGCTTCTTGAAGAATTAAACAAATAAACATTTGGTATATATATACACTACACCATCATGGTGATTCCCACAAGATGACAAGAGTCGTACTAAAAATGGAGGTCCAGGTATAACTACTGAGCTTTTTCTTGATAATCATTTATCCAAAAAAAAAATTAATAAGTAATTCTAGCATTTCTCTTTATAATTTGGCATCTCTAACCAAAAAGAAAAGAACATAACAAAAGTTAAGCCAAAGATCTCAAGTTCGAGCCAATTACATAAATAAATAAATAAATGCATAATAGAAGTTTGAAGGCTTAGCCAATAAAGAGAGCCTTAGCGCTGATGCTCATAAATCAAATATAGTAAATAGATTGGCATCGAGTATTCTTTGATAATATAGTAAATATAATTGATAAAAGTTCAATCATGCGCTAATCATAAGAGAATTTAGCTTTCACTTATCTTATGGTAAATCTTTGGATATGAAGTTGGAATGAAAAGTGATGGATAAATTGTATTTTAAGGTTCTTTAGTGCAATTTTGTTTTGAATAGAGCATAAAAATAACAAAATATAAAACTTCAAAGTTCTACTGAAACGAAACTATTTAGGGGCATACTGAAATAATAAAGATTCAAATGTATATGCGTGTGTTGGCCAAACGGTAATGAATTAATGCCAAAGGTCTTGAGTTCGAGTCTTCTGATGCGGTCTTTAAATTTCTTTGTTTAATACTGTAAATTTATCAAAAAAAAAAAAAAAAAGATTCAAATGTATACTATCATTTTCAATTTATATAATAAAAAAATGTTTGCATAAACTTTCTTCGCCAGGTTCTTAGACTTTTTCAATAAATAGATAATTTCTAATGAACCCTTTGCCTTAAGTCTTTCAAATAAAACTTATAGTTTAGGAACCTAAAGAGGCATTTTGGCACAAACATATTCCACCTTCTAATTACGAGTAGCAATCAATATTAGATGTGGTGCTCAACAAAAGAAAATATTAGATGCTGAGCTAAACAATTATAAAATTTTCTTTTCAATTTTATTTTCCACAACAATAGTCAATAAATACCATAACATACTGATTTCTAGAATTTGTCACTGCAACTCGCCCCAAAGAAGTGTAACCAGCCCCAGATTTTATTTAATAAATTATCATGTAGTCATCACATGATCAATGAAGATTTACACGATCCTTATCGTGTTCGTGTCAGCCAATAGATCTCTTTCATGTCTAGTCATTCTTGTGTAGGCACAAAATAAGACATGACTTGTAATATACATTCGATATTTTCCAAGGAATGAAAAATGCATTTTTCCATGACACCTGCAACTACATTCGATCATAACTTGTATTGATCATATCTCTACTCCATCTGCAGAGTAACAAAAATGCTACAACAAATTGTGGAATCCTTTTTCCAAAAGGTAGGAGAAAAGCTGGTAGACTATGCACACAGCAAAGTGACTGACATAACAAATTTAAAGTTCGATGTCACAAATTTGAAGGAAGCCCTCAACTTATTGTGTGCTACAGCAATGGATGTCGAGGACAAAATCGAAACAGATGCATCTGGGAAAAAGAAGAGAAAACGAGAAGTTGAAGATTGGTTGAGACAAGTGCAGCTAATTCAAAGTGATTTTCTTCAACTACAATCGGGTGGACACATCACTAGGCTCTTGAGTGGAGGCCGAGTAGCAAAACTGAATAAGCAAGTGAATGAACTCGTTGAGCAAAGTAGACATTTTGGTGAAGTTCTGGTCAATGATTATGATCGGAGGGGGCAGGCATTTTTGGCAGCTGAAATGTTTGGTGAAGCATTTGAGGAAAATTTGGACACAATTTGGGGGTTGTTAGTGGATGATAAGGTGGGGAGTATTGGGATATACGGGATGGGAGGTATAGGCAAGACGACTTTGATGAAGCACATCCACAACCTGCTGCTACAAGAAACTCAAGATTGTGTGTTTTGGGTTACAGTGTCTCAGGTGTTTAGTGTGAACAAGTTGCAAGACGAGCTAGCTCGTGCTATGGGTCTCAAGCTGTCTGACAAAGATGATACAGACAGAAGAGCAGCCGAATTGAGCAAAGCGTTCTCCACAAGAGAAAGCATTGTGCTCATATTGGATGATGTGTGGGAAAACATCAAATTGGAAAAGGTCGGATATCCACTTGGTAGGGAAGGTTGTCGATTGGTTATAACAACTAGGTCATTGAAAGTGTGTCATCAATTCGGTTGCAAGAAGATAAACGAGGTGAAAACACTGCATAATGATGAAGCATGGGACTTATTCAAAGAGACGCTGGGACACGAGAGCGTACCGTCTGATGTCGAGGAAATTGCCAAGTGCATGGTCAAGATGTGTGATGGCTTGCCTCTAGGGATCATTACCCTAGCAGGAAGCATGAGGGGCGAGATGGCCATTCATGTCTGGAGAAATGCACTGACCGAACTGAAGAAATCTTTTATGGGGCATGATGACATGGAAGATCAAGTTTATAAAGTGCTCAAATACAGTTTTGATCGTTTGTTACCAAATCATCAACAAGGAAAGAGGAGAGGCTACACAAACTTACAGCTTTGTTTCCTGTATTGCGCTTTATATCCTGAAGACTGCAAAATACCAAGAAATGAGTTAGTCAGAAAATTCATTTCGGAGGATCTGGTTGATACAAGGAAGAGTATGAAGGCTCAATATGACGAGGGTCACTCCATGCTGGACAAGTTAGTGAATACGTGCTTGCTTGAAAGCACTCACAATCACAAGGATGGAGATAGCGTCAGAATGCATGATCTGATGCGAGCCATGGCGCTGAAGATTACTGAAGGCAAAACCGTGGTGATAGCGGGCCACAGCAGTTTGAAGGAAATCCCCAATGAAGAAGAATGGAGAGAGGATCTTGAGAACTTGTCCTTGATTCAGAGTGGCATAGAGGTAGTTCCATTTGAAATGTCTCCAAAATGTCCTAAGCTGTTGAGATTGCTTCTTCGTGAGAATCCATTTAACTATCTGCCAGGATCATTTTTCTCAAGAATGCATGCCCTATGCACTCTTGATCTGTCCAGAACTCGCATAAAAGACTTGCCCGATTCTTTATCTGATCTGAAGAGCCTGAAAGCCTTGCTTCTAGGAGAGTGCCGAGAGCTTGCAGCAGTGCCCAACTTGGGAAAACTGAAATCACTAAGGGAGCTGGACCTTTCGTATAGCGGAATCAGGAAGGTGCCTCAAGGAACAGAAAAGCTCCTCAATTTGCAGCGCTTGTTATTAAATGGAGCAAATTACATAAGGATGCTACCTACAGGATTGTTGGCCAATCTCTCAAATCTCCAACTTCTTCTTCTCCCATATCAAGTACAAACACCAGTAGAGGACATTGAGAGGCTGAAAAGGTTGGAGGAGTTTGCAGGGCCAGTCGAAGATGCACGTGATTTTAGTCGTGTCTTTAGAAGTAGAAGTCGGGCTCATGGTACGTACTACAGCATTCAAGTGAGATTGGTTTACGACGGGTTCTCTAGACGCCGTAATCAAGTGACTTTCTACCTCTGTGACCTTGAGAAAGGAGATGAGAACCACGACACCATGTCAGCACAAGACATCCTTGTATTCCATCACTGCGACGGTCTAAGCAACTGTTTAGCTGATGATATCTCACGATTGGATGATCCAAGATCCCTTAAGTTGTTGGAAGTTTATAATTCAAGAGGAATAGAATGCATGTTCACATATGCAAAGTCAGTATCTCAGTTCTCAAGTCTTGAAAAGATTCTGCTGCAAGAATTACCCGATTTTATGGGTATGATCCACAGGCGGGAAGCAGGGCCTTCGGAGGTGTTTGCATCACCTACATTTGCACCAGCTGCATTTTCTTCTCTGAAATACCTGACAATTTGCAAGTGTAACAAGATGAACAAGTTGGGGCTGCCCGCATCAGAATTTCCGAAGCTCGAAAGAATCTGTGTTCGGAACTGTGATGAGATACAAGAGATAATAGAAACAGCAGATGGCACCGGAAGAGGAGAAGCAGTAGGACCCTTCGTCTCTCTTCCCAGGTTGAGACAGTTATACCTGATACAGTTGCCACGACTGTCAAGCATCTGCAAAGCAAAAATGTTATGTGATTCAATCAACATAATTCACGTGGAGCAATGCCAAGCACTAAAGAAACTGCCTTTGAATTTCCCAGAGAGTGAGAATCATACCCTCCATGAAGGATCGTATCATGGTTCGCCTCCACCATCTCTAGAAGAAATCTGGATACTTGAAGAAGAGAGAGAATGGTGGGATTCATTAGAGTGGGAGCATCCCATACAGTCCCATCTCATCCAGCCTTTCCTGCGATTTTGGGACTAATGGAAGACAAATAGACAATGTTATTTTAACTTCATTAGGTGCCCTGCAGACAAGTGACATTTTGTAATTCATGTATATATATTAGCAAGAAACAACATTGCAAACTCAGCAATTAAACTTCATGCAAATTAGCCTCTCTATTTCTGTTCCCTTTTTTTTGTCAATGTTCATTTTCAATATTTAATAACAAAAATGCTCTTTGAGCTTTCAAAACTGCAGGAGAGCCTTGTTTGGCTTTCTCTACTATTTGCCTTATCAGCAACCTCTCCATCTCTTCCTGATCACTGTCTTCAACTCCATCCCTTCTGCCGCAGACAACATTGTTCGCCGGAGAGTAAAGATCTTCCTCAGTTCGCTGATCAAACACAGACTCCTGAACCCCATTTGAAGCGGAATGCTGACCCATAAGATCATATTGGGCATGATATCCATTCTCGAACCCAGCTTGAAAATCTTCGTCATCTGATTCAGAGACCTTTGTGAACACGTCATAGGCCTCATTGTAGGCAGCCAGTGCTTCCCCTGATAAATTGATGATGACAGGTTCATCTACAGACTCATGTCCATCTCTAACAATTGGGCTATCATGGGTTGAAGAGTTTTGTGTTCCAGAGTTTGATTGCTCCCCCCATGGATGGACATGCTCAGATTCCATGTACTTCATCTTCCTCTGACTGTTCTGAAGCGCCATCTCAAGCTCCTTTATGCGTTCTTCTAGTCTTGATTGGATGACTTGATGCAAACGCAAACTCAGCTCTCTAGGGGATACTGGATAGGGGCAAGAGCGTGGTGTAGAGCTTCGGCTTCCATTGCTATCAGCATGAAACTGGTTGTTGATGTCAGCAGCAAAAGAGCGAGACCTCGACTTGTCCTCATGAAAATCTGGTACCAAGTCTGGATCAAGCTGCAAAGTGCAATATAAGCCCCATTACACCGCTGGCAAAAAGAACACTCCATAGAAATAATCCACTTAAATCCAGTGTTGGCAATTGACAGCATTCAATAAATATTACAGAAGAAAGATTATTTTATAGCAGGGTTCTCTCAACTCCATAAATTTACAAACTGAAAAGTTTACCGAGAAATCACTACTTATGAGATAGCGGTCTGCAGTCCACCCAACTTCATAAAGTTCATTTCTCCTATTTATGTTTTGCTATATTATTGGTTTATTAATCTAACCCCCCTGAATAATTCAGCCCCCAATTATGTATAGCCTAGTTCTGCCCTGGCAAGCAGAAACTCCAAGCATAATATATTATATAAAGAGTGTCTTACATGGTTGTAATTCTGCAGTGGCAGCATAGTATTCAATTATTCATGAAGGTGTTCGATACTTTATTTATTCATCACCCGAAGGACCAGACATGATGCATACGCATAATCTTAATTTATTTCAAGAATTGAAGATTCATTAAAGCATACAAGAAAGAGACTTCTTACTGCTGTATCAGGGTTGATATACTGAGAGGATTCCAATGCACAGGTAAAGGAAGATTTTTGAGTTGTGAGTTTATTTGAAAGCATGTGGTCCAATTTTGGTACTAAAACG